>NC_045620.1:137767385-138074950 GCF_009829155.1 Mustela erminea
GACTCAACTCTTTGGCTTCCAGATAAATTCTAGTCTCTCTTAGGACATTGCCAAGTGATACGTGCACACGTTCATCCCAAGTGCAAATTTCAAGGTACGAAGATCTTCAAGTGCTGGCTGCACCTTGTAACTGTTAACAATAAATCTTGGCCTTGTGGGTAAAGTTGACACTGACCTATGACTACAAGCCATTGGCATCTTTGTTTGTAATTAACAATTTTAATTTAACCATAAGTATGTCATGCACAAAAGACAAATATATAAAAATGTCTGTATATACACATGTACTGTTTCCTTATTTGTGTGTACATATATGAATGGCTTCAAAAATAACAATAAAAGCAAGTATCTTTGTCCAAAACTTAAATATAGAGAATTTAGAACATACCATTTACCTTCAAAGCCCTCCATATACCCCTTTTTAGTTGGATCTTGCTTTATTTTCCCAACAAAAGCAAATAAAAATCCGTATTTGTATTGTTTATTTTGTATTTCCATCTTGCATGTATATGTCTGTGTCACTGTTTTGAATGCATATACGTGGGACAATCCCTGGTTTACGTTCCTACAAATAAAATCAGACTGTAGGTGGTCTTTTTCTCTCAATGTCATTGTTTTGAGAATCACTAACGTTTATGTGTATAACTGTCACTGATTCCTTTCTTACCTATTTTTATAGCAAAATTGTATGAACATATCACAGGGCATTAATCCAAGCGATCTGATGACTGTGGACGGCCCCTCGCTCTTTAACAAGATGCGAGGGTCCCCACCCACCTGCCCAGAAGCACAAAGACACACATTTCCCCGGGTCTCTGCTTCAGCGTGAATGTTCTTCTCTATATTTGATAACACTTTGATTTCATCAAACTTAAAAACTTTTTACTGGTATGATGGTATAAAATACCATATTGTGTGTTTTTTTTCCCCCAAATACTTTCTATCTATCGAAGACAGAGAGAAAGAAAAAAAGAATGAGAGAGAGAGAGAAAGAGAGATCATGAGCAGAGGGGAGGGGTAGAGGGAGAAGCAGACACCCCCCCCCTCCACCACTGAGCAGGACCCTGGGATCATGACCTGAGCTGAAGGCAGACATTTCGCTGACCGATTCACCCAAGCGCCCCATTCAAAGAAAGTTCCATTCCTACATATGGGGTAGAGATTAGACAGTAAGGGAAAGGAATAATAACATTAAGAGTATCACAGTCCCACTACCCAGAGAGCAACACTACTCATATTTTGATGCCTGTACTTCCAGATCTTTTTAAACAAAAGGGGATCATAATCTATGTGCTGTTTTGTAAGCTGTTTTTCTAAAATAACAATCTTTAATTTTTGATTTCAGTATATTTACACCTTTTCCAAACCCTAAAACTTTGGCAAATTCTCAAATAGGCTTATACATACATTACAGTTGGCTTGCTAGAACGGCATCCGATCTGAGAGGATGCGATATACCCGATTTTTATATTCATAACTCTTTTATTGCTGTACAGTCTCTTTTTTAGATCATTGACTTACATAAGACATCTGCAAGGTATCTTCCCTTGTAGATTTATACCATTGCTCCCTTGAGGTGCCATGTTGTCTATTCCTCTAGTCCCTTCAAATTACAGTCACTTGAAAGCTCAGTCGATCAGGTTTAGCATTCTCTTGGCTGGTGTACACTCCAGGAGCATTTCCTGTCACGTGGGGTCAGAGAACAAGATTTGTGCTTGAACCACAATTAGCATTATTAAAACTGATCATTGTGTTGAGATGAAAATAGATTTTTTGAATGTATAGATATGGATTTTCCTTTGCACTGAAAATAATTGGGGAGGTATTACTTTGGCATTGATGACTCGACTCACAATGTGAATCTCTATTTGTGTTCTTTGTCTAAATTAATCTCTCTGTGCCTTAATTGCCAGACGCATGTCCCTGCCTACAAAAGAGGCTGAACAGCTCTTCATGTACTAATTGGCTACTTCGTTTTCTTTTCCTATGAAATATCTACTCACTGGCGTCTTGTTCATTTTCTATTGGGCTACATTTGTTTATTTATTTATCTATTCTTTATATATTTTGCACACTAACCTTTTTTTTTTTCATTTATATGTGCCACATATGCTTTTTCTGACGTTTAAGCTTTATTTTCCAAATCTTAGGTCCTTTTGGGATTCAAACAATTATTTTTAATTTTAATGCAATCAGTTTAGGACAGTTTGGTTTATAGATTGTTCTTGTTTGTGTTTTATAGGAAGCCCTCTCTCCAGGGTTACAAAGATATTTTTCTAACTCTTATTCTAATTTTGGTTCTTAAGTTTGCCCTTAACATTTAAGACTCTAAGCCATGTGGACTTCAGCTCTGCCTATGCCGTAGGGGGCGGTTCCACTTGATTTTTATTTGGCCATCAATTTCCTCAGTAGCTTTTCCTGAATAACCCACTCATTCTTGTCCCTCCTCAAGATGAGTTTTGTCTGGCAGCAAATGTCCTTAATTTCCCAGATCTGATTCCAGGTTCTTTGTTCTTCTACTAGTCTACACTATCTTCACTTTTCCTTTGTTATCAATATTGTTTTCTTTTTTACAGCTTTTTAGTAAGTCACTCTCTGGTGTGACGATATTCTCCATCTGGATTTTCTTCCCAAGCTTTAATGATTTTTATTTCCATACATTTTAGAATTAAATTTTTAAGTTCTAGGAAAAATCTTTTTTTTTATTTTCTGTTGTTAATAGACTTAAATTCTTCTTTTCAGCTACCAGGTCAACAGACAGTCCAACGACTGACTCAAAAAATCTGGAATCATATTTTTCTAATCGACACTGGAATTGAAAGTCAGACCTTAGCAGAACAAAACCTCATCTTTAAGGATATTCAAAACAGTGTTTAAGAATCCAACATTTTCTGATGGTTGATATACTCTTCTGTATTTTTGCTGTAGGGGAGCAAAAGGTGGCATAATGAATTAAAAAAAAAAAAATCCTTGGCTTCCTAGAATTGTTCTATAGTGATGGTAAACAATTATCAGACCTGCTTTTATTTATTTTTTGTAAGATTTCATGTATTTATTTATTTGTCAGAGAGAGAGAGAGAGAAATCACAAGCTGGCAGAGGTAGAGAGAGAAGCAGGCTCCCTGCTGAGCAAGGAGCCCCACATGGGACTCGATCCCAGGATCCTGGGATCATGACCTGAGCTGAAGGCAGCGGCTTAACCGACTGAGCCACCAGGCGTCCCCAAACCTGCTTTTAAACTTGTCTTAGTAACCAATAAGAGTTCTATAACATCAAAATGAGCAATGTCAGAATTGCTCTTAAGCCTATGTAATTATTCAGTGGCAACTTGATTTAGTGAAGGCATCTCTGGAAGCCAACCAGCTAGCAGACCCCCATATTAGAATCAGCTGCAGGATGGCTAACTCAGCCCAGGCATGTCCACCCACCCTTGCCTCCATAACTAATACAAGATACCCTGATAAGGTGGGAATCAACCTATTCTTGCTTCTTTAAACAAGATCACCTTCCTAAAACTGATGCCAACATGCCATTACTTCTGTAACCAACATAACTTGAATAGAACATTCCCCCCCCAAAAAAAACTACATAAGAAAGATGATGTCTATCCAATATAGTTTTACTTTTGTTAAGAATCAATACATTTAGCTTAGTTTTTATTTCAAATTTTGAAAAAGGAGTCTCATTATTTAACATTGGTAACTTAAAAAAAAAGTTACATGTTTAACTTTGTTGATAAAATGGAGTTGATTTTCTACACTGAATATATAACATATATATGTGTGTATGGTGCTTTAAAGTACTGGATGTTCAAAGATGATCTGTCTATCCTTTCAAAAACATTTTGAACATCTACAGTCTGCTCAGACACAGCTCTCACTGGTGTGAGTAAGGTACGAATAAAAAAAATAAGGTTCCTGGTGACAGAATTTAAATATAGATGCAGAAGACAAACAGTAAACCCTATTATTTCATAGAGTGATGATGGAGAAATATGACAATTTGAACGAGTGACAAGACATCAGTGGTGACGGCTGTCCACTTTAGATGGTGTGGTCAGAGACACACTGGTAGCTCAGCTGGTGATTTAGACTGAGACCTGAATCAGAAGAAGCAGCCAGCTAGACACACAGTCAGGAAGAACAATCCCCGTGGAGGGCGATATTATGCTGTATTGATAACCTCATGTAACTTGACCACAACCATTCTACATGAGATGGATATTACCAGATCCAATAGACAGAGAGAACATGAGTCCATCATAGAATAGAAGTGGTACATCCAGGATTGGGCCTAAGTGGGTCATCAGCCATGGATAAGTTGTGTGGACAGGATGCCTAACTGTGTCCCTGGTAGCTCTCAGGTGACCTTCTCTGAACAGATGTTTCTCCCTTGACTTCGTGCAGAGGAAGAAAATTTGGACTCAGCTTACAGATTATCTGAAAATGGACTGCTGCCTCAAAATAGCCCCATGCACTCTGGACTTGAAAGTCATAATGAAGGGAAATCTTCCCTGGGAGCAGAACTTCTGACACCATATTGCTGAGTCACTCCATGTAGAGGAAGAAAGGCATGAGGTCCAGATGCATATGGATTCCTGGCCAATGAAGAGTGGTTTGGTGGTTGATCAAAGGGCAGAAAGACCAGGGGCAACTGGCTGGCTCAGTTGGTGAAATGTATGACTCTTGATCTTGGGGTTATGAGTTCCAGTCCTGTATTAGGTATAGTGATTACTTAAAAATAAAATCTTTTTTTTTTAAATTTTATTTATTTATTAATTTTATTTATTTTATTTATTTATTTTAATTTAATATTTATTTATTTATTTATTTATTTATTTATTTATTTATTTGAGAGAGATCACAAGTAGGAGGAGAGGCAGGCAGAGAGAGAGAGAGAGGAGGAAGCAAGCTCCGCACTGAGCAAAGAGCCCAATGGGGGGCTTGATCCTAGGATCATGGGATCATGACCTGAGCTGAAGGCAGAGGCTTTAACTCACTGAGCCACACAGGTACCCCCAAAAATAAAATCTTAAAAAAAAAATACAGAAAGACCAGGAAATTGAATGAAATGGATGGGTACAAAGCATGCAGGATACTTGTGGTCTACCTTATGACATTAATAAAATAATGACAATTGCATTAATGACATCTACAGAGTGTCAACAGAGTGGTCATTTAACAACCAGCATTGATAACCCATCCTTTCTTCCCTTGACCAGTTCAGTACTTTGCCAAAAGGCTCCCAAATGGAGTGGTTATGGTGGCAAAGCTGGAGGCTTTTTGTGGACCCTGCTGCCTGGACACCGTCATACCAAGACTAATCTAGGTGTTGCCAATGCTGAAAGCCCAGTCTGCCTACTGCAATGACCAACTCTGAATGTTCAACGTGATACCTCATGAGGACCAGGAAACCACTGGGTGGGAGACCTCATTCTTCCTCTAGGGCAAGTGGTTCATTCTTACCAGAGAGGACGCATGTCCTATGCAGTAATAGCAACAGCGGCTGTGGCTTACTCTATTGGACCACTCATGTTGTGTTTTGTAAAGCTACCTGGCACTCCTCCGAGGCTCTCTGTCGGGCTGGATTCTGTGCAGGGCAGGAGCAAGAGAGGAGAAAACACAGTATATTGTTGGTGACACCTTCTAGGTCCCTCCACTCCACTTTTCATGTAGCCACTGCTGCTGTGGCCAGCTCTGCACGGGTGTCCCAGGATGGCACTTCATCTCCGCTGCACCACCACCTCCTGCGGTCTGAGCTTTCAGAGGGAGGTCGCCTGCAGTGAGGGGCTCAGGGCCTGCACGTGGAGGGAGCTGGCGGCGCGCGAGCAGCTTGGACCAGTGGGAGAAGGGACCATCAGGAAATGCTTCCCTCTCCCCACAGCTTCATTCCTTTTCCCTGAAATCACTCCTCACAAGTAACCATCTGGAACCAAGACTTCTCTCAGTTCTGCTTTCCAAGAAAACCCAAGGAAGACAATCTCTATTACTACCCCACACGCAAATGAGGAATTGGGAGAGTTTAACAGGTTAAACAACTTGCCTAAAGCCTTAAAAGCAACATAGTGCAACCAGGATTTTAACTTGTATCTATTTGACACAAAAAATTAAAGTACTTGGGACCATGTTCATGATTATTACCCAAAAAAAAAAAAAAAAAAATTGCTTTGGAAAATTTTCTGCACTACTTTTAAAGAATATTTCAATTTAAAATATATACCTGTATTTCTACTACTCCTTTTATAAAAATGATTTAAAGAAATTAAATCTTGAAATTAGAATTTAACTACACTATGAAAAATTCTCAATATAATAATGACCTATTAAAAACACAAGGAGTGACCAAAAAAAAGAGAATGCATTTTAATCCAGAAAATTAAGTTTGAATCTTAGTATTTCTACTAAGTTTTGAATAAATGTTCTGAAACATTGTTTCTTTAGTAAGTAACTGAGCATAATAATTTTATCAGAGACTTTATAAAGATAAATTAATCTCAAAATATGTATAGCATTTATAATCTCAAAATATGTATAGCATTTATCAAAAATGTATACCATTTACCTCAAATACAGGAAGTGGTCAACAAATACTCATTTTCTTTCTCCTTTGACAGAATCTATAGCAGTTTACATGCCCAATAAATTGAGGATAAACCTGCAGTAAATGGTGCTAGAAGGAGGTAAATGGAATCAGAAAGAAGGGAGAAAAATCAGTGATTTATCTAAGAAATTTGTTGGGTTTTTGTGTGTAATGTGACAATGCTTTTGAGGAGATTTGGTCCTGGGAATTCAGGTGGGGCTTGTCGAAACTGAAAATTGCTTTGGCGTAAAGACAGTGTTTTACTCTAGTTTTTATTGAACTTATTGGGGGAGAAGATCCTTCAAGTACAATGAACACCCAAATTCTAGATAGGAACTAGATTTGAAAAAAGAGCCAAAGAAAATGCCTGAAAGTAGGAAAGAAGGAAGGAAGGAGGAAGGAGGAAGGAAGGAAAAGAAAGAAAAAGAAAGAAAGAAAGAAAGAAAGAAAGAAAGAAAGAAAGAAAGAAAAAGAAAGAAAGAAAGAAAAGAAAGACAGACAAGAAAGAAGACAGAAATCCAAAGAGAAATGAGTACCTGAGAAATGAAGACTCAAAAAAGATCATCTCACACAGATTGAAGACCTAACACTTTAGGTCCCCATACTCAGGACTAAGGCTCAGATTTGTCCTGGGCTCTGCTGCTGGCATCAGCTGAGAGTTGGAACCCTTGAACTGCTGTGGAGGCTGGGTTTTATGACCATCCAGGTGGCCTGGGCCAGAGAGCTGTTATGTAGATGACCTGGCATCTCTAGATGACCTGGGCTTTAAACTAGGGAGCAGTAGGTAGAGATTTGTATGGAAAGGACATATATCACTTCAGGGAGAAAATGTTTAAAATAAATTAAATGCCTAGATAGATGGATGAATAGACAGATAGTTGATAACCCACTTTAGCTTCTACATATGTCCTATCTTCTCAAGACAGAAACTTACTGAGAATAATGAAGTAGACAATGGATTATTAGTTTCCAGTGGGGATGTGTTAGCTGGGAAGGTCATGGCAAAGCTCCAGAAGTCACATGCTTCAAGCATTTACTTTGTGCTGGAAACTTTATCTACATTGTTTCATTCAAAACCTATCATAACATAATCTCAGGTTAGGAAAAATTAAAAAGAGCTTCACCACACTCACTCTTTGGAACACAGGAGAGCTGTGATTTCCACACCACGTGCACTCCTCTTTCTCTATGCCATACTCACTCTGGTGGCTAGTTTTACGAGGGGCCCAGTGGTTTGACAGGAGAGGAGACCTCAGGCCAAGAGATCTCAGGCCAACCTAGAGCTCAGGCCTAGCTCTATGCTGGGGTCCCCTTGGGGGGGAAGTAGGGTAGGTTTTGGAATGAGACTAAAATGAAGACAATGGTGAGAGATCTGGAATCCAAGGAGCACGAAGAGCAGGTGCTCAGAATCCAGCCTAAAATGCTGGCATGGTGGGAAGGGGGCCTCTCTGCCTCACACGAAACCTGACCGTGCCCAGGACTTTGCTACTCCAGCCAGTACCACACACAACTTCAGGAATCTTTTTCTTTGCCTCCTGTGTTCCCAGCTGATTTGAACATCTGCTTGTAAGGCACAGTTCCAATTAGTATAAATACGCTGTGCTGAGATTAAATAAATATCAAAACACAGTTCTGCGCCTGCCACCGCATTCTCCTCCAGTTACCTTAGCTTGAGCCATAGCAGTTCATTGCGGGGGGTCCTGTAGCTCTCTTAATTTTGCCTGTTAGAGAAGCCAATATTCCAGCACCACAATCCAGGTTCTCTGCATGTCATCTGCTGCAGAAGACACGAACAGCTATGGCTAAAGTGAAGAATGTCACGGAAACCGCTCTTGCAAAACAAGAATACGCAGTGCAGAAGCAGCTTTGAATAATGGATTTCTATCTTGCTTTTGAGAATTTATTACTGATATTTAACATGCTTTAACTGAGCACCTATTATTTGGAAACTTGTGTGTTAATACAGCTTCTGGGATGCCAAATAAAAGAAAATAGGACAAAATAATGACCAAAAAAGGGATATTATCTTATGCAGTAGAGAGAAGGAACTCAAAATCACATAGTTAAATAGAGGGGGAAGAAGTATACAATTTTTTAAAAGAAATAATATTACAAAGGCACACAATCTAAGTGACACCGGTGAGATAATGGATAAAGCATTACCTGCACTGATGTGAGGCAGAGTTTATGCTCATTTGGAGAATGACAGAAAGAGGACTTTGGATTAAATTTTAAGATAAGATTCAGATCAGAAGAATGTCCATGGGTTACCACTCTGCTTCATAGAGCCCGTGATAGAGCAACTTTAAATTGTTCGCCGGCACCCACCAGATGTGGCCTCATAAATTTTTTCTCTTCTTAGCACTCGCCATCACCTAAGACCTAAATAGTTTATAATTTACTCACTTGTCTGCCTTTTATAATTAAAAGATCATGTTTATGGGAACACAGACTTTGCTTTCCAGTATCTCCAGTGCCTAGGATAATGCTTAGCACATAGTAGATACTTGATAAATATCTACCATTCATCAGGAGTCAGTTATGAGATGGAAACTTTCTATATCCCTTTCTATTTAAACCCCGTATAAAACATCAGAGCTCTGATCCTTGTCCCCACTTCCTAAATGAAGAAACTGAGCTTCTGTGGGGATGTATGACTGGACCAAAGCACGTGGCTGCATCCTGGTGTGTGAATACGTGCATTTGGACATGCGCATTTGGTAGAAGGCAGCTTGGCTCTCTGGCAATGAGAAGGGGAACGGGTCTTACCTGAACGCAGAACGTTTGTAGACAGAAAGGGACCTTTGTCCTTGGGAAAGCCTGTGAGATGTCAGCACCCAGAGAGGCAATGTCTGAATAGGAAGTGTAAGACAGTGGCTCTAAAGCCTGTCTGTTGTTGGTTTCACCAGGGCATGCATGGTAAGGAGGAGCTTTTACAAAGTTCTCAACCCAGAGACCCTCCCCAGACATCTGGGCTGGGCCGAGACAGTAGAGGTCCTTGTAGAGATCTGCAGGTCTCCACGTGGCCTGAAAGCAGCCAACTGAAGTCCGTGTCTCCAATATGCGACAGAGTAAAAGGGATCTTCGCACCTGACGTGGCCTGGCAGATTGGGGTCGAGACTTCTCCGTGCAATGCCCTGGGAGGTGTGAGGACCTCTGGATGCCGGACGTTTGGGCAGAGTCCTGCATGGAGACGAGACACTGGGTCATGATGTCTCGCATGGGTCCCTGAGAGGGCCCGCACACATGATGTAAGCTTTACTGTGTCTGCCTCCATGGTACACAGGGGCTCAAAACATAACTTACCTTGAGTTAAGGAACAACAAGGAAACGGGGTTTTCGTATACGATAAATGCTCTTGGACACCCATCATTATAATGCTTGCACACGGCGCAGGAGGGATTTCTGGGGGGTCAGTGGGCAAAAGCTGCTGTGCTGGGGCCCAGTTTTAAGAATGGGGTAAAGAGGGGCACCTGCGTGGCTCAGTGGGTTAAGCCTCTGTCTTCGGCTCAGGTCATGGTCTCAGGGTCCTGGGATCGAGCTCCGCATCGGGCTCTCGGCTCAGTGGGGAGCCTGCTTCCTCTTCTCTCTCTGCCTGCCTCTCTGCCTACCTGTGATCTCTCTGTGTCAAATAAATAAATAAAATCTTAAAAAAAAAAAAAAAAGAAAAGAATGAGGTAAAGATGGAGTCTGAGGTTTGCACAAGGGGAATGGGCTGTGGGCTGGTGAAGATGGATGGTCATGGCGTAAGCTCCCTGTTTGGGTGGTTCATATAATGATGGCCACTCTGCACGGTACAAATGCTGGGAAAACACTCACTGGATCTTGATGTGAGTGGGACAGCAGAGTCATTGCCCTGAAGGAAGTATGATCGCACCAGCAGAAATGCCTGTGTGCCCAAAACAATCAGAGAAAAATGACAAAATCATACCCACAGTTACCACTGGGTGATGGTGACCTGCTCATCATTTCCAGTTGGACTATGTTGTGAAGATTACCAAATATAATAGAATAGATTTCTTTAAAAATAATTACTATTTTTGCTATTCTTTTTTTCTGATTTAAAAACAAAACGGGGGGGGGGTGCACCTGGGTGTCTCAGCTGGTTAAGTATCTGACTCAATTTTGGGTCAGGCCATGATCTCAGGGTCATGAGATGAAGCCCCACGTCGGGCTCGTCGGGCTCCGTGCTCAGCAAGGAGTCTGCTTGAGAGTCTCTCTTTCCTTCTGCCCCTCCTCCTACTGTCTCTCTTCCTGTAAAATGAGTAAATCTTTTAAAAAACAAAACAAAGCAAAACAGCATGAATATGTTGTAGAAAATGTCATAAAGAATATCTTGAGTAAAAAACTAAAAACCCCAAATTTTATCACTCAGAAATTGTCATTATTAATCATTACTTATTTCTTGCCAGTCCTTTAACTTAGGTAAATCTACGCATTCACACATGTATGGACAGATGTGTATGTATTTTATGTCACAAAGAAGGGATCATTCTCTATAAATTGTGCTGAATCTTATGGTTCCTAAGCAGTTAATATATTATCATTAAATATATGTAAGATACAAAATTTTTTCACAACGTTTTAAACTATTTCATTATGTAACATTGTAAGTGTGCACGAGAAGAAGTGATTTTTAGCCGATTATTTCTATCAGGCTGTTAATTTATTTCTCTGTTGCTCTTTCAGATGCAACACTATAGTGAATTTCCAGTTACAGATGTTGTTTTATACTTGTCAGATTAAAATTTTTTAAGACACATTCTCAGAAGGGAAATTGATGAACGGAGACAACCTGCATCGTTAAGGCTTCCTAACGTGTTTTCCGATTGTCCTGAAGAAGGCTGGTACCATCAGATCCTCACTGGCATTTTAGAGTTTCTGTTAATCCACACCCACGCCAGCCTCGGCACTATCCCACTTCATCTTGGGCGTATCACACCCCTACTGGCTCTAAGAATTTTTTACATACACCCTACTTATGAGTCTTTTCGGATACAAGGTTTGCAAATATCTTCTCCTGGTTTGCAGCTTGCCTTCCTGTTGCTGTCTCAGGCTTTCACATGGCAAAGGTTTTTTTTATCTCCTTTGGCAGAATTAAATATCATGCACATTCATGATCTGTAAGCCTGAAAACAGAGCTTTTGTAACTATGAATCTAGCATTAATCATACTAAGCACAATGGTCCAAAAAAATATACTGAATTAAGTAGCAGTGTCGGGATAAGTGCCAAAGCTTGGGGAAAGCCAGAAAATTCTGGAAGGACATAGATGGAAATAAAGGAGTTCAAATTCTTGCTTTTTGTTAAAGAAAAGCCCACTGAACACTGTGAAAGTTCTCCCAGGATATTTTCATGAAAATACTTACAGTTCCTGTTGTTTTTTGTTTGTTTTTCCGCCTCGAGTATCTCATTAGTATGATTCCTAGTAAAAGCAGGAAAGCGTCATTTTATGCTAAATGTTCCGTTTCAGGCGTTCCGATGTCAGCTGGACACGGCGACAGTAACAAAGCTGTTACTTGAGCCGGGAGCGCGCCGTTAGGAGCGGCCGAAGCCCCGCTCCCGACTCTCCGACAGGCCGCCGGAGGATCGCACATGCCGTTCCTCACCCCGCAGACGGAAGGGAGCCCCATTCAGAAAGGATGACAGTCACTGCCCGCTGCTGCCGCGGGAAGATGCTCCACCTCTCCGGCTTCTAGGTCTGCGGTGCCTGTGCCCCGCTCGGCAGAGAGGGAAGCCTTGCACAAACAAACGTGCGCTCCTATTCCTTCCTCTGGTTCGCCGATGCGGGTGTGCACGAGCCGGCTCTCGAGACCTCACAGGGGAGACGAGTAAAGGCAAGCGCAGGCCCCCGAGAGTCAGTGTGGGCGCCGACCACTTGCTGAAGCACATGCTCCCTGTCTGAATGGTGCAGGGCCACAGGGAAAAAGAAAGCATGTTTCCATAATAATGTCGGGATTTTCTCCTAATGTGGTCTGTGAGGTAAAAAGCCTTCAAGTTCAAGATGAGATCAAAGTTATTTGAAATGGGGACCGTCAGGCCAGAGGGACATAAAGGGGAAGGGAGAGGCTTGGGTGCAGGGCAGACGGCGGTGAGGAAGGACACAGACCGAGCGCCAGCGGCTGGAGGGAAGAGGAAGGGGCGCGGGAGGACAAACTGCCCAGAGAAGCGGAATTTGCTCTTCCACCGGGGCTGGTGATGCAGCTGGGCTGGCCAGGGTATTGATGGGGCTGTCCTGTGGGGACAGTGCCTTTAGAGGTGCAATGGCTTCGTTACCTTTGGGAGTAGCTACCACACGCCTGCGTCCGCGCTGGGCCCTGACGGAGAGGCTGGAGGAGCAGAGGCAGCTGTGCTCCCAGAAGTCAGCAGCCGGCGCCGGGAACGCTCTCCCAGACACGGGCTACCGTGCAGGTTAGCGTTCGGGGCCAAACTGCACACCCCCAGGTGTGACAGTTGAAGGCGTGACAACAGGTGTTCAATGAACGGTGATATGTCGGGGCCTGTTTTCTGCAACGTCCCGTGGGCTGACGACGCAAACGAGATGAGAAAGCTCTCGTTCTTGCCTCTGGAGAGCTAGGTCTGCGCCAGCTGGAGGGAATGAGGGGACGACTGAATGAGTGAGTGAAGGACTGTGTAGATGAATGAGTGGATTCATGAATGAATGAGCAAGTGCATGGATAGAGCACTGACATCTAGCGCTTTTTATTGGAGAGAGAGAGAGAGAGAGAGAGATTGCACACACAGCTGCGGGGCTGGGGCGAGGGGCAGAGGGAGCGAGAGAATTGCAAGCAGACTCCGCTTGAGCACAGACCCCGAGGAAGAGTCTGATGTGCAGCTTCGTTGCACGACCCTGAGATCATGACTGGAGCAGAAACCAAGAATCCGTTAGGACGCAAAACCGACCGAGCCCCCCAGGTGTCCCGACGGTGCTTTTTAACCCACAGATGAATACTGGATGAGGAGGTCCAGGATGGGAGGGTCTTTTTCTCTCTTGCTTTATTTCCAGTATCCGCATATAATGAGACCGATATCCTAGTAACACAAGTGGAAATGATTGTGTGTTCGCCTTTCTCTAGATGTATGAATCTTTAACTCAGCACAGACTCACTAGATATGAATACAACAAAAGCACCCTTTTTAATGCACTTTTTTGGTCCTCATCAGACTGCGTAGAAGAAGAAAGCATATTTCCGGCTCCATGCTGGGAAATGCCATAAATTCTTACCCCTTCTGATAAGGGTCAGCGCAGATTTCAGCGGTGGGGAGAGAGGCATTACACCTGACATCTGAGAATCTGGGTATTTTGCCACATCCAGAGGAGGAGCGACTCAGGGACTCAGCTGCCAGACCTTAGCAGTACAGCAGGAACTATATGGACAAGAGAGCTTCCTATACCCTCAAGACATCCTAGAGATAGAGGGACAGGACCTCTTCTCTGGAACCTGACTGGCTAGAATCATGGCTCTTAGCTAAGGGACGTACGTGAGCAGAGGCTGGGCGTCTTCACGTGCCGTAACTGAGCCGTTCCTCCAAGCCGTGGTGCGAAAGCTGTTCCTGTTCTTATCCCCCAGCATTTCTCTCCAGCTGATGGCCAAGTGGCTGCATGAAAAGCAGGGTACACTGAGCCCACTTTTAACATGGAGTTTCGTGGCTTCAGATAACTTCAAGGACAATCCTGAGTAGTGACTTTCCAACTCGGGGCCCATGTGAATCAACTGGGAAATTTTCAGAAAAAAAAAAATAAATAAATACAGATACCTGGTTTCCTCCCTGACCGATTGAATCAGAGTATGTGGAGGTGGGGGTGGGGAATTAACATTTTAAAAAGCTTCCCAGCTCATTGACGCGTGGCCCAAGTGTGAGAAGCACTGGTCATCAGCTTTGCTATTTAAAGTGGGGTCCACAGAGGAGCAGCTGGGAGACGAGCATCTCTCAGAAGCTTGTTAGAAATGTGCAAGGTCGGGACCCACACCAGACCGATGGGCCCAGAATCGGCATTTCTGGAGCGTTTTCAGGTCATGAGAATATTCACTGGTGCCTGCAGCTACAAGGTAAGGTCTCACAAAATGGCATGCACAAAGGCGTTGAGGACCTTAAGAGGAGATCCGGATCCAATACGCTAACAAGAGTTGTCAATCAAGTATTTGTTGAATGAATAGATGATGTGAAATATAAAGAATGGGAAAGAATCCCAGTAAAAAAGTGTCCTCTCTCCCCGGATCGATGGCCCTTTCCCCCAGGCCGGGCGTTGCTGCAGAGGAAAATGCACAACTGGGAAAATGCACTCACAAGGGAAGTGCTGAGGTCACTCCCTTTCACACGGCCGGGTCAGTGGCTGATGAGGTTCAGGGCTGTCCGGTTTTCGCAGCTGGGAAGCCAGAGTATAATAAGGAGCAGGCTGTCCTGCAGAAGAACAGGCCTGTGGGCAGCCCGGAGGGAGGAAAGAACCACTTCGGGGCTGGGCAGAGCTGACCCCCCATGTGTGGGGGTGGGAGTGGGGCACAGCCACTTAGCCTCACGCAGTCTGTCCCTTTGTTGGCAAAGGTGAGATTACTGACGGGATCCTGGGGATCCTGATGTCGCTGGGGCAGCCAGTGCAATAGCCCATCAGAGAATTCTGAATAAATAAATACCCTTTCAAACATTTCTTTTGGGGCATATATTTATTTTTATTTGTAACCATGTTGTCCAAATGTCAACGAAATAACCTGGTTTCCACCACTACAGGTCACTTTAAGTGTCTACCATGGACCTGGCAATGGGCCAGAGAGCCAGAGACTCAGTTCCTGGCCTGGGGGCTGTGCGGGGTGGTTGGGAGACCTCTTTCTGACTTCTGCTTGCCTTCCTGGGGTTGACGCATAAATGAAATCATGTAACTTCTGCAGTACACAGTTATACATATAAGCTCAACTTCAGTCTAAAAGTGGGTTTTCTGCCTGTGCTTAGAGTTCCCTGAAAAACTTAAAAAACAAAACAACCCAAACCCTCTGGCTTTTGAAATCAACGGTCCGCTGGCCGTGCACCTGGACATGTGACCGTGGATGCAAAGGCAGCCCCACACTGACCCGGGGAAAGCGCTTCCTAACTGCAGTCTAATAGAGAGGTGTGAGTCGTAGAGCTAATGACACCGTCCCTGAAGGCCCGGGCCATGACTTCCCGTGTTCTAGACTATGAAGTGAGAAATAAGTCCTTGTCAAGTGCGGCTCTAATCCGTTTTCTCACGTTCTCTGCAGAAGGGGACACATGTCTGTGGCAGGGCTGTTCTTCTGAACAGCTGCGGACAGACGTGCACAGTGCCTCCACTGGTGTGCACAAGAGCCAGGCCCCCACGGCACCCTCTCGGGTCGAGGGCTGGGCGGGCATGCAGGCTTACGGTGAGGGGCTTGCTTTCCACCACACTGGAGCTGTCTTATAAATCCTCTTCCATACATACATACATAATTCATACACACATAAAGTGTGTACACACACACATAGACTCCTCATTTTTAGAGACCTTTACCCCCACACACAAAGTAAATCATGCATCCAACAATAAGACGGGAGTCATGTGCTTTATTTATGGGTGGAAATTTCTAAGTGAATAGTAAATTTTTTCGCCTTATCGCCTGCTTGGCAGTATAAGTGATTGGATTCATCTCCAACACGCAGCATGACCTTTAGGATTCTGGTATCCAGGGGAGATTTTAGACCGATTCTATCGCCTCGTGGATTCGCTCTGTGTGGTTACCTTCCATGGAATGTAACTTGCCCTTTTGTTCATAAGTGAACCTGCATTTCATTTTCCCATGGTATCACGGTTTCTACCGTGTTTACCTGTTAAGCACTTTAAATATCTGAAGCTGTTTTACCCTAAACACTTTAAATGCCTTCTTGTTGCAGTGTGATCATGCATCTTTCCAACAAAGATTTGTCAAACACTCACCAGAATGCTTTCTACGGTTAATACTAATCAAACTTACAGAAAACCAGCTCTGACTTCAAGCAATTGGACAGTTTGGGGGAAAAATGTCCATATAAACAAAGCACTATGAGGCCAGGTAAATGGTGAAGTAGGAGCAGTTCAGGAAGGTCCTGTGGGCATGGAAAAGAGCAAAACTCGTGCTCATACATAAAATCACAGAAGGCTTCCCGGAAGAGGGGCATTGGGTCCCAGGCAGGGGCAGGCAGAGAGGGGAGAGGCGTCCAGCTGGAAGACCGGGGTTGATGTCAGCAGCCAGGGCTGTGTTTTGTTTCTCTGTTAGGCACTTTTCACTAGGGCATGACTTATTTCTTGAATCAGACCCTAACCTTTGAGAGTCCCCATGCCTGACTGGTGAAACTCACAAATCCGGAGGCTTTGGTTTAAATCCTGACCCTCCCACATTCCGGATGGGTGATCTTGAGCAAAGTCTTTAGGCCCCAGTTTCTCTGACTGTAATTTGAGGATGCTAGAAATGCCATGTATTTCAGATGGCGGCTCTGAGCACAAGGGTTTCATATTCATAAAAAAATTGAGGCAACACCCGACCCTTAGTCAGCCAGTAAAATTGTCAGTTCTCTTTGCAAGACACTAGCAGATTTTCAACGTTCAGGGTACCAGAGATTCCACTCTTCTGCCCTGTATACTGAAGGTGGTTTCTAGTGCCTACCAAAGGTGCCAGATACTATTTTCAAAACTTGAGTTTCAGAAATGACCTCATGGCCCCAAGCCGCAACTTGCTTACCACCTGCCAAAAGACGCTGCTCCACATTGGTCCGTATTCAGTACAGAGCAGGACCGCGTTGTGAGAGTACACGGCTGTGCAAGACCGAAGAGCGCAGAGCAGATAAAAGAAGAAAAGCTTCCCAGGGACTGTGGTCGCAGATGCTGGCTTTGACGGACAAGTACTAGCTTCCCAGGCAGGCAAGATGCAGAGAGACTGATTCCAGACCTAAGGAAAAAACACACAGAAGGACAGAGGCTCAGCCCATCTGCTTTATTCAGGCAGCCCAGGTTGACTAGAAGACAGGAGAGAACACATTAGGGTTGAGGCTGGAGAAGGGGGCCAAGGGGCCGGGGAGGGTGAGGACGAGCTGGTTTCTGAGTGTGAACAAGAAAGCGAGGTGGAGAAGACCTGTCGCATATTTGTAACTCTTCTGCTGAATCTCCTCAGCAGCCTGGGAACAAAACTAACTGTAAAATATCAAGTGACATCTCTGAGCCCAAATCATTCTGAGAGTTGAGATTCAATTCTGTTTTGCATACACCAGCTCATACCGTTCCTTTTTACGTCTGCCTCCAAGTCACAGAGGACTCGGTGGAAAGACGTTCATGATCAATGCGGTTAAAAGGACGAATATTTAAGATGAATAATTTTGACATCCATGGCAACACGAGTGATGACACAGAAATTCCAAAAAGCTTCTCAAAGTGTGAATGACTTTATTAATATGCTTTTTCTAAAAAAAAAATAATAATAAAATTCCTCACTATGTGACATCTCTTTATAAATATAATCGAAATCATGCAAGATTTTTGGAAAGTGCACATTCTATCATATAGAGCTGCATGCTCTGACCTCGGGAGGGAATTCCCCTAATACTCCATTTGACAGAGAAAACCTGCCCTTTGGTGGGTAACAAACACCCCATATTTCCATCTGCAGCATTCTGCTTGCTCTGCGTGCCTGTGCTCACTGGGCGCCGTGATGCCCTGTCTGAATCATGAGGGAACGTCTAAGCTCCTGGGCCGACTTGCTGGGCTGCTCTAACAAAGCACTATAAACTGAGTCTTAGAACAACTGAGATCTGTTGTCCTCACAGTCTGAGGACTCAAAACCTCAAATCAGGATGTCTGAAGACTTGATTCTTTCTGAGGGCTAGGAGGAAAAATCTGCCCCAGGCCACGTGCCCAGCTTCTGGAGACCCATTGGCAATCTTTGTGTTCCTTGGCTTTTAAAAACATCAGCTCAATCCCT
The DNA here is from genome assembly GCF_009829155.1 of Mustela erminea. Lineage (NCBI taxonomy): Eukaryota > Metazoa > Chordata > Mammalia > Carnivora > Mustelidae > Mustela > Mustela erminea. Next base: position 137,785,902 of record NC_045620.1, read on the forward strand.
GTCTCCATGCACACACAGTGATCTCTCTGTGCATCTCTGTGTCCAAATTCCCCCTTTTTATAAGGACACACTTACATTCGATCAGGGCCGATCCTCATGATATCATGTTAATGAATTCCATCTGTAGTGATCTTATTTCCAAATAAGGACACGTTCTGAGATATAGAGGTTAGGACTTGAACGTAAGAATTTTAGGAAGGACACAATTCAGTCCCTATACTCCTAAATTGAACTAAAATGCTGTAGGAGTGAAGAATCATGTTTCATAACCATATGTGCTCCTGTAATGTTGGGTCTTGGAAAAGACCAGAGTCTTGCAGCTCAGTTGTAATGAAACTATTTTATCTTAAAGGCTGGCATCGGGAATTAGATGCAAATGGTGCCTGTAGCCGGCTAGAGGTGCGTGTGAGTTGACAGGTGTTCACTGAACTCAATTCAAACAGAAGTAACAAAATCCACATTTAGGACGAGAAACAATATGTAAAGAGTGTGATACAATTCCAATATTTGTTCAGAATCTTGGTTGTTCCACAAGAGGATGGACCAAACCACCAGGCAGCTGAGAGAAGGGACAGTGGAGAACCCAGGCCTTGGTGACAGGGGCACGTTGTGGGCATGAGGAAAGGCTCCCAGGAGGTAGAGGCCCCGGCAGCAAGTCGCAGAAACCACAGGCTCGAAGAGCCTGAGGAAGACAGGACACTGCGCAGGATCTGGGCCAAGATTCTTCTTCCAGACATGGCACTTGGCCCAAAGCAGACTCAGCGAGCGGGCCAAATGTTGGGTTTATAGTGCTGACAAAGGTTAAACCCCTGTCACTAAGGGACATTGGACCCCGCATCCCACAGGGGTGACGTAACAAGAGCTGGGACGGAGAGTTGGTGAGGTCAGTGGAGGTTTATGAGTTCACACCCTTAGGGCACAGGGAGTGGACGAATCCATAGATACAGCAGAGACACACGAGAAATACTGAAATGGAAATCCGAGCTGAGAGGAGGAAGGGCAGGGGCAGAAAGACACGAGGAGCATGTCAGTCGCCCTGGAAAAGCGCCGGCTGAAGTCCTGGAGAAAGACACATCTTCAGACCGACTGCGCGTCGGATGAGATCAGACACTGAAATCTGAAGGTATTGAAAACAGACATCAGAATAGAGGGAGGTAATCAAGAGAATGAGTTTTAGAAAGACACAGGTTGAACGTGAATCCCACTTCTTTCATTTGTAGTTGGGGACACTGGGTAAGCCCTTTCCCTGTCTGTGTCGCTGTCCCCTCAGGAGTGAGGTTCCCAGCACGACACCTCCTCGCAGTGAAATGCAAGGGCTACGTGAACTCGGGAACACGCAGCGCATATTCGTATAAAGAACAGAATGCCGGGTGCAGAGTGCAGACTCAAAAATACCGGTTTTGTCCTTCCGCTTCTCCTACCTCTGATTAGAATCTAATGTATAGTCTTCTGGCCTTATTTAGGAAACAAGTTTGTTTTATGCGACATAAGTTGATTAATTAAAAACAGAATAACATTCATTTTAGATCTCAATATATTGGGGTGTCTGGTAAAGTCACAATAAGTAAAAAGATTAAGATTTGCAAGAACAGGCCTCAGAAGGGGGCGGGTGGTTACTTCTTTCTTGGGAGTCGGCTTGAAATGTGTGGGTGTCAGATCAGTGGTGGAGTCTAGACAGCTGTGCCCGGGAAGGTAGGTGTCCCCTGATCACTGTTCCTCCCCTGAGTGAAGTCTGAGGAGGACACAGCTCTGTGACAGGGGAGGGGGGAGACATGAAACATCCAGAGTAAGAAATTTACTTATATAGCTTCAACGGAATTAGCAAGATTTTTCCTTAATCTGCTCTTTCTTGAGATGTGTACGTATTCCATAAGGAAATCAACATCTGTGTACGTGGAAATTTTCAAATAAATCTGGTCACCCACTAATTTGATGTTTCCGAATGTCCATGAACATTTTCATTGTTTTTCGTTCTGTTAGGTAGTCGGTTCAGATTCTATCCCTGGGGAGTGTTTTTTTACTTCTGGGCAGTGGTGCTGCTGTTTAAACAACCGAGCACATCAGCTTGGCACCCGTGGTCAGCTCCCAGGAGATGCTTGGGTTTGTAGCATTTGAAGGAGATCTGCATACTCCGTGAAAATTAATCTTTTCAAAAATAGTTCAGCGCACTAGCTTTGTTCAAGTAAACATCAGAAATGTTAACCCCACCTAATAAAGGGCATATGCAATCTCTTAGAGGAATATTTTATTGGGTTGAAAATTTTATTGGGGATGCAAATTCTAAAAGAAAACCTGTAGAATCACCAGTTAGTTCTCAGATACATTCCACTGTCTCTTGGAGATGTAAGGGCCTCCCTTTGAATTGTTATAGTGGAAATAAAACCATTTATTTTCCCCTAAGCCCTTATATGTGTACATCAAGAAAAATATGTACAAACTGGCTATCTTTATTTTCAGCTATTTAAACCAGAGAAGGGAAAACATTGCACAAAGGTACTGAGAGTAAGTAATTTTGATTTCTCAGGACAAGACGTCTCTGTCCCAATTGCACAATCATGCCTTTGAGAGCAGTCTTAGACAATAATTAAACGGTCATGGAAAAATTGAAGTTTTCTGACACCTGATAAACCATTTTCTGGGTAAGAGTCTCCAGGCTTTTTTCTTCCACATATTTTTCTATGAAATATTTTTTTGAGCATTGATAAATAGAATATGTAATTTCATTGATTTTCAGTAATTAATTGACCACGTCACAAGTGCTAAAAACATGTTACATAAGAATTAAGAGGCTAAGGTACGGATTAATAAAGTAATGGCACAATACTTTCATGTGGGAAATATAATTAAATGTGGTCTGTTAAATTTGAAAACTTGGTTCAACATTTGGAATGTGTCAATCTAAGATCAGCTGATTTCATTGGTTTTTAAAAGACCATCATGGCAGAAACAGACTCCGCTCAGTGATAGGCAGGGAGAATCCACATTTGTGCCTTCTAAATTATAACACTCAGTGTTAAATTCCATCTGCCAACTAAGTAAAAATTTGTCTCACAATTTTTCATCTTTTATAATGTCAATTCATTGTTCTCCTAATTGAAAGGTCTTGATTTTTTTTTTTTTAGTATTATTAACAGATGGGTAATAATCCCACTGAAACTCTTTATTTGAATTTTTATAAAAAATGAGAAATTATGTTTCCAAGATTTTTTAGAAATACATGGATGAGGTGTTTTTTTTTTGTATTAAAACAGGTGAATTACACTATTTTTGACAATGAAATCACATAATGATGTAAATATTTCTCAACGTGTTTATATAATGTTCTTATGAACTAACAATGATTTCTTTAAGGACCAGCAGTTACTACCGCACTCACCCCTACACTGTCCTGCTAATTGAAGGAAGGAAGCATATTTGTGTTCATGACGGTGCCTACTGGGCAGCATGGATCCGGGAGTCACCGGTTCCCTCTGTGATGTGGCTCGTGAAGGGCTTCTTCATGGTCCATGAGTCATAGGAACAAAGGTTTTAGCTCTGCCATTCTCTTGAAGTCCATGTGTGCTTGCATTACTGGGGTAATCCCAAATATGCCATTTCTCTGAAATAATCTTCTAACATAATTGTCCTGTTGGCAAGGATGTTCAGATGACATTGGACAACATAGTCTGTCAATCCGTAAACAAATAAATGAAGTCAATGCGTCTGAACTTGCTACACTGAGCAGATGGGTAAGAGTCCAGCTCTAATCCCTTGCACATAAACCCCGTCCCTCTAACACCTTCCAGGAGTACGTGACATAACCCCAGGTAGTACATGGCGTGTGGTCCTCCAACATGTGGAAGAATGAAGATATGGATATTATCTATCTGTAGATAGCTGATAGCTGATAGATAGATGGATGGATGGATAGATGGATGGATGGATGGATGGATGGATGGATAGATAGATAGATAGATGGATGGATGGATGGATAGATGGATGGATAGATGGATGGATGGATGGATGGATGGATGGATAGATAGATAGATGGATGGATAGATGGATGGATGGATAGATAGATGGATAGATGGATGGATAGATGGATGGATGGATGGATGGATGGATGGATGGATGGATAGATGGATAGATAGATAGATAGATGGATGGATGGATGGATGGATAGATAGATAGATGGATAGATAGATGGATAGATGGATGGATGGATGGATGATGGATGCAGTTAGCCATTTCACTGCTTTCCTCTGTTCGCTGATAGATAGATGGATGGATAGATGGATGGATGGATAGATAGATGGATAGATAGATGGATAGATAGATAGATGGATGGATAGATAGATGGATAGATGGATGGATGGATGGATGGATGGATGGATAGATAGATAGATAGATAGATGAATGGATGGATGGATAGATGGATGGATAGATGGATGGATGGATGGATGGATGGATGGATAGATAGATAGATGGATGGATAGATGGATGGATGGATAGATAGATGGATAGATGGATGGATAGATGGATGGATGGATAGATAGATGGATAGATGGATGGATGGATGGATGGATGGATGGATGGATGGATGGATAGATGGATAGATAGATAGATAGATGGATGGATGGATGGATGGATAGATAGATAGATGGATAGATAGATGGATGGATAGATAGATGGATAGATAGATGGATAGATAGATAGATGGATGGATAGATAGATGGATAGATGGATGGATGGATGGATGATGGATGCAGTTAGCCATTTCACTGCTTTCCTCTGTTCGCTGATAGATAGATGGATGGATAGATGGATGGATGGATAGATAGATGGATGGATAGATGGATGGATGGATGAATGGCGGATGCAGTTAGCCATTTCACTGCTTTCCTCTGTTCACTGCTTTCCTCTGGAAACGCATCTGTGGATCCTCTGAAAGCAGCATTCGGCACTGATGTTGCTGTTCTTCTCTGACAATCTGATTTCCCCAAGTACCTACAAAAGCTCTGGTCTGTTCAGAAAAGGGCATGAGCATAAAACTAGTCCATCAGAACTCCTTGGCCTTGAATAGAAAGAGGCTAGTTTCTACGGTTTCTTTTCATCTGGATTCCCAGAATTACCTGGTTCGTATCTGTTCACTTTCTCATGCATTTCTTCACTTCACTTCATGCATATCCAAACAATCTGATTCTTCTGTAAACTGCCCAGACACATGTTCTCTTGCTGATGACCACAGACTCTCCATGGAGATGATGGAACAAATTGGTCCCCATGGTACAGCTACACCTGCTTCCCCAGCCCCTCGTCTTGTCATGTCCCTGCATGTGTCATCTTCAGCAGCACCAACAAACACAGTGCCCCTGGGTGCTTTTTTACTTGTTGATGCTTTCCAGGTGGCCATTCCATAACCTTCCATGTTCCCAAAGCTCAGCCCAAACATCATGACCTCTCTGAAAGGATTTTCCCATCGCCACCATCCACCAGGCTCTTTTTCAATAATCCAGGCTGATTTCAGCAATTCTCATACCACAAGTTTGCAGTGGGTCACCATTTGCTGGACAGTAAGTGTGTGGAGGAAGGGTCCCCACAGTAGACACTCTTCTGGAAAGAGAGACCTTAGAAGGTGGAACCATATGATAAGATGCCCTTTCCACAAAGTATCCCTTTCTGTTCAGACTTCATGATAAAGCAGCTGATGCTGGTTAAATCCGACCAATACCATCCCGGCTTCTACAGTCTAGGTATAAAAACAGTTACTTCCCTCAGGAGACGACACCCGCTGATGTTACAAACACCCAGATCTAGATGCCGGCCATTTTCTGGAGGTCACACCTGTCACATTTCCTCCTTATCACCTTCCCTCAGGAACAGGTCATGGTGGCTTCAAGGTCATCTTCATTATTGTCTGTGAGGTCTTCTTTTACAAGGTTATGAACTTTAAAAATATATGCATTCTGTCCTCCTCATCCTTTTTCTGGTTCCTTGATGGAACATATGTCAGTTGATTGTTCCCACAATGCCTCAACGAAGTAATATATGTCTTTCTCCAGCTGTACATGGGTATTGGCAACAGTTTTGGCAATGAAAACATTCCAGGCTTGCTTAGAAACATAGACACCTTAACTGAGAGATAGGGAAGGTCAGAGTTCCAGTATATTTTTATAAACTCATCTAATCCATTTCTTCAGAAAAAAGGAATTACATTAAAAAACATCATAAAGTGTATTCTTCGGTAAGGATGGTTTCTGTCCTAATGAGAATAGAAATCAATGATCCAAAGCTAGAGTTGACAATCATACCACCGAGAACCACTGCCTCATGAACATGGCCTGACACATTTCTGATGGTTTCAAGTAAAGAAGTCATTTTTCTTTCCATATACCCCTTCCAGCAGAGAATGTGGAGGGTCTTTCCTAGGAGATAACTGCAGATATTTAACCAACGGAGAGTGGAGCTGAGGAAGGAAACTAATATTTAAAGCACACAGAGCACCTACTTTTTGTTACATGTATCTGTGGCACATGTGGGCAGGTGGTCTGGAAGTAGGATGAGAGTGGGGAACACATTGCTGTCCCCTGGGGAAGACTGAACTGCCATATTTCTCTCTTCTACTCACATAGAGATGGGGGTGGGGGATACAGACGCTATGGCTCATTTGCATCTACCAAAATGCCTTCTGGGCACATTTCGGGTGAGAAAGTCAAGTCATAAGGCAGAGTCTAGAAGGTGAGGAGATAAGACAGTGCTAATTAAATTACTTGATTCTCGCTGTTCATGCGTGAGGTACCCAGGCCACTATCAGTTCATTATTAAAGATGAGAGGAACTCTGAAACTCTGAGAAATCTGGGAACACCAAGAAGCTAAGCTTTAGACACCACTCAGTATCCCAGCCAACCTCCTCAGCTATCCCAGCTTCTGGGCATTATTAGCTTAGTAGCCCTAGTTTTTAAACAAAATGAGCTACTAAGAAGAAATGAGCAAAATGAGCTACTAAGAAGAAATATCTTGTCCAAGGTCTTTCTGCTAGTGAATGGGAGGAGCAGAATTTAAACAAAGTTTTATCAAATGTGTGTGTTAAGCAGCAGTGATTCCTCAGGTGCCCAAGTCCTGGCCAGCACCCAGACTGAAGAGAAGAGACTCTTGCAAAGAGAGTAAGTGTGGGAGATAGAGATACATTCTGTGAAAATATACTCAAAATTATTTTTTAAAAATCACATATTTGTATAACAAAATAAAATAAATATTCTTTGTTTTTCAATACCAGGTAAAGAAGTAAATTTTAAACAAAATATCATGTGCTAGTAGAATATAGAGTTTTCAGGTATGTGAAATACTTCATTTATCATGTTGATTTATAAATGCCATTTTATTGTGTATTAGCACTACTTAACTGTGAGCTCTTTGAGGACAAAAATTTGACTATATTTATTTTTAAGCTCCTAGTACCTTCCTTTCTGGGTTGAAACCTAAACATAACATATATATGCCTCACTCTACAAAATATTAAGAACTCCTTTCATTGAGAAGCAGTCTATTGTGATAAAACTCTTGGATTTGTCTTTAAGGTGTGATCTTGACTTTTGACAATGAATCCAAGACCTTTAGAAAAATCTCATTATATCGTGATACAGCATTTTCCATCTGCTTAAAAAAAGAGTTATTAACAATACATAAGTCACAATTGTATTAGTAATGAATTTTGGGTACGTTACAAGGTCCAAACACCCAAACTGAGATCTAGGAAAATAGCGGAAATGTAGTGACTCACATCAACCAAACTGAATAGGAACAAAGTCATGCACAGGGCCAGGGATACAGGAGATGAAGACTCCAATATCCCCAGACCCTTTCTCCATCTCTGATTTCTAGTGCTTTTTCCGGGTGAGCCTTGTTCCTCAGAATAGCTTCATTACCTTGTGGGAAATGTCAACGTGAGCCAGTCACACACCTCATATCTCAAAGCTTTGTCACCAGCCAAGCCCGCTTCTCCCACCTCACCTTCCTCAATTCAGAAAGGTCGGGAAGGCTTTGATGGGATTGGCTTGGGTTCAGACTATTCTTTGATGAATCAACTTTTATGGATCCATCTTAAATATGCAATTAACACAAGATCTTTTCTGTCACTCTCGGTGAGAGTGGAGAAGAAAAAAGGGCGAGAAGGGGAGAGGAACACTAATGGCAGTGTCCCTGGCATCACACTGACTACCGGACACAGTGGAGGAGCCCTGAGTCCTCTCTCCCAGTTTCTCCCAGTGTCTGTGTGTCTTTCCAAGTTGAGTTTCTATCACACAACATCATTTATTTTTAAGGTCATGATCCCGAAACCCAAGCCAACTAGCTTATTTCAGAGTCATGTGAGTGAACAGCCATCTTTTCTGATCCTGGAGACAACTTTGGCTGTGTGGAATTTATTGAGAAATACTATGCTGTTGTCCAACCTGGCTTACTGATGGGGCTCTTTGATTATATTTTAAGTACATTTCATGGGAGTTTCAAGGATATCTTATACGATGTTCTTCCCTGTAAGTGGTCTTTAAAGCTTATTCACTTTGAAATCTATACAAACAGAAAACAGATTAGAGGTTGAATTGTACAACTTAAGTATTTGAATTTTATGGTATATTAATTATATCTCAATGAAGCCATTAAAAAAACCCTTATCCCCATCATTAAATTAAGTGGCACTTTAATGCAGAAGGTTGGGGCCAATTGTTCAACCATGGTTGGGGCCAACTGTTCAAACAGCCATGGACAGGACACTAGGATAGTTAAGAATGCGACAATACCATTATGACATAAGAAAGAAAAGAGCTAGTGAATCGTTTCTTCAACAGCACAGGAATAAGAATGGATCTTACTTCTTTGTTGATTGTAGATTTATGAACCTTCTCTTATCTAAAGATAAACCAAAGTCTCTAGGAATAGAAAGGCTGTGAATCCAGTATCTGCCTTTCTAGGTCCTCCAAGGCTCTGTCTCTTTCTCTATTGTTGTACAAGGCACACATCCTAATGAGGAAGCAAGAAGAGGGTACATAGGAAAGAAGAAATGAGTGAAAGAGTGCTCAAACGAATGTTAAAAGCCCATGGGAGCACAGAAGTGGGTGCGGAGTAAACAAAGGTGGTCAAGAGGAAATACTGTGGTCCACACAGGGCAGGTCCTCACAGTTAGTAAGTGCTGGAGGAAGACAATCTGTCTCCGTGCAGAGCCGGACGGGGTGAGTGGGAACAAAATGAGATCACACTAACGGATGGAACGTGGGAGTGGAATTGGGATCTGATTTGCAAACATAGATGTGGGGAGAATTTACAAGCTGAAGGAGGCAAGACAGCACTGTCACGTCTGCTTAAAGAGGGTTCCTATAAGCAGAGGCTTATGCAGACCCTACTTTCGTTCCAAGAGGGATGGCTATTAGGTCAGGGAATGTGCTGCAGAAGGGTGAGCAGAGACACAAAGAGAGCCAAATTCTCTTGGCTGGATGGGAATTTGTAGCTGTCACCGTAACAGTATGCCTAAGAGTTAGCTCACATCTTGCGTATAAAAGGATCATCCGAAGAGGTCACTAGAATATCAAAGACTAAGGAAATATCCAAATATTCTAAACAAGCAAACAAACAAACAAACAAATAAATAAATAAATAAAATTAATAAGCACATACAATTTAAAGGATTTGTAAATCCCAGCGCTTATATTACCTTCTCTGCTTCCTTATCATACAGAGATTATCGGAAAGCTCTAATTCTTAAAATGCTATTTTAAGATCAACTATTTTCCCTAAAGGGCATGCACACTTCCAGACAGCTGATGTAATGGACAAACCAAAATGGTGGCTGCAGCTGGAATGATTCAGAGACACAGCGTTTTCAAGCCTAAGTCACATGGAAGCCCAGAGTGTAGGGGAAGGTAGAGCCATTGCGTGAATGGTCTCCATACATCGCCCCTCCCTTTTTCCATTCTCTGGGCTGTGTATCTCTGTGGCTGTTCTCACTGAAGAATTGGGTCCCTGTCCAAATTCTCTTACCCATGGTGGTCAGGTGACCAGCTTTGGCCAATCTAACGTAGTGGAAAAGATAGCACACCAGCTCCGCTTTTGGACCATGGGCCGTCTACCTTTGCTGAGGCTTACCCTTGGGGCAGAAGCTTGGGCTCGCCAGCTGCAGGTGAGAGAGACACCTGGGGCCAGAGTCCGATTTCATAGCTGTTTATCCCCACTGAGGCTATCCTAGACTAGTCAGCACCCCACTGACCACCAAACATGCAGCTGAGCCCAGTCAAGCCCAGGAGGACCCCCCAGAAAAGCGTCGCCCACATCTCTGATGCACAAACTCCTGAGCTAAACACATGCATATTTGGTCAACCCACTACGCATTGCGATTGTTTGTGATGAAGAATTATGGCAGCCGGGCTAACTAACGAAGGAACGAACCGGTGGGAACATTTCAGATTGTGTCAGGTGTTGTGCTTGGCATTTACACTAGCAGTAACTTAAAATATCAATGTCATCATCCCCGTTATATAACTAGTAACCTTACAAAAGATAAGCAATGTTTTTCTAGATCACTTAGCTGGTGTTTAAAATAGGGTTCCTATCCCAGGTTAGTCTGACTATAAATGCATGGCTTATTTTTTTCTTACATGTTTGTATTCTACAGTACTTGCCTCTCTGTTTTGTAAAGTGAGACAATAATCATCTGAGAGCAAACACAGCTAAAATGTCGGTGTTCTGTGTATGTCTTAGGACTGAACATAGGCTCCTCAGTGACCCAATACATCATAATCTCAGTAACTTAGTGTCAGTGAAATAAAATGTGGAGAGTTGGACAGCCAGTGGTCGCGGTCTTTGCGACCTAATTGAGCATTACTGTCAACCTTGAACTCCTGTCAGCCACTGCCTACCTGGCATGATGGTCCCGTAACTACAGGTGACCCAGATATTCCACACGTAGGCTGCACCGAGTCTTCACAGACCTCGACTGGATCCGGGTTCCACTGCCGGAGAACCGGGTCAGCCTGAGCAACGAGTACACGTGGGATCTTTAACAACCTGGAGTGCACACCGTATTCTAGAGTAACTTGGAATTCATCTGAAGTTGTCGGATTCTTTCATGTCACAGAAGGCACTGCACTCTGCCTTAGAGCAATGTGTCATCACTCTACGTCCAGTAAGAGACCAGGGCACCTCACCCCGTCTTCATCCCTAGACTCGCACTCACCTGTAGCAAGGGCTTCGTCTCCATCTACACCTCCAACAATGGACAGAAGACACGAGTGGCTTAGAAACCATAAGGTATTTTGTTCTTCTCTGTAACAAGCTGTTTGATGCTTTTACAGGCCTTCCCGCCTTACATTCACCTAGTGTGGCCCCTTCTCCTTCAGTCTCGGGCTGAGCAGGACAGAATCCGGGCAGAAGTATATTGTCTTCTTTCTGATGTCTTTCTGCAGTCTTATACCAGTCATTTAACCATAAGCCTATCTTTCTGACATGATATCAACTACCTTTCTGGAAAGGAATGTTCAAGTTTCCCATAATAAACAATAAATCAAAATAATGTTGCTGTCAAATACGAGTCTATTATGCAGGATTTTTTTTTTTCTCTTGGTTTCGAGAAGTATCAGAGAGGAAAGGCAACTGGGAGACACACTTGTTCAACCACTCCTGTGGCAGAGAATCTGGGAGCCAAGAAGGGAAGGGGCATCCCCAGTTCACAGGGGCAGGTAGACACTGCAAAGTGGAGGACACAGCTCGCCTGGCTCTGATGGCAGTTTCTTTCTCTACAATATGGCATCTTCTTACCCAGCACTAAGATTTCTTGGCTCCATATCTGTGATCTCTGATTTGCAAGTGGGTCTCCTTGAGATGCTATAATAAACACCACAGATCAGGAGGCTTAGCAGCAGAAATATATTTTCTCACATTATGGAGACTGGAAGTCAGAGATCAAAGGCTATCACAATGGGGTTCTGGTCTGAGGACCCTCTTTCTGACTAGCTGATGGCTGCTTTTTCTCTGTGTCCTCACGTGGCGGAGAGAGAGAGCTTGGGTGTCTCCTCTTCCTGTAAGGACACTCCTCCTATCACCAGGACCCTTCTTTCAGACCTAATCTCACGCTAGTCCCTTCTCAAGGCCCCTCCTCCAAACATCATCACAATGAGGTTAGGGTTTCAGTGTATGAATTTGGGGAGGCACAAACATTCATTCAACCCATAGCAACCTGTTTGTAATATGACTACCTGTAATCTCTTCATACTGTCTCTCTTAAAAGACTCTACTGGACAGAAATCATCTGGGATATGCCACAGTATGAGTATAGGTGTATACCCCCTTACTTTAGTTTCCACTGATCAAGTGATCTCTATTGCTTTATGAGAAGGTATTATCAAGAGGCCCAAAGCAATAGAAAGCTGTTGTAGTCCAGGGTCTAGACCCATGAAGTCCCTATTTAACATTTTATTGACTTAGCAAATAAGGATTTTCTTCTTTTGCAACAGGGCCAGAGATACACTTCTGGAAAATAATTTATATTTATATTTTACACATGGACATGCCGGCTGGAAAGGAGAGTAATTGGAATGGAGATACAGAAGTGCCAAGAAGTTTTCATCTGGGCAGGGAGCCAGTCCTGGCCCTGACATTCGTCTCAGAGGTTTCTGCCCATCCTGGATGACATGTTGCTGTCGTTGTGATGAGCAGTCATAGGAAATGAGGGACAATGGTGAGACGTGGAACCCCCAGCTGCCTTACAGAGCACACCAACAGTGCTCTCCAGGAAAAAGCACTTATCACAGTTCAAAGCCTCCTTAAAGATAACATTTCAAAGAACATGGACTCAGGACACCTGGGTGGCTCAGTTGGTTGAGCTGCTGCCCTCGGCTTAGGTCATAATCCCAGCAGCCTGGGATCTAGTCCCACATCAGGTTCCTTGCTTGGCAGGGGGCCTGCTTCTCCCTCTGCCTCTGCCTGCCACTCTGTCTGCCTGTGCTCGCTCGCTCTCTCTCCCTCTCTCTCTCTCTGAGAAATAAATAAATAAAAATCTTTTAAAAAATTAAAAAAAAAAAGACAAAGAACATGGATTCATAATCGAGAACCTATAAATATATGTAGAAAGAGAACATCCTCAGAAAGGAGAAATAACATGATCGATGCTACAAAATTAGCTATCAGAATCATCATATGTAGAACATCAAGTAAGTACAGGTAACTTGGTTAAGAAAATGTTTTGAAAAATTGATGAAAGCATAAGAAACTATCAAGAATGACTCAAAAGAGGACCAAATAGAATCTGAAAATATAATACGTACTAATTGGATAATTAGATATACAATGAGAAGGTTAAATAATGATTATATTCAACTGAAAAGAGAATTAGTGAACAGAAAGATAGATGTGAAGAAATTATAAATCAAAAGAAATTATAAAAATGCTAAGTTGAGAATTAATGTAAAAAAACAAAAAGCAAAAATAAAACAAAAACAACAAAAAAACAGATCAAATGAGATTGAGATTGAAGGAAAACCACAAACCCACAGGAGACTAAGGAGCCCCAGAGAGAGAGGATGCCCAGAATGAGAGAAAGGAAATACTGAGAGAGTAACTGGTTATTTTAAGAGCTAATGAAAGATACTAATCTTCAGAATTAACATATCTAACATATCCCCAAAAAGGTAAATAAAATACACATTTCCAGAAATTAAAGTGATACTATAGGACATTTGGGCCAAAAGGAGTCTTTAAAGTAAGTTGTAATTGAAATCTAGGTTATCTGCAAAGGAATTACAATATATTGAATTTATACATTATATTTCAGTTATACTAAAAACTGACCTCTCAGTCACAAAAATTATAGCCTGAAAGCTTCAATAGCCAGCAAGGAGAATTTGTCATTTTCTTTAAAAACTGAACACAATGCCTAATATATACTAGCCATTCCCCCAACAGAAATAGAGATGCACGTCTTCACGAAGACTATACACAAATGAGCAAAGAAGTTTTGTTTGAAATAATCACATTGGAATAACCCCAATGTTCATAAACAGGCAAATAGATAAACTAGAAGTCATATGTATGTATATACATATATAGGTATAGTTATAGACATAGATATAGGTATATGTAAGACACAGAATGCTATTCAGGAGTAAAATGCACTAAGATGTATCTACGGACAAGGATAAATCTTAAAATCATGATGCTGAGTGAAAGGAACCAGAACCCCCCCCCCAAAAAATGATTGCACTTGCTTGATATTCTAGAAATATGCAAACTAACCTCTAGTAACAGTAAACAGAGACAGTGGTCTTCTGACAGTAGGTTGGAAGAAGATGTGGGCTGGAAAGAGGCAAAAAGAGTATTTGGAGTATGGTGGGAAGGTCCGATATCTGGACTGTGCGATGATCTTGCGGTGCACGCAAATGAGAAAGCTCATCAGATTGCAGACTGTGAATATCATATTTAAATAAATTTGTATAAAAAGACACACCTATTTCTATTTTAAAAATTCTAACTCTGTGATGTAAGTTTAGTGCATAAGTGTACACGAGATCAAATGAGGCATGTTCAGATAGTGAGGGTGGTAGATCTCTATCATTGTAGGATTTGTAGAACTTCTGTATACCCGCAGCAAACGATGGGAAATAAAATCAATAAAAATTTTGAAATGCCTGGGGATAAATGTATCAACACTGTTGAGAGATTCAACAAAACATCACTGCAAGTAACTGAAAAGGACATAAACAGAAAGAATAAACGTAATGCTCCTTATGGATTTTAATGTGCATCTCTCTGATGACTATAGACACCGGCTGGTTTTTTCTTGTGGTTCTTAGTTCATCTTCTCTGGTAGAGTTTCTGTACAAGTCTTTTTGGCTATTTTTAAATTGGGTTTTTGATCTTATTATTGATTTTTGAGAAACCTTTACATGTTACAGATACAGACGTTTTTATTTACATGTTTTGCAATATTTTCTACCACACTGTGTCTTGTCTTTTTATTCGCTTAATAGTGTCTTTCGAAAGCAGAACTTTTCAGCTAAGCATTGTATATGTGTTCTGCTTTCTGTGGTATATCTATGAAACGTCTGTCCAACCCAAAGTCTATGTGCTCTTTGAGAAGTTTTATGTTTTACATTTAAGCCTATCATCTAATTTTGAGTCCACTTTCAATCATGGAGTGACATAGGTATAGAGATGGTTTGCTTTTTGGCATTTTTGCAAGTGAAGTCCAATGGTTTAACATTATTTGTGGAAAAGACCAGCCTCCATCAAATTGACATCACAGTTTTAACAAGAATAAATTTTCTGTGTATGCTTGGATCGATTTCTGGATTCTATTCTTTTCCATTGATCTATGTGTCATTTTTTCACCTTTTTTATTCAATAACACGCTGCCTTCATTACTCCAGTAAGTCTGGAACCTCGTAAAATGAGGTTGCCAAATTAGATCTTTTCTTCCAGACTTTTGGTTTCTCTTATCTCTAATATAAATTTCTGGGTGAGTTGCTTCTATGATTACTATGTGAGAACAGAACAATGTCCTAACCAGTATTCCTCCGTTGAAGCAAGACACTCTTTCTACACTTCCCAAGGCACTGCGAATCCTGAGGGCTGTGGGAAAAGGCACTATTTATCCCAGCCCTGTGCGAACACCAGAAGCTCTTACCTCCATCTCTCTGTCGCTCCTCTTCTCTGCCGTGAGGAGTTTGCTCAGATGCACGTGTTGCTCTGTGCTCATCGTAAATGAGGACCTTCTACAGATTCTGGGCTCCTTCAGGACAGCGTGCTCCTGTCTAAAACTCGACCCTGAGAATCGGAGGTGCTCGTGTCCCAGACCCTCAGCTCTGTCCCCGCAGCTTGGGGTGTCTGTGGTGCTCTGCTTGGCGGCCCCCTCCCGGCATCCAGCCCTGAAAGTCTCTCCAGGCTGTAAGACTCACAGTGTCTGTTTCCCATCTCTTGGGGATCACTGCCCATTGTCTCATGTAGTGTCCTGGAAAATCTTGTTCCCAAAAGTCTGTATTTCTGGTTATTTTTTTATATCAGAGTACATCTTGGCCATGAGTACAAGTCCAAAGTCACAAACTTTTTAGATAATTCTAAATTTTTTCATGTTGTTTCAACATTCAATAGATGCTGAAGAGATACTTTTCAATCTATCTAAATGAACAACTGACAATATTTTTGATTCTACCTAAATGTTCTCTCTCTCTCTATCTCTCTCTCTGTGCCAGGAACCTCTAATAAAAGCAAGACCATAATACAACCCACTGCAAACAACACCCATGCTGTTGGAGGACATGGGTGTGCAAACAGAGGGTTCTCCTATACTCAATGTCTCTGTGTCTAGCTATCTCCATGCAGCCTGGGGTGGGTGGGGGTGGGGGGTGTCCTGGCCCGGACCAGAAGGCCGTCCTGGCCGCACTGAAACTGTTGAGACCTTTGCTTTCTTGTTCTGACAGATGAAGTTCTTACCCAGCAATCATGGATTCTACTGTTCTCTATTTACTTACGTTCTAGGAGTCCTGAACTTAGATTGTGTTGTAAAATTGACAGTGTGTTAGAATTTAACCGAAAGGCTTATATTTCTTTTCCTTCTGGCCTTCCAAAACTATGGAGCTTATGGGAGAATTTCTCTTAAACTCTAATATAATACTGTAAGCCCAGGTCAGATGTCATCTGCTCTGTGAAAATTTTTCTCTTTTCCCTGGTTACCCCAAAGTATGTAACAACCCATTTATATTTTGGAAGGAGTGGAGGGAGGGAAGGAGAGAAGATAGCAAGAGAGGAAGAGACAGAGGGAGAGACAGAGGGAGAGACCGAGGGAGAGACAGAGGGAGAGACAGAGGGAGAGACAGAGGGAGAGACAGAGGGAGAGACCGAGGGAGAGAGACGGGATGAGGTGGGAAATCAAATTCCCAGAGTCTAGAGTCTCTTTCTCAGCAATCAAGAGTGGATCAGCTCCACCATCCTGCGCTTTCGTGGGGTGGGTCTTCCTGTCCTGCTGTCAGCTCTTGCCTCCAGCCTCTACCCCCCACCAGGATCTCATTTCCTTCCACCAGCAGATAATGCAGAAAAAAGGGTGGATTTGTGAACTTTGCAGCCATCCCGAACTCGAGATCAGGTTTACACCGGCGGTTCAAACTATTCCCAGAGCATTCTCAGGGGAATTTATCACCCAATCGAAAACTCTTAAGAAATAATTAATTACTTGAAAACAATTTTGAAGACTTTTTGGAACATGCATTTGCACCCGTGTTTTTCAAATGCTCCCTAGAACGCTAAGGAGGGCGGGCACACGACGGAACAAGCACTGGGTGTTATGTGAGACTGAGAATCACAGACCTCCACCTCCGAAACTGAGAGCACACGGTGTGTAAGTTCATTGCATTTAAATCTAAAAATAAATAAATAAATAAATGCCCCCTAAATTAGCTTCCTCCAGTAGTACGTTATCTGTCAGTCCCGGTTATGAAGTGCACACGGATATTTTAAATACGTATATTCACAGTATATTATAGAATATATGCAAGTAAACAACACTCTGGACACAAGTAAACTAATATAAATGAATTACTTCAGTATAATTATATAGGCTGTACCCGTCAGCACATCAGTCCTGCCTAGGTGTGTAACGACGTACAATCACAGTCAGTCCTGCCTAGGTGTGTAACGACGTATAATCACGGTCCTTTATAAACCAGAGTTCTCACGTTTGCAGACTTCCCTCCCTGTGCCCAGTGACTCAGGGGGGTTTCGCGGCACTTCTGGCTATTTCTTGAAAACTGAACAGGGGTACTCACGGCGACTGTTCACGGAGCGCTGACGTGGAGTCAGGTCACCTTCCCAGCGTCTCCCCCGTACAGCGTCCGCTGTTCTGCAGGACGGGTCCGCTGTCTGATGACAAGCGGGAGGCCCCGCCGTGACCACAGGCGAGGGCCGGGCTGGAAGGGCAAAGCCACGCTCTCCGCACCGTCTTCACGGCCACTGGCCCACGACGGGACCTCTCCAGGCTCTGTTCCTAGTTCTGAATGAATCCAGATGCTCCTGAAAGCTTTAAATGCAAACAGAAAGTTTTCCCAAAACAAGGAAGAGGTACTGAATGCCCACCTCGAATTCCCTGTACGTTGGGTCCCAGGAGCACGTGGTTGTGTGGCTGAGGACGAGCGAGAGTCCGCGGAGAACCCGCTGCCACCTTCCCGCCGTCCGACCTTCACAAGCCTCGGCTGCAGTCGGTGCTTCCTTCTCCCGGCCTCTCTCTCCTCTTTCTCCGCTCCCCTGTTTTCAAACGGTCGTGCTGATGTCATTCCTGAGTTAAGTGTCCAATTAAATGTTTTTATGAAAAAAAAAAAAAAAGTCAACACTGAGGTTCTGGTGTTGCTCCTGATGCCGTGAGAATGAGGCTCTGATCCTCCGTCCAGACCCTCCTCCCCCGCCTGTCACGGGGCCTCACGGACACACATTCATATCCCTGGCTGGGGAAATGCCGCCATAGCTCAGGTGCCCACTGGGCTTTTCTTCACTTTTGACAGAAGTTATACAGAGTTTATATTTAAAGAAAAAAAAAATGAAAGGGCTTTCTGAATTTCTAACAGAAAATGGTGGGGTTTTTTATGTCCCGCTCCGGCTGGAGCTTCATAGAGGGGAACCTAGTGATATATCCTTTGCAAACAAAGGGAGCTTTTGGTCAGGCTCTTAATATGAAGGT
The DNA here is from genome assembly GCF_009829155.1 of Mustela erminea. NCBI lineage: Eukaryota > Metazoa > Chordata > Mammalia > Carnivora > Mustelidae > Mustela > Mustela erminea. Next base: position 137,804,588 of record NC_045620.1, read on the forward strand.
CAAGGTTTTATTTATATTCACATTCAATTCAGAAAGAATAAAAAATCAATACAGATACGAAGCTGGCAGACATTGTCCACAAGCCTTCGTGTTTCTAAACGCAACACAGAAATGCACACAAAAGGGACCCTTCTGCAGAAGAATCCGGATCACCGACATCCACACAAAATCCTACACTTTGTCCCCAGATCCTGAATAGAGAAGATAGAGTTTGTTCTCCTTATGCTTTGCTATTTTTGATACGTTCATATTTATTGATCGCTGTGCCTGCGGAGTGCGTTTTATCAACAGCACGGCAAATGAGGGGCTTCTAAACCCGCCTCTCGTTTCTCAGGAATGTCCGTACGGCAGAGGGCAGAGGGTTTATGCTCCGTGCATTTAGTGGGACTGGAAACCGGCGAGGGATCGGGAGTGCCCTGTGGGTGAGGAAGCCGGCGGTAATGCCGGACAGGGGTAGATTCCGACTCTCATCACAACGGCAGAGAGAGACCAAGGCCCCGTCCGTGGCCACACACTCACTTTCCATGACACCTTTCGGGCTGTTACCTGAATGGCCCACTAAGCGCACTGAAAGTGAGACCGAATCGCTCTGCCGCACAGACTTCTTCATCCTCTTTTTATCCTTGGATTTTGACGACAACAAAGACGCTACACGGGTCTGGTAGGAATCTTCTCTACGTCTGCTTTCCTCTCTTCCCGCCACGAGCCTCAAAGTAACATGATTGACTTAAATCGGACGCACTCTCATACCTAAGGCCGCGCACACTTGGGAGCTGCGTGTGGACATAAGATATTGTGGCCACTCTTCCTGGCCTCGCGTTCGGTCGTCGGGATGGACAGACCAGTGTGTCCATGTCCACGTAGCGGAGGGTGGGAAGTGGAACTGTTCCCTGTTGCTACAGCTCTTCAAAACGAAAAGGGCAGTTTCTGTGATTGTTGGGTTCAAAACACAGATGGACCTTGAAAGAGCTGCCTCACCAGGGCCAATGCCCATGGACGGCTCCAGGGCTGGGGCAGGCTCCCTCCTTCCTTGGGGGTGGCCAGTGAGTCCGGGAGAAGGCTCGCTCCCCTGACTCACCTCCCTGGGCCATCCGCCCCTCTGCGCTGGAGCTCCCCAAGCTCACCCCTGGACAGTGCTGAGCCCCACAGAGGAGTTCCCACCGCCTGGGTTCCTGCGGCATGCTTGGAGCAGCCGGATGAGTCAAGTTCAGAGAATGTTCATGGAAATACTTAGAAAACAAGACTTGAGGTCCTTTATCCACAGTAATGCCTGTGGATCATAAGCCAGTTCATAGAATAAAGGAAGCCACATAGTCATCCGCATTTATGGGCAGAGGTAATAATGCTGGAGATCAGGAGAACTTCTGACCCTGCTGGGTGGCTCCTTCCACCCTTGGACGCTACCAGAGCTGGGCCTTCAGCTGCAGGCCCTTCCAGGCACTGATTCAAAACACTGCGGAATACAATTAAGGCTCATGTGCGCGTTCTAATCTAATGAATGTTAAAATAATGTTATTCTTATTTTAAAATAAGTTTTTCCTCATTATAAAAATACATGACAGAAATATTAGAGACTAAAAAAAAATAGAGAAAAAATTTAAATTTGATAATCTCACTTTTTAGGGAAAAAAAATCCTCTTAACTTTGGTGTGGTTCTATAGTCTTTGTTCCTCTGGTCATATTAATATATGTCTTATTATAATTTATACCATACTAAGCATACAACTTTGTCCTTTACTTTTTTCATGCAACATTGTATTATGAATAATTCCTGATTTACAAATTTGTAATGAACATCATTTTCAGGGGCTTTATATCATTCTACCATTAGGCTCATTTTTTTAAATCAACCCTTTGGGTTTTCAGATTGTTCTTGCTTTTATTATTCTTATTTTCCTAGTAACTGTAAAGATATCCATCTCTCAAGAGTGAAAAATACAAACATTTCAAGGCTTTAAACATTTATTGAATTCCTTCTAGAACACTCCTTCCAATTTCTACCAGCAGGATGCTATCTTCACCATACTCACAAACACTGTCAAATGTGACTGTTGGAGAAAATTTGTTTGAAATTATGTGTATACGTAAATAATGTAATTTATGCTTCCACTGATCTAGAAACTCATGTAAGTAAATGCTATTCATATAGATATATATCATAAATTTATACCATTAGCTTTTTTTTATTTTAAATTTTCTTTTTGTAAAAAATTAAAATGTAGACTTTTCGAGTTACAAGAATTTTTATATCACTTAATCTGAAACCTGTCATCGTCACCACACACTCGTTTGTGATTACAAGAAAACTGCTGCACATTTCTGCACCTCGCTTATCTTTTCTGTGTAACATGAATTATACGTGGGGTCACCAGGGGATTCAGTGGGTTATATGGAGAAAGTGCTAAGAACAACTCTGCCGACCCCAAGACCACTTAGAGTTTTCGATCTGTTTTCACACCTGAGGACACCGAGGCCCAGAGAGGTTCACTAACTCTCTTAGGCAAATTGAATCCAGAAAGAGAGCCCTTTCTGCAGAGCATCCTGGTGCTTTATCTGTCCAACAGCAAAGGATAGGTAGTGGATGGGGCACCAGTGATCTGGGGAGCGCTGTGTCGATGCTACTTCTGTTCATGAAACACTGACTTAGGTCTCATGGTTTCAGGCCTCCACTGGTTTTCAGATCACACAGAGCGTTGGCAGCAGGGCTGTGGGAAGAGCCGGGGTTGTCTTTAGAGGGACCTGGTTTTGAATCTCACCTCCTTCCTTTACCGTCTGTGCTGTAACAAGATACTTGCCTTGTTTACCTTGTGTCTATTTAACCTTAAATATGTATGGATGCTGCTGATGACAGAACATCCCAAGCCTGGAAGGACTCCGCCAACGTTTCGCCCCCAGGAGACCCCCAGCACATGCTCCTTCCGCCAGGCCTGGTCTCTCCCAGCAGATGCCCGGTCCACGACGCTGGCGGAGGACACAGCCTCACGCCTGGGCAGACAGGGCTGTCAGGTGCTGGGTGGTGAGCCTGGAGCCCGGGAGCGAACGGCTGACCGGGGGGTGCTCCGCCGTCCCTGGTAGCCGCCCTCCGCCCGGCCCTGCGGAGCATCTCACGTTTCGGGAAGCACCTGCTTCTCTCTCCGCTGGGCAGCGCTGCAGGAGGCGTCCGCTGGGCGTTGCTGCTTGAATTTTCACAGATAGAAAACTGCGCAGGGTCGGCCTGGGGACGCTGCCAGGTGCCGGCACCTCCCGATGCGTGCAGGGGGGAGGCGAGGTCTCCCGGGTTTCCCGGGACCCGCTGCGCACCACGGGGTTCCCTTCCCTGCTGCAGAGCGGGTGCCTCCAGCCCTGTCTGCACCCCTGCCTCTAAAGAGAGGAGCTACACAGCAGCGGGGGGGGGGGGGGGGGTCATCTCCGCGTCGTGCTCTTAAGTGACAGGGGCCTCCACAGGCGTCCTTCGCTGGTGCATTTCTCAGCATCCGCGCCCAGAGTTGCTAAGGTTGCGGCCGCCCCCTCCACCGGGTAGGTCCTGGTTGTCTGCTACACAGCGGGAAGCAAGGAGACTTTTCTTTGGATCAATTAATGGAGATGAGGGTCCACTGATACCGACGGAGCCCTCGGTATGGATTAGGGGCAGGAGTAAAAATCCGCACGCCTTCCTGCGGGTCGGAAACGCGGGCGCGCGCTTCCCACGCCGCCCCGCTCGCTCCCGGAACACATTAAAATTCAAGCAGAGGTGAGTGGGGTGGTAGGGCGCTGGCATCTTTGGGAGGTTTAAGGACATTTTCTCCTGCTGGGCCTCTGATGGTAATTCCTCAGTTAAATAATTCATAGTGATATTAAGAAGCTTTTTCCTTTAACTATTATGAAGGAAGAAGGATTTTTTTTTTTCTTAAGTAAAAGGTCAAGGGAAAGGCCATCAATTCTTTTATTTTTTTGAAGAATCTCATAGGATTAATTGAAAATACTGAAATTAATATATATATTATATATATATATATGTACTAGTTTAATTATTGGCTGCTAGACTGATCTTTGTGTCAAATACGTACATAAACCCATTGCCATCTGTGAAGACCTCCGTCTCCAAAAACCAAGATGCATAACAGTGCATATGAAATTTGAACAGTTTAAAAAAACACAAGGAAGAAGAAATATTTTATTTGGGGCTGTCATAAATCACACAGATTGGGGGAAGATGGGACGTCGGTCAGGTGTAGAAAAAAAGAGAGACGGCCTTTGTCTCAGATTCACGAGTCAGAGCTGGGTCAATAGCGTGTATTGAATGTCTGCCATGGGAGAATCATTTTGAGAGGCACTTGCTGCACAGACTCATACCTCACCCCTATAGTGGTGTTATAAGATGGAGAAGGTTACTATTCACATCCCATCTTACAAATATGGAAACTGGGGCTCATAGAGGTTAGGTAACTTTCCCAAATCACGATGCTTTTAGCAAAATCCAGACTAGAAGGCCGATACTTCTGCTTCTGATGCCTGTGACCTCGTCTGCCTGTGATCCCTGGAAGACCACTGAGGATGCTGAGCCCCTGGAGGGAAGTTTCTTGTCTGAAGGACTCAGCTAGTAGAGTGGCCGAGTGTCCAGGATGCCCACACTGGGACACCTGCTTGATCATCAGCTGAGTCCCAGTCTTCAACTTCTACTCCAGACTGACCCTTTATTTATTTATTTCAAGATTTTGTTTATTTATTAGACAGACAGAGATCATAAATAGGCAGAGAGGCAGGCGGGGAAGGGGTGGGAAGCAGGCACCCTGCTAAGAAGAGAGCCTGATGGGGGACTCGATCCCAGCACCCTGGGATCATGACCTGAGCCGAAGGCAGAGGCTTTAACCCACTGAGCCACCCAGGTGCCCCCGGACTTACCCTTTATATTTTAACTGTAATCAAGAGCTGGCTCTTCCCTGAAAATGTTACTCTCCCTGAGAGTGCAAACGGGGGCTGCAGAACCTCCTCTTCCTAGTGACCCTCTAGAGCCTTCGAGGGGATGCCCTGAGGCCCATGGCAAGCACACCACCCCCCCGCCAACTGCTCCCTAGGCTCTGGGCTTACACAACAACCACACAATGTGTCTGGAACCAGCAAAGAGCATCCATCACCCCTCCAGGCCTCACTGAGATTGGGGGCCAACAGGGCAAGAAATTCCAGGATCTCCGGTACCCGGAACTGGACCTGTGGGAGGTTCATGCTGAGGCTGGTCACCTGCGCTTGGCCCCCTGCTGAGGATCACGAGCACGGACATTTGAAAATTCTGTAAATGTGACTGAGCAGGAGGAGAGAGGATGTGCTTTATGCAGATTCACTTAGTATCAGAAACTTCGATTTCAAAATGCACATTAAAACTCTTCTATCTTTAACTTATTGGGGCTTTTCAAGATCTTAGTACTAATCTTCATCATCAAATTAGGTGGTTTTCCTAGACATAGAGAACGGTAATTGACACATATTTGTCATTCCTAGGAGCTTTGCATCGGCCACACGGTTCTGGGCACAGCCCTGCCGCGGAGAGGAAGGGTGAAGGAGCTAGAGATTCTTGAGTCTGGACGTCCCTATTTACTATATAAGCTGATTGTGTGGCTGCTTCTCTGCATTCATGGTCTAAGGAGACGACAATCATCTGACCCCTGTTACCCTGACCCTGTACAGTGCAGACCTCAGTGATGTTCATGACAGAGAGAGAGAAGGGGAGAAGGCAGGTGGGCAGGCTCCCAGGCTAGGACACAGCAAGGTAAAAGAGTGGGATAAAGACCCCTTTCAGCAGCAGGTCCCGTTGCTTTTGTTCATGCCCAGTACCGTCCTGTAACTTTTGGAAGGAGACACTGAGCAAAGCTTGCACAGTACAGCAAATTGTCAGTTGGAATGTCTTCCAGAAGTCGGAGTCTGATCAAATCTACCCTACACGTCTGTTACTTTATACTCTGTTCATTTTAATTCCCTTTGCCGTCAATACACACGAGAATTTCTGCAAGCTCCAGAAGGCCTCAGATGCTTCCCAGTAAGGCACATCTGTTGAATTTCTCAGGAAAGATGCTGATTGCTACTATGAATATTCCATAGAAAACGTTTTTTTTATTAAAATGTCATTTAGGCAAGGAAGGCACTTTAATCAGCGACCAGAGTAGCATTTGTACAAATTTCTTATCTCCATCAGTTACACTCAGCAGTCCTTTTTTTCTTTTAATTATTTTTATAATACATTTTATTGTTTAGAACAATTTTTTTTTTCACGAAAACATTTCAAAGATAACACAGGAAGTTCCCATTTACTGGGTATCAGCATCTCATGGTAGTGTGCGATACACTTGTTGCAATGAATGAACCAGTATTGATACAGTAGCATTAACTAAGGTCCATACTCACCCAGATTAGTTTTGACCTAGTATCCTTTTTCTTCTTGGGGGTCATGGGCAGAGTATCCTCAGGGTATCATATTCTCTTTATCATCATTTAAGTCCTCCCAGGCTCTGCTTGGCTGTGTGTGAGAAAACACAGCACTGCTCTTTCTCCATCTGACTTAATTCACTTAGCAAAATGCCTTTGAGGTCCAAGGATATTGTCACAAATGGCAGGATTTCTTTCTTTCTTTCTTTTATTAACAACTGAATAACATTTCCTTGTGTGTATATATACTATGATTTCTTTTTTGATCCATCCATCCACGAACAGTTAGCTGTATCTATGTCTTGGCCATTGTAAATAACGTTGCAATGAATATGGGGGTGCAAATATCTTTTCAAGTTACTGTTTTCATTTTCTTTGGATAAATACCCAGAAGGGGGATTGCTGCATCATACGGCAGCTCTCTTTTTAATTTTTTGAAGAAATCTCCATATCATTTTCCAGAGTGGCCACACTAGTTTTATATCCCCACCAGCAGGGCACAAGGGTTCCTTTTCTCCACTTCCTCACCAACACTTATTTCTTGTCTTTTTGATGACAGCCATTCTGACAGGTGTGAGGTGGTATCTCCCTGAGCTTTTGGTTTGCATTTTTCTGATGAAGAGTAATGTCAAGCACCATTTCCTATCCCTGTCAGCCACCTTTACATCTTCTTTGGAAAAATATCTATTCAGATCCTCTGTGCACTTTTTAGCCAAGATTTTTGGTATTGAGTTATATGAATTATATATATATATATATATATATATATATATATATATATATATATATATATATTTTGGATATGAACCCCTTATCAGATACAATTTGCAAATATTTCCCCCCACTTGGTAGGTTCCCTTTTCATTTTATTGGTGGTTTCCTTTGCCATGAAGAAACTTTTTATTTCATTTTATTTTAGAATTTTTATTTACTTATTTGAGAGACCCAGAGAGAGAGAGAGAGAGCAAGATCAGGGGGTGGAAGAGAAGCAGACTCTCTGCCCAGCAGGGAACCTGATGCAGGACTTGGTCCCAGGACCCCAGGATCATGACCTGATGCAAAAGCAGATGCTTCACTGACTGAGACACCCAAGCGTCCCTGTGCAGAAACTTTTTAGTTAGAGGTACCCACTTATTTACTCTTTACTTTGTTGCTATCCCTTAGGTGTCATCCAAAAAGACTCTGAGAAACAAACTGAAGGTTTTGGAGGGAAGGAGGTGGGGGTTGGGTGAGCCTGGTGGCAGGTATTAAGGAGGGCACGGATTGCTGGAGCACTGGGTGTGCTGCATAAACAGCAAATCTTAGAACTCTAGGAAAAAAAAAAAAAGATCATTGCGAAGACCACTATCAAAGGAGCTTCCCACTATTTTCTTCTAGGAGTTTTATGATTTCAGGTCCTACATTCAAGGCTTTAATCCATCTAAATTAGTTTTTTAGCAGAATGTCAGGTAGTGATCCAGTTTTGTTCTTTTGCATGTGGTTGTCAATTTGCACGATTTTCCCCATTTTGGCCTCTATGCCGTTGTATCATCCTGGTTTTAATTAGCATGCCACTGATTAGTACTGAGGTAGAAGATTTTTATAACTTTATGGATAATTTGAGCTTTCTTCTGTCTAAGATGCCTATCTGTTCTTTTGGTTAACTTTTTTTCTATTGGACTGCTTGTCATCAAAACAAAACCAAAGAAAACCAAAAACAAAAAAACACAACAACTTCAGGATATTATTTAAGTATAATTACACACTAACAATTCATTACTTGGATCTTTTGTAAGTATCCCCTCTCATTATCTTTTCATAATTTTAATATGCAAATTCTTAAATTTTAATATATTAATTTTTCAACTTCCTTCTGTTATGATTTTGTCTTCCTATTTCTTACTCAAGAAAATCTCCCTGCCCCCAGGTTATACATACAGTGTTCTTGCTTTTTTTTTTTCCGAAAATTTGCTTTTGGGTCCATGTGGAACTTATTTTTTATTACAGTGTGAAACGAAGTTTCAATGTTATGATTATTTTTTAGAAAATCATCTGTCTTATCATAAATTTATTGAATAAATCATGCTTTCCCCAGTAATCTGCAATATCACCTCAGTCATCTACTGAATGTCCATATGCTTTAGTCTAGTTCAGGATGATTCCCACTGGCAAATAAACCGAATTTTTTTTCCCACTTGCTAGGACTTGCTATATAGGGAAATCTGTTTTAAAATTTATTTTATTTAATTTTTAAAGATTTTATTTATTTGACAGAGAGAGAAAGTACAAGCAGGGGGAGCAGCAGGGAGAGGGAGAAGCAGACTTCCCGCTGAGCAGGAGCCGGACATGGGGCTCGGTCCCAGGACTCTGGGGTCATGACCTGAGCCAAAGGCAGACGTTTAACTGACTGAACCACCCAGATGTCCCTGTTTTAAAGTTTAGTGTAACACTAATCGGTAATATATATTATATCAAAATATTATAGTTTCTTCAGCAAGTTAATGTTTGATAAAGGAACACAGTAGCATTAACTAAAAAAAAAAATTTTTAAATTTTCAAATAGAGCAAAAACTTTATAGAAAAAAAAATGATTGGGAACCCATTGAAGTGTCATTTTACATTTGGGATCTGTGAAGAAGACAGCTAAATGCAGCTTTACTTCTTCTTATTTTTTTTTTTTTAAAGATTTCATTTATTTCACAGAGAGAGATCACAAGTAGACAGAGAGGCAGGCAGAGAGAGAGGAGGAAGCAGGCTCCCTGCTGAGCAGAAAGCCCGATGCGGGGCTCGATCCCAGGACCCTGAGATCATGACCTGAGCCGAAGGCAGCGGCTTAACCCACTGAGCCACCCAGGCGCCCCTTTACTTCTTATTTTGAAATAAACGTTTTTCATATTGATTTCAAAGAAATCAATAAACATGAAAACTTTTTCCAAAGGACTGTATGCAAGTGGGATTCTCTACTAAGTACCCGAGAACTAGTCATAGTATGGCCATAAGACAGTAGCTTAGAATGCGTTGTTGTAGCAGAAAGAGGAGGAATGAATTTACTGATGCAGAGAAAGGAAGGTAAGAGAAGACCCAAGGAACATCGACTCCACTGAAATTATATTTGTGTGCCAACTAATGACGTGCAGAAGGTTTGAGTAAGCTCTAGTGTCAGATTTATAAGTGGTAGCAGCCAGTTCCCGGTAATCAGGAGAACAGAGTGAGAGATCAGTGTAGCCCATCCGCCCGCCATGCTCCCCCGTGCTCCATGCCACGAAGCCATTGTACTACAATGAGGAAGGACATGTTGACACAGAACTGGTTTGGGCTAAAAGCAAAGTGCTCTCACTGTACTTAGAACTGGTTTTTGCATTGTACCATTTATGCTTCGCTGAAAAGTAGCATCATTTTGTTGCTGTTTTTGTGGTTGTGGTCCTACATAACCTAACCAGGGAGTAGGTCTCTCTGGTGCGTGCCGGCCAGTCCTTTTCAGCTTCCTTTAAAAGGAGCTGTCTGCTGGGTCAAGGAAACCTCGTATCAGTAGCCTTGCTCACACAAGGTGAGTCCCAGTCTGAGCACAGACACTGCGAGAATTAACCCATGGTGTGCATAACTAGCTGTAGTTCTGTACTCTTTAATCTATTAGTGCCGATGCTATGAGATGCAATCATACATGGGGGGGAAAAGAAGCAGGGAGCCAGTGGGATAACCAGCTTCAATCGTAGTAAACAGCAGTAGTAAACCACATGCAACAGGAGCATTTACTCACTAACGAACAGGAGGAAACAAAGCATGGTAACGGCGGGCGCGCTCACACAGAGTGGTCAACACGCAGAATTTCAGAAGTACTGAGATAAACTTTTGAGGGATTTGGCATAGTAAACATTTATCTATCTGAGCACATCCCAGAGAGAAACGGTGCAAGAGTCCTGGGAAGCTAGCGAACCTGTTGTAGGGGGCAAACGCAAGCTTCCAGTGCATCGTGGGGCTAATTGACTCTACCTAGAAAACACGCAGAAAACCTGTCTGCAAATCCTGGGAAGGTGATTTCAAGGAGGACAAGAACAGTTTAACTTAACGTAGTCACTAAATTTCACCATCGCATCGCAGTGATTAATACAGGCACTGATGACTCATACTTATCACGCTTGTCTCCAATGACGGCCCGTGGAGCTGGAGACAAACTGAAGAAAGGGAAACTCTAACTCATAATGAAAGTGATTTTCAAAACAGCCTCGCAAGGTAGTGTCACAGGGGACCAGCATTGTTATTAAATGTTAACGTCTGCTTCCCTTACTCAACACTCACTGCGTTTGACAGGGTTTTGATCTTCTAGACATCTTTCCGTGATGGGTGGATTGTAGGAAGTTGAGGTTGCAGAAAAGCTGAGTGATGGGTCTAAGATCCTTCATGTTCTTGGCACAAATTCAACTCCGGAATTTCTAGCTGGGGTTTCACATTCATTTCTGACACCTACTAATGCCAGTGTTCTTAAAGCATGATTTCATGAAATCCCTAAAATACATGTAATGTAATCACCTATGATCTATAAATATAATCCAGAAAGAGTATTTGTAGGGGTTCAAGAATAAATGATGCTGTGCTTTACAAAGAGGAGATACTTTTCTTCCTTTTCCTCGTATTGAGTAGCAAGAAACATGAAATTTAGCACATTTAACTGGAAATCAGCAGTAGGGTGTAGCAGAAAAGCACAAGTATTACTCATGGATCTCTGGACGCACACCTTGCTCTGTGCTTGCAAAGTCTGGTTCTTCCATGGGTAGACAGGTCTATTGTGAGTGAAGCGTGAGCTGCTGTATGTGAAATCTACTGGGTGGTCCAGGATGCAGAAGTGACCCTGCCCCCAGTGTCCTCGTTTTCCCAAATTCTATCATGACATCAAGAAAAGTTAACCAGTCTCAGGTCACAGCCTAGTTTAGAAACCAAATGAAAGACAGACACAGGAACCAGATAGCAGGGAGATTTATTACAGGTAAAATCTAGGTGGAGGGATTCGGTTAACATGTGACCAAATGGGTTTGCCAACATTCCCTGCCTACAGCTCCTCTGTTGAGTCAAATCTAAGCCTTGGAAAGACCAGCTGGATGAACTCAGTAGGAAGATTAGGTCTGCATGGCAGACACACATATCACAGAAAGAAATGGAAGAAAACAGTCCACACTCTTCTTTAGTAGTGTGATTCTATGCATTTAAGAAAAGAGGATCCAACCTGTAGGCAAGTAGTCAAGACCAACTCACTTCTCCTCTACAGGGAAGAATGAACGTGGCGTGGGTAAGAGGCCAGGATGGTCACCTTTCTTCTCTGCAGTGTGCACAGGACGGGACGAGGAATTTCTCCCAGCGAGCCTCATCATGCTTCCTGACGCTCGAGCTGGAAGTCGTGAATTTAGCTGGAAGGTGACCTCTCCACACACCTCGCATCTAGACCCAACTCAACCCTCACATCGGTTTGTCCTTCTGCCATCGTCATGCCCCACGTGGGCTCATGAGATTCCGTGGCCTGTGCTTGCTGTCTTTCATTCATTTTCACTCATGATTAGACCCACAGCAGCACCCCCAGACCTGCTATTTTTGTAGCCATTCTTCATTCCGTATCTAATGTCAGGGCCTCCCTATTCCTAACTGTAGTGCAGGTTCGGAAAGTGTCTTTCTGCCTTCTGTTTTCCTTTGCTTCTCCGTGAAGAGTACTTACAACCCATACATCACAAGGACCCTTGCATAACGACAGAAATGGTGTATCTTACATTTATTAAGAATCGCGATGCTCTAGAGCTCCTGGGGGGTAACGTTCATTAAGTGTCAGACTCTTAATTTCGGCTCAGGGCATGATCTCACGGTCCTGAGATCAAGCCCTGTGTCTGGCTCCACCCTGAATGGAGAATCTGTTTAAGACACTCATTTCCTGGGGCGCCTGGGTGGCTCAGTGGGTTAAGCCGCTGCCTTCGGCTCAGGTCATGATCTCAGGGTCCTGGGATCCAGTCCCGCATCGGGCTCTCTGCTCAGCGGGGAGCCTGCTTCCTCCTCTCTCTCTGCCTGCCTCTCCGACTACTTGTGATTTCTCTCTATCAAATAAATAGAAAAAAAAATCTAAAAAAAAAAAAAAAAAGACACTCATTTCCTCTCCCTCTGCCTCTCCTGACCCACTCTCTTTTTCTCTCTAAAATAAATAAATAATTCTTTAAAAAAAAAAAAAAAAAAGAATCATGACACACCAAGCTCTGGACCAAGTATTTTACATGCAGTATGATTTGATTACTCTCTACAACCCCCTTGGATTTCAGGCTATACTTGCAGGCATATGTTGAGTTAGCTGAGACTTAGAAGTACTAACTATCCCAAGTCTGTGAGGTAGGACCCTGCCTGACGGTGATGATCGCACAGAGTCCTGGTGGACTTCTGCTCAATTCCCTCCTGGTACCCAGGAGGGCTGGCACCCCCGTGAACCTCGGAGATATTACATGTCCAACTGGGGTGAGACAGCGTGTGTTACTGCCGTATTAGAACGAGACTGCCTAATTCTTGGATCTTTGGGGCATGCTCTGATATCAGCAATCCATGGGGCAGAAGTTACAACAGAAACGAGAAACAGGTAACACAGACATACAAATGACAGTTATACAGTTCATGAAGCATGTGTGTTTATTGTCTGTCCAGGGCTCTCAAATTTTTCTGAGACTCAAGGAGAGAAGACAGCAAGCATGTTGCCATCATGCTTCCGTGTATTTGCATGCATTTTGATGCCCATAGGGGGACACTAAATAAGGCATCTTTAAAGACAGGTTCTGGGCAGCTGCACACTCATTTAGGTAGCTAAGAGATAAGTAAATTAATCTTCATTATCAATCCACTGGACAGCAAGAGTTAAACCGAAGCAGCACTCCATCGGGGCAGGAAGGTACAGTCCACAGGGCAGATCGCAGGCTCGCTTTTGGATCCAGCTTCATCCCAGACAGACCTGGCAGTGAGAGGGACCTTCAGTCCTGAACAAGCCTGTTGGTGGCTTCTGCGCACTACTGCTCGTGACTCTCGATGAGGACCGTGCGATTAGACAGATGACACCGTCTGTAATGCAGCCCCTTCCTTTAGTCATGATTCATTCTGACAAGGAGAGTTTAAAAGCAACAAGTAAAATATGATAAACAACATCCATCATGGCAAAGGGGGTCTGGCTAAAAGCTTTCTGTCACTAGGAACGCTGCACAGTTTCCAGCCTCCAGTCCCCGCAGTGAAATGCTAGGAGCCGTTTAGGTTCGGCACGCAGGGACCCCATGATCCCAGGCTCGGGCTGAACCGCTTCTGGCAGCAGACACCCCACCTGCAGCCCTGGGGTGGCCGTGAGGGGCCTGGGCAGCGGGGCTGACAGTTGGTGCAGGCATCCGGCGCCCACTCCTCTCCCCTCACTCAGCTCTGCCTCACCTAACCCTGATCTCCTCACTCTCGTATCTGAAAAACGAACCCAAAAGTCTTCATGGCTCCCCGCCCCCCGGGGTGTGGTGTTTCCCCAGAGCTCTGAAGTTGTCCTCTACCTTCAGATATTGTCCCTTCCTGCCCCTTGGACTCTAAGGGCCCCAGACACTGGGGGATGGATTTTTCCTCCTGGACCCGCAGAGGCTCTTCTCTGCCCCCAGAAATGGGACCCACATGGCGACATCAGTTACAGTCACTCCTTGAGAAGAGGAATTTTATAGTACACAAGGGTTACGTGGCCCGTATGGGCCTTAGAAGCTCTTCTTCCGAGGTTTTCACAAAAAAATTATACATGCCCGAAGTATTACCATCGAGCCTCTGCCACTTGGTTCTTCAGTTTTTGTACTTCTCCAGGGAGCAGAACCTCACCTCTCACCCCCACCACGGATTTCTATTCCTTTTGGTTGAATTCGGTCACACACAAGTTACTCTTCTTGCAGAGTGATTAATGCATACGTACTTGGTTCTCCGAGCTAAAGAGCGAGGCATCACACCAGGGAATGGAGCCCCCAAGTCAGTTCTGGGGTCATGGCGAAGGACCTACTGAAGATGACGGTCCTATCGCAGAGTCCGTCATATTGATAAAACAGAATGATAAGATGATCTTGGAAGGCCGCATATATGTATTTTTTTTTATATTTCCTGATTTTGCTGATGAGGTATTGAAGGGCTAAGGATGCTGAAAGAGTCATTGAGCATGCCTACATCGGAGAACCTTAACAAATCTGGTGCTGAATCACTTAAATTCTGATTCCAATTGCAGGTCTTTCAAGGTGTCACAGAAATATGTTGAGCTTTCAAAACTTTAGTTACTCCTTTTAGACTGCATTTATTTATAAAACAGGCAATACCTGTCCTGTCTACTTTGCAGATTTGCTGTGACGATATCAAATGAGCTAGTGTATATGATGTGCTTTAAAAATCATATGTCTTTATTCACATATGTGAAACTGTTTTTGGTTAGTGTAGCAAGGATAGAAACAGTTGCTATTTTAGTAATATTACAATCACCATATACTTTTCTTTATTTTTCTTTGTTTCTTTTATTTTTTATGCTTTTTAAATTATTATATTCAGTTAGCCAGCATACACTACATCATTAGTTTCTGATGTAGTGTTCAGTGATTCATTAGTTGCTCTAACACCCAGTGCTCATCACAACACGTGCCGTCCTTAATGCCCATCACTCAGTTACCCCATCCCCCTCCCCTCTGAAACTCCTCCCCTCTGAAACCCTCAGTTTGCTTTCTGGAGTCCAGAGTCTCTCGTGATTTCTCTCTCTCTCTCTCTCTCTGGTTTCACCCTACACATTTTAATACTGCTTTAATATGGAAACTTCCATTGTTCATAGAGGAATTATAGATTTTACCCTTTTAAATACTCCATTGGAAAAAAGTGGAATTATGATCAGTTTTATTAAAATTTGCTTGGAACCAAATTTTTCATGTCAATGTATATAATCAAGATTTTTTTTTTTTTTCCTATTGAATGGATGGATGTGTGCCTTAACTGGTCAGTGTCTCCTGCATTTCATGGTATGAGTTACATGATTTCTGTGCCAAGAAGTTTGTGCTGACTAGAAAACCACTCCAACTCCCAGCAGCTAAAACAACAAACTATCATGTCTCATACTTCTGTGGTCTATTGGGCGGTTCTTCTCATCTTGACCACTTGAGGGATTTCTGTGAGCAGCTGGAAGCTGGGCTGAGTTACCTAGTGTAGGCTGAGCCTGCTCACATGTTTGGTGTTTTTAGGCTTTTTGGTCTGGAGTTTTCCAAGGAACAGCTGTGGTCCACAGGTCTCTCTTCCCCTGGATCTAGTCTGATCTGCTTCCCAAGGTGCTCATAGGGATCCAAATGCAGCAAGAGAAGGAGAGACCCAATAGCAAGGACTCCCCCTGTCTCTATATGCTTTTTCCTAATGCTGTGCTGGCCAAAACGAGGCCAAGCCCAAATCCAAGGGGTAGAGGCAGTGGTGAGGCCATGTCTGGAGACACATGTGCTCAGATCCCTTATGCCTATGGACTGGTTGAAAGCAGCTGTTGAGCATTTTTCCTGTGGTCAGCCCAAGGCAGGGCAATGCGGGGTGAACAAAGAAACCACATGTGGAACCTGACCTTGTAAAGAGAAGGAATGCAGAAATAATCAGAGATTGAATTAAAAAAAAAAATAGAGTCAAATAGTGGGTCCTCTGGAACAGGTTAATATGCAGTGAAGGAATTGCAGGAACCCAGACTCTCTGCGAGAACAAAGGAATCCGCTTCCAATCAGTATGCACACTAGACTTTCCTCACATTTTTGCATGGCTCAGCTTGACTGGTTAATTTGTTAGAGGAAAAAGTGAGTGTGTGTGTGTGTGTGTGTGTGTGTGTGCATGTGTGGGAGCCTGAATAAATATTTCCTTTGGGGGAGGCACCATCACTCTCTGCTTCATGATACCTGTATCACCCAGAAGTGCTTCTTTCTGTCTTTCTTTTCTTTCTTTTTTTTTTTTTTTAAAGATTTTATTTATTTATTTATTTATTTATTTGAGGGTGGGGGCGGGGAGATCACGGAGCAGGACAGGCAGAGCCAGAAAGAGAGAGAATCTCAAGCTGACTTCCCACGGAGCATGGAGCCCGAAGCGGGGCTCCATCTCATGACACTGGGATCATGACCTGAGCAGAAATCACGAGTCAGGTGCTCAGCCCCCTGAGCCCCCCAGGCGCCCCTCACCCTTGCAAGGCGCCCCCGCGTTCGTTCGTTCTCCAGGCGCTCCCGTGCGTGTGAGAGAAGCGCGCCCAGCCTTACGCAGAAGAGACCGGCGGAGAGCAAGGACCGCGGGAGGCAGCTGCGGTCCTGCGAAGAGCCAGACAGGGCAGTGGCTTCACTCCCAAGGGCGAAAGGACGAGAGCCGTAGCGTCGCCCCAGGAGGTGCACCTCGGGTAAAGCCCATGTGGATTAGCCCCTGCGCCTGGTCAGCAGCTCGTTTCCGAGTGTCCGCTGCAGGACACCGTCTCTCACAATGTGGACATTCTAGGGAAGAGGGAGACAAAACAATTAAAAAACAACTTTCTGGAAAATAATAAGAACTATCAAAACTTCAGTCGTGATGAGATGATTAGATAAAGAAGTACAAGGCAAAGCGTACCTCGCGAAGGAGAAGCGGCAAGAACCCTCTGCTAACGCCGCCTCGTCAGACAAGCCAGGGTACCAGTTACTCATGGTGGGATTTAATCAACTTGCTGAAGTGTGGTTCAGTCTCCCCATCTATAAAGCAGAGATGCACGTGACTGGCCTCGATTTCTCTCAGGACTGTCTATGAGTCGAACGCGCTAAGGTGCGTGAACACAGTTTGTGCGGGACAAGTCGTGACCTGCTGCCACGGTTGATGTGTCATCCTTGCTGTGATGACAGCTACTGAAATAGAAGCAGAAGCTCAATTCTAGGCACATCTCAGAGGCGGAGCTAGAAGCCGGCGAGGGCCGTTAAACTTCCCAGGGGAGGCCACAGGGCAGGCTGCGGGCTCTCGGCCAGAATCTGAGTTACGCTGATTTCCGTGTGCAGAAGACACAGCGAGGTGACCCACAGGGGACGTGGCTAGAAAAGCAGGTGGTCCTCTCCCCTACCCTGCCCTGGACTGACACCTACTCCAAATCCACAGTTTGTGTTCTATGGAAGAATATATGTTGCTTTCGGGATGCCTGGGTGATTCAGAGTTAAGCCTCTGCCTTCGGCTCAGGTCATGATCTCAGGGTCCTGGGATCAAGTCCTGCATCAGGCTCTCTGCTCAGTGGGGAGCCTGCTTCTCGCTCTCCCTCTGCAGCTCCCACTGCTTCTGCTCGGTCTGTTTCTCTCTCTTTCTCTGCCCCTCCTTCTCTGTATATATATATATACAAATATATATATATGTGTGTATGTATGTATATATACATATATGTATATATATGTTTATGTATGCATATATACATATATATGTATATATGTGTGTATGTATGTATATATATACACATACATACACACATATATATACACATACACATATATATTTATACATACACACATATATATATATACATACATACACATATATATATTTTTTTTTTAAAGAATATATGCTGCTCTTTGAGGGAGGGGTCCTCCAGCGCCTTAATAACTTAATAACTTAAAAACTCAGTTTGAAAACTGTAAGTCCAAAAAGGTTGGAACTTCAGGTCTTTTGAGGTTTCTCCGCATATCCTGCATTAGTTGCTGTTACACAAGTAACATCTCCAAGTATCTTTGAAGTGATAATGTGCAGGAAATGTCTAAGATAAGATCCTTGTTTTATGCTTGGTTCCCTGTTTATGCAGAAGCCCAGGGATTTCTCATAATGTGACAGTAAAGCAGGACAACTACAGACTCATTCCTGTAAATCTTGGACCTGGCTCACTTTCTTCAGCCCCTCTGAGTTTTACCATCTACAGTCATAAAGCATTGTTGATGACACCATCCCTCTTGGATTAGAAAGATACAAGAAATAGCACAAGGATAGTATGTGACACTGGGTAAGGACTAAAGAAGAATGGCTGTTTTTATCATTTTTATTTCCCGCTACTGTTTCAAAGTCAGTCTTCTGTGTTCCCGCCTCTCTGGGAGATCGCAAGAGCCCCCACGTGCTCCTGCCAACCAAGCTGCCACCTGCTGCCACAGGGCTCTCTGCTGTATTTGAGATGCCATACCTACCTCTTACCTGCTCCCCAATACCCCACCAACCTGTCTCTTCCACATTAGCATACAGGCAACGGGCTTGAGCCACATGTTTTTGATACTGATAATATTATCAGCTGTAAAAGTGTATCAGAGATGTCAATAATGGGTCTGGCTTGTACCTTACTTTAGTCCTCTGCAATCATCAAAGGCAATTTCTAGTGAGCAAAGTTTATGTTTAGAGGCTTTGAGGCTATTAGAGTGCAATTCAAATGTAAACCAAATATAACGTTTAAAAAAATAGAATGAGGTGAACTTGTAAAATATATTGCCTGGGTTGAATCACTTCTTCCTTACACAGGGATGGCCCAACAAAGCAAAAGACCGTTAAAAATAGAATCTGGGGATGAAACCATCCTGTAGCCCATGGTCTGGGAAATGTGCCTGCCTGGGTCCCCGTACCTCGCTTAGGAGGGGAATGGGGCTGCTTCTTAGACCACCTACCTAAAGCTTATTACATTAAATTTTAACTTGGTTATAATTTCACTGAAACTCAATTCATTTCAACCCAAAACACACACAAGATCTTACTCACTGTCAAGGACAGCAAGGCTTAATAGATTTGACAGGAAGCAGAGAGAATACCTAAGCCCAGCCCTCAGTTGTGTGGACACACAGAGGTCTGAGCAACCTGCTGCTAAAAAACAGAAGAAAGCTTTGCTTTGTCCTCCCCAGTGAGTTAGGGTTCTGCTCGAAGATGACAGTGCACCAGGCATTGAAGGAGGAGCATAAACCTGTGGGCACAGGACAAACAGGGGGGAGGGCAATTAATTCCAGCAGAGGAAATAGCATGCGCGAAAGCAGGATGTGCAAGTTCATGGCTCCTGCTGGGAGACAGCAGGTGTCTCTGCCCCTGACAAAGGTTTTTGAGCACTGGATAAGAGAGGGAGCTTGGGGAAGCAGAACAGCAAGGTAAAACCCTTTCTGCAGATCAGGTTGAGTGACCACTATACAGTGAGAATTCTGGCATAAGGTGGTGGTTAAAGGGAAGGGAGAAGATTCCTAACAGTGCTCATTTTATGAGGTCAGTTCTCCTAAGAAAGGTTTGCTTTGATTTGTAGATCTGATCATGTATGCTGATCTAGATTGATCTACACATTTCTGGGAATTTATTGAACAGGTTCCAGACAGCAGATTTAAGTGGGGCTGAGATCCATTGGTGAAAAAAAAAAAAAAAAACTCATACTAAATTATCATCCTTTCAAATACCATCTTGAGTTTATATATCATTTTTTTTCTTGCAAGTTACTCAAATCACTTCGCGTATATCCTTGCATTTTCCCTGATGTTTTTGAAATGTAATTAGGTACATGCATTCCCGTGTTTATTTTATAAATATTGACATACGACATATTGGTTACGGAATCTGCTTAAGAGAACATGGCATCAAAACTGTCATCAAACTACACATTATTATCAGCTATTTTGCATATAAGGCACCACGTCAATAAAAACGTTATAAGCATTTCTCTCTAATTGATTGCATACATTTAATATTTTTGCATTGGCTGTACAGTTTCAAAATAAATTTTACCAGCACATTATACAAATTTCCATGTTTCAAGAGAAGAGTGTAACAAGGAAAAATAGGGGGAAAAAAGTAGAAATACCACACATCTCATTACTGAGATTATAAGAACTGTCCACACAGTGGTTGTAGAATCCTATTACTTCAGGGCCCAGTAAGGTGAAATGAATACTGAATTAACTAAGGGAAAGGCAAGCATGGTGGGTGGTGTCTGAGCAGAAACAGAACTAGCAGAACTTGGTGAAGTGCTCTGGGATTTAAATTAAAAAAAAACAGAACCTTGTAAAAGCCAAGAAATTTTCATCTGTAGGTGAATTTGGTCAGGAACAGTGAGCTTACAACTCCTGCCCCTGTCTGTATGTTTATGTGGCTATATATATATAGCCATATATATATATAGTCATATATATAAACTATAAAGAGATAAACAAATAATTAGACACAATAATTTCATTAAAATATGATCATGCTCTTATTTTTATGAAAATGTTTAAAATTATTTTCACTTTAATGAATGAGCAATTTTAAATTTCACAAAAATTAACTCAAAATGGATCATGGTCCTAATGTAAAATATAAAGCTATAAAATGAGAAGAAAGCACAGGAGAAAAGCTAAACGACCTCAGGTGTGGCGATGACTTCTTAGATGCAGCACCAGGGACAGAATCCATGAAGGAGAGAATTGATATGCTGGCTTTCATTAGAATTAAAAACTGCTCTGTGAAAGACAATATTAAGAAAATTAAGAGATAAGGCACAGGCTGGGAGAAGATACTTGTGAAAGACACACCTGATAAAGGGCTATTATCCAAAATATACAAAGAATGCTTAAAATCAAGCAATAAGAAAGTGAACAATTAGATTACAAAACTGGCCAAAGACCGTAACAGACATCTCACCAAAGAAGGTATATGGATAGCAAATATGCATATAAAAATATGTTTCAGGTTGTATGTCTAAGGAAATGCAAATTAAAACAACCTTGAGATGCCATTACACACCTATCAGAAGCGTCAAAATTGAGACCACTGACAACACTCAATGCTGGTAGGGACATGGAACATCAGGAAAAATCACAGAACAGCAGGATACAGTCCCTTTGGAGGACACTTTGGTGCTTTCCTACAAAACTAAACATACTCTTACCATAGGATCCAGACTTTCTGGTATTTAACCCAAGGGAAAGAAAACTTATATCTACACAAACCTGGGCACAAATATTTGTAGTGAATTTTCATAATTGCCAAAACTCAGAAGCAACCAACATGTTCTTCAGTAGGTCAATAAATATATTGTGAATCATCCAGACAATGGAATACTATTCAGTGCTAAAAAAAATGAATTGTGGAGCCATGAAAAGACACGGGAGAAATTTCAATTTCAATTTCAATAAGTGAAAGAAGCCAATCTGAAAATAATCCATTCCTTATGATTCAGCTATATGGCATTCTGGAAAAAGCAAAACTATGAAGACAGTAAAAAGATCAGTAGTTGTCAGAGGTGGGGCTGGGGAAGATAAATAAGCAAAGCACAGAGGGTTTTTAGGAGGTTGGAGATACTCTGTATGGTATTACAGTGATGGATTATGTCCTTACTTGTTTGTCCAAACCCACGGAGTACATAATTTTAAGAGTGAACCCTAATGTAAACTACAGACTTTGTGTGATTGTGATGTGTCAACAGTGGTTCACCCTTGGTAAAAGGTGTACCGTTCTGGTGAATGATGTTGGGGGAGGACATGCAAGTGTGCGGGAAGAAAGTATACGGGAAATCGCTGTACCTTTCTCTCTCCATTCTGTTGTAAACCTTAAACTGTTCTAAAAAAATAAAGTCTTTAAAAATGTTTAACTGAAGGAACTACTGACTCTCATCTTTTCTAAACATTTGATTCTCCCCCAAAATACTCTAAATATAGTAAATTAATTACGTAAAACATTTCTAATTTCCACAGTAACACTGCAATTAAATCTTTGTTTCCATTTTATAGGGCATTGGGTGACCATGTAACACACTGAATGAAAAAACAGTATCACTCTTCCTTTTCCCCTTCTTCACCTCCTGATTTTTAAAATTACATTTTGTTTACATTGTATCAAAGTTACATTCAGCCTCATAGCCATAACTGTGATGACCTCAAGTCTTGTGTTTAAATAGATTCTTAATCACTATGAATCTTGTTTTTCTAAAATATCTTCTTTCCACTGATTTCTCTGTTGATTTCTTGTTTGATTGAGTGTCACCTTCACTGAGAGCAAACAGTTCTCTTCATATTCTATGTGAATGACATTTAGTAGGTGTCGAAACACTGGATCATGCATCCGGCTCCCAGAATTTCATAAAAAGTGCCCTGTTTTCTGGCACTGAGTATAGCATACATTCTTTTGTGTATTGAAAGATGACTTATTTCATTAAGTAGACTTTTTCAAAAGGAACATATGGGAGTTACATATTCTTTTTCTTTTTTTTTTTTCACGTTTGAGGATGTCTTCCTATTTTTACAGTTAAAAAAAAAAATTAACTGGGCATGTAATATTCTTGGCTCACATTTTCTTTCCCAAAGAAATTAGTAGATATTACTCCACTGCCAGATTTCTGTTATTGACTCTTGGTGCTGAAAAGTATGAGACAAGACTAATTTTACCATTTCAGGGAGATTAATTTTTCTGTTGGTTTATAAAACTTTTCCTTCTTCCTTCTTTCCTTCTTTCCCTCCCTCTCTCCCTCCCTTGGTTCCCAGTTTCTGGAGTCAAGTCCATATAATTAGATTACAGACTTAATCATTTTGTTTCATGAAAACCACATTAGTCCACATATGGATCACAATGATTTATTTAGGAAATTATTTATTTGGTATCTTTTAGTAAGTACTCATGAGCTTACTGTGAAAAAGAGAAGACAAGGCCTTGAGCATAACCTGCATTCTGCCATGTGCTTTTCTCATTCTATCACCTGATAACCCGTGGGGTGCAGTCCTCCGTGCCTCGGGCATCAGTCATTATCTTGTGTGCCTCCCTATAGGGCTTTATGACATACATATTTTTGTATATTTTTATCTCAGTTGTCTCAATGTTAAAAATGCTTTATGAGTGTGTAATCTTTTAAAAGATTGCTCATTTAAAATTATGTTGCTAGGGGCACCTGGGTGGCTCAGTGGGTTAAGCCTCTGCCTTTGGCTCAGGTCATTATCCCAGGGTCCTGGGATGGAGCCCCGTGTCGGGCTTTCTGCTCAGCGGGAAGCCTGCTTCCTCCTCTCTCTCTGCCTGCCTCTCTGCCTACTTGTGATCTCTGTCAAATAACTAAATAAAATCTTTAAAAAAAATTATGTTGCTAAAATTCATGATACCATTGTGTGTCACTGTTAGTGATTTGTTTTGAGTGCTGTAGTATAAATATACCCAGCAATTTTCTTTTGATACATTTGCAGATTGTTTCCAGATTTTTGCATTTGTGGAGTTTTGATATAAACATTCCTATTTACATTTTTTCCCCAATAAAATAAGTGTAAAATTTTCTCATTCCGGTCTCAAATTGTATGCCTCTTACCACTATGAGTTGTGATAATATATCTTTGAGATGATAGATAGATAGATAATAGACAGATAGATTACCTCTATCTCTTGCTACTTGTGTTTCCTCTTCTGGAAAACACTTGTTCACATTTTCCCACTGTTCTGGTGACTTTTGTGCCTTTCTTATTGATTTGCCAAAATATTTATATGGTTTTTGTATACATTCTTGTCATTTGTAGGTTGAAAATATCTTCCTCCATTCTGTAAGTTGTCTTTGCACTTTTTAGACCTTATGGCTCTAGTAAAAAGTTTTTGGAAGGAATCAGTATATTGATTGTGTTCTCTGCTATTGGCTGAATTTAGCAAGGTATAGCAAGAAAGAGATAAGCTCAAGAAAAAAAAATATATAACTTGTTTATAACCAGAAATAACAGAAAATAAAGAAGTACTGAAATATAAGTCTTGCAGTTTGGAAAATCCAATCACTAATAAAGTACCAACATACTAAAAGACATTTAAATTACTTTGTGATGCTAATACTCAGTTCTGTGACCCCAGCTGAGTTCGAGCACTCCATTTCTGTTAAAAATCAAAGACTCACATTGATCCCCACCAGAAGAGAGACAGAACAACCAGGTCGACAGGATTCCAAGTGACAGTAGCCAGCCTGTACCATCTTCTGTGCCAGAGGGCACAGAAGCAGATATGAGCACGTAAGCTTATGAGCACATAAGCAGAGTTACCATGGTGGACACGTGTGGTGCTAGAAGTGCCGTGTCTGCAGCAGGGTAGGAAGGGGTGCTGGGTCCCTGGACACCTGTGCTGACTACACTGAACTCTGGTACCGCATGGTGGGTGGTATCAGGTACGCAGGTTGTTTGTGAAACCACTGAACACTGAAGGTCGGTTTGTCACAGCTGCTGACATTACTCACCCCGACTAATAGGAACTATTTCCAAACTCGGCATATGCTTTTATGCAGCACAGATATCCATGATTTCTAGTCAGCAAAAAGATGTCACAGTGTGGAGCTTTGTGCTAGACAGAGAACTGTGTTCCAAAGGAACACACGGTTGCTTCTTCGTTCCCTTTCTCTCAAGGTATTAATTAGCCCCTCAGGAATACAACCGTAAAGTGGCTTATCACTTAGCTCTGCAGGGCTTTGCTCTCATGTTGGGCAGAGCACTGATTAATTTTTTAATTAGTCTTAGAACTTCCTTCTTAGAATGTATGCCACCGAGTAGTAACTACTGATCCTGGGCAAGCTTCTCTTCACTTGGATGGAGCATTACCAGAGCCTGGGAGTCCAGGCGGAGCTGCTGTGCCTGGCGTGCAAGGCCCACCTGCTCAGCCTCCCCCAGCCACTGCAGCCCCCACCTGGAGTGACTCTCTTCTCCAAGTCCTCTCTAGTAGTAATGATGCGGTAACCATTTCCTGATGGTCTCTGCCTTATTTCCACATCGCCCTGCCTTCCACCGAGACTGGGTCTTCTTCTAGAACAGCTCTCTTCCTACCGGTAGCAACCTTCTTGTAACTCTTCTATAAAAAAGTGATATATGTAAACCACTGGCTTGTAATCTCTGCTCAGTACAGATTAGTCATTATTTTGTCATCATTTTCTGTGGTTGAGACTTATTACAAATCTCACAGCCAGGCTGTCTCCCTTTGTGTTATATCTCTCTTGGAAGCACATGAAGAATTGTATTTACTGTTAATATTTTACAGTGTTATCAGATTACTCTGCACAATTAATGGCATAGTCTAAAACACACCCATGCCCACAGAAAACACACACACACATGCATAAAGAAGAAAAGAGAGAGAGAGAGAAAGAGAGAGCGTTGGTTCCAGAAAGAACTAATTCCAACTCTACCAGTTATGGATCATACAACTTTGAACACGTAACTGATACCACTTCCAAGGCTGGTTCTGCACTACAGAGTTGTCTTCACGAAGACCAAGTGCTTGTATGACTGACAACAGCCGTGACCTAATCAACATGCAAGTCTTGTCCCCTCGCTTTTCCTTCTTATGAAAATACCTCTGTGAATGTCACTCCTCTGCTTATAATCACTCCTTGGTTTTATGTCACCCATGGAATTTTCATAAAATCATCAGGTCCTTGGAACCTGCCAGTTGTTTTCGCCGTGGCCCTATCCCTTCCCTTTCCTCCAGGCACAGACTCCCACCACACTGCAATCTCAGTGGGCTCCACCACTTGGCTGCCTTTACGGAAGCCATCTTGTCTACGAATTCCCAAAACACCCAAGTTTAAGTCTGGCCTTCTCTTCATGGTACAACGTAACATCTCTATTCCCATTCTGCCTTTGCAGGTTCCCTGCCACCCACCCCCTAAAAAAATCTACTCGAATGCAATTTCTCTCCTGAATAAGGCAATGCATGTAATGAGCCTTACTGTCTGCATCTTATACTAACTTAAACAAACAACCCGACTTTGAGATACAAAGCAATGGGAAGCAGAGATCTCAGTCCCGTTCATTTCCAAATCAAGCCTGTATGCAGCAGACACTCAAAAGATGCTGCTGAATGAAAAATGAAGCAGAGATGGAAGCCAAGAGTGTTGTTTAATTGTGTTGCAGTTTTGTTTACTTGCCCAGCTGGTCGGACACAGTTTAAAGAGGAACTTCTATTGGAAGTAAAGGGAACTTAGGGCAGAGCAATCTTTACCCACCTGAGTTCCTTCCAAACCTTCCCCTGAGCTCAGATCCCTCTGCAGGCAATCGCCCGTCAATACATGTGAGAGAGGCTGACGCTAAGCCAGGGAGAATGAGGCTTTGTCCCCTGGGGGAGCAGAGCAGGACGCTGAACTGTGTAAACGTCCAAACCCTTTGATGATGATGATGATGATGATGATGATGATGATGATGATGATTACAGAAAATTTCACCAAGGTATTTCAGGTCATCTGGATTATTTCTTTGAAAAATGTTGTGTTTCGGCTCTGCTATTTTCTACTTTATGTCATTTACTTTTATTATTTTATCCACACTTTATACATTGGAGATCAGATTGTAGCAATAATAAGGAAATCTATTTATCTGGACCTGGAGGCAATATTCTGAATATATATTCTTCTCTAGTAGACCCTAACCATATAGGCTTTTCCTAGAACTGGTTTTATTAGATTTCTTGGAAGAAAGCAGGAAAGATTTGCTGAATTACATCTCTAACTCATGATCAGACAGAGAGTAGTCACGGGTGCTTTCAAATGATGCGTGCATGCAGAAAGCTTGCTTAATGTCTTTCCTGAGCCTGATATATATATATATAATATATATATATATATATATATATATATATATATATATATACACACACACACACACACACACACACACACACGGGTATTGTTCAAATGATCTCTGAATTGACAATTCTTTTTATTCAAAGAGTAAACCTTTAATTATTTTAACCACTTGTTTTTTTATCTCTAGAATAATAATAACAAATGTTAATAGTGCCTGTTTATATACAGATTTCACTCATGTTCATGAAAGCATCATTCTTCTGTGACAACCCAGTGAGGGAGGGTCCCATTATATTAAGTCCCCAGATTTACAAAGGTTCAGAAGTGTTGTGTGATGTCTCCCAAATTGTGGCTACTTAAGGATGCACCACAAGTAGACCATGATTTTGTGAATCTTAACCCATTGTTCTTTTCATGACATGGTCCAAAAAATAACCATTTCCAGAATCAGGGAAACTGTATACTGTCTTACACCCTGTTGTCCCAAGCCCCACTCCAAGAATTTGATCCAATAATAAGAGATAGACTTCTGTTTCTGAGGTGTTCATTATGTAGGAGTGACCTTTGTCTTTTTGAACACAGTCTATTTATAATGTAGTATTATGCAATTATAATGTAGTATTATGCAATTATTATTATGGTATTCCTTAGATGGTAAAAATATTTGGTCATTCTCTAATACCAACTTATAAAAATCCAAACTTCTCAGAGTCTCTTCAGTAATGGCCTTTGGACTTCCCGGGGTCAGCTGAGCTTCCAGCTTCGCCCTCTCATGGCTGTTGTCTCCAGCACACGCCAGTCGGAGGACATCCCTGCCTAGACTCTTGTGGGAACCAGCCTGGGTTCTTTACGTCCTTGTGACTCACCAAGGGATAAAGCCTAAAATAAGAGGATTGAGGCTGGCACACCTTAGAGTATTTCAATGCCTGTTTCTAATTCCTGGGATCCCTCTATTGGCTTGGAGGAAAGAGGAAGGAAAAAGGCCAGTGGCATTAGGTTTCAGAATCTGACATCAACTTTTCTCTTTTGGGTCAGTTGCCAAAATATACTCGATAGACCACATTTAGATGCAAGAAAGTCTGGGAAACTTCTTTATCCCCAGTGTCTGTATGCCTTCCTCCTATTTCTAGAGAGAACTTAAAAGCAAACACTGAGAATTTGCCAACAGTTTCCTCACTTAACTCTGGGGAGGATGAAGCCATGTAGGGACACATCTGCATTCAAGTTTAAGATGGACAATTCTGCCAACAACATGGAAGGAAGATTGGAGGATACTCGGCCATGGGAAGATGACAGTGGGCCGACTGGGAAAGATGTTAAGGAGACAGAAGACACAGGGCTTGATGACCGGTCAGACAAACACAGTGAAGGGTGGGGCATGTAAGAGGCTTCTGCTTTGGTGATTTGCTTCCTAATTTTTATCTCTTAACAAATATTCCTTTGGGAAATGGACAGCAGACAGCAACTGTGTTTAAGAGGACCAAGGAGAGTTAATGTCCATAAGTCCATCCTCTGCGTCCTCACTCAAGAGCGGCACCCTCTCCCCCATGGTTACACGGTGTCTGCCATGTATGCCCCCATCAGAAATACAACTTAGAACCATTTAATTCTAACCATAACTCACCTAGTGACTCAAAAAACGCTTTTTGAATACCCATTTTGCATCACATACTGTAAGGGATTGGACTGAGCAGTGTACACACAACATTGAGCCCCTAACTTTCTCTAGCGTTAATCTTGATCCTCAGACCATCAGTTGGACTATCTCAGGTATCAACTTCCTTCACTCTGTCTCCTCCCCAAACTGCCTCTACCTCGTTTCTGGACCAGGGTTGGCTCTGACTCTCCAGGTGCTGTGATGGGTTGGCAACTTCTGATTACAAAGGCTCAGCCTATCCCATGCACCATTCCAATGGATTGCATCCACTTCCCCCAATTTCTCCACATCAGCATGAATCCCCTAGCAGGGGTGGGGAGAGAGCAGTCCAGCAGGACCCGTCTTAAAGCCTGCATGAGGACAACACTGATGGGTGACCCCTGATAGTAACAGTATAACTTAAAATAGGAATGTTTGGGAATGAGTAAAACTCAGGATGCCAGAGTCAAAGACTGGTTACGGAGTTCCTTTCCCTCCCTGCTTCCTGTGCTCCTCCTCTTTCTACGCATCTACTTACAAATTCTTATTCTGGAAGTCTCTTCACACAAAATGGCAGCATTTTGTGATTATTCAGGATGCTGCACCTTAAAAAAAAAAAAAAAAAAAGTTTGGAAATTCTGCCAAGGAATGAATAATTTATATTAAAATGGCAATGTCTGAAATCATTGTAGGTTGGTACCCATCCTAAGATAGCAGGACTTTAGCCAAAGGAATGAAACTCTAATGATGGATTTCCTGGTGTCTTGGGGAGATCTTTGGGCAAGGTGTCTCATAACAACACAAATTAGTTACTTTGAACTGCTATTCCTTATTCTTACCTTTGCATATTTCTGACCTCTTATTTTAACTCCAAATGGTTCATGGATCTAAATGTAAAATTTCCAATTATAAAACGTTTAGAAGAAAGAATAAAAGAAAGACTTCACAGTCTTACGGTAAACAGAGATTTCATAAAAATCCCGGAAGAGGGAACAGACAGCAATCCCTATGACATCAGCCATAACAACATTTTTCTAGATATATCTTCTGAGGCAAGGGGGGAAAAAGCAAAAATAAACTACTAAAACTACATTAAAAAAAAAAAAAAGCTCCTGCACAATAAGGGAAAAAATCAACAAAACCAAAGGGCAATCAACTGAATAGGAGAAGATATTTGTAAATGACATATCCAATAAAGGGTTAGTATCAAAAATATATAAAGAACTGATACAACTTAATACCCCAAAACAAATAATCCAATTAAAAATGGGCAGAAGCCATGAACAAACATTTCTCCAAAGAAGATCTACAGATGGCCAACACACACACGAATTGATGCTAAACACCACTGATCATCAGAGAAACATAATTCAAAAAACTACAATGAGATATCACCTCACACCTGTCAAAACGGCTAAAATCAAGAACACAAGAAACAATAGGTGTTGGTGAGCATGTGGGCTAAGAGCAAACTTCTTGCACTATTGGTGGGAATGAAAAATTGGTATAGTCATTGTGGAAAACCGTATGGAGGTTTCCCCAAAAATTGATAGTAGAACTACCCTTTGATCCAGGAATCATTCTCCTGGGCATTTATCCAAAAAATACAAAAGTACTAATTCAATGGGACAAATGCACCCTGATGTTTATGGCAGCATTATTTACAATAGCCAAACTATGGAAGTAGCCTGTGGCCATTAACAGATGAATGGTTAAAGAAGAATGTGGTATACATAATGGAATATTACTCAGCCATAAAAAAGAATGAAACCTTGCCATTTGCAGCAACATGATTGGAGCTAGAGAGTATACTGCTAAATGAAATAAGTTGGTCAGAAAAGACAAATATCATATGTTTTCACTCATATGTGGAATTTAAGAAATAAAATAAATAAGCAAAGGAAAAGAGAGAGCGAGAGAGAAACTAAGAAACAGATTCTTAACTGTAGAGAAAGAACTGGTGGTTACCAGAGGGGAGGTGGATGGGAGGGTGAGGGAGTTGGTGATGGGGATTGAAGAGTACACTTCTCACGATGAAAAAAAATGATAAAAAAGAGATAGACAAAGATTTTATGGACAGGAAAACAAACACATTAACCAGTAAAGACCAGGTGTTTACCTTTGATAAAACTCATCAAAATATGCATATAGAAAACCTCACATTTTGTTATAGGTAAATTATACTTCAAAAAATTGCTGAAAAGAGGGAAATAATACAGTTGCTATTACATAGGGATTCACAAAGTATTTCCATATGCATTGAAAAGGTCGATAGGGTTTCATATTTCTTAGAAATCTCTCAGGGAGAAACACAAAATCCTCTCTCCTTAGGTTACTCCCCCGTGGGGCCCCCAGTGAGCCCTGTGCAAGCCCCTGGACTTGCCGTTTGTTGCATTGTTGCTTCCAACCCGTCTTCCCCAAAAGCTGCCACCCTACGTACAGTTCATTTCTGTATCCCAAGCCTCTGGCACAAGAACTGTTCACAGCAAGTGCTCAATATATGCTGAATGGATGAATTATTAAGAATAGGTATTCAAATAACATAATCACATTGTCCAGAGGAACTTTAAAGATGCAGAGAAATCTAAAATGTGTGCAGGACCAACGGCATGAATGACTATGGCTTAGAGAAGATATCATTTACATAAAAGAGGCAAAAAGAGAATAGAGGAGAGAATGTGAGCTTTAATTAAATGACTTTAGTTACTGAGATGTTGGTTTCCATATTTTCAGGACTAACATATATGCTCAATGGTGTAGAACATTGAAGATTGGGATTGGGTATAGAAGCAGTGGCCTTTCCTCCTATTGAAATCTATGCACAGCTGGTTGTACCTGATAATAATAATAATTAATAATAATAATAATAATAATGAGATACACAGAACATGAAATTACTTCCATTTGTCACATGGATTGGAATCCAACAATTTAGTGATCTCTGCCCATCAATAACTCAGGAAAACTTCCTGAGGGCCTGCTATGTGGGGAGCAAACTCTTAGCTGCAGGAAATTGATCCATTTACATATTTATCCCAAATTGAGAGTACCATGCCCTTTTCTGTTAGTCAGACACATTATTTAATTCATGGCCTCCGAGAGCAACTACTTCCAATCCTGCATACAGGACGTCAACTCGTGTTTATTAAATAAATATTCTGTGAAGGAACAGAATGTGAAAGAACAAGAAAATGTTCTGCCTCGATGGTCTAGGAGTCAAATTTCCTTGAACCAGCTGGAGAAAATATGACATACATAATGGGTGTTCTGAGTGTTTGGTATAGAGAATGACAAAGGCTACCGTGTGTAGCTGGTCATCCAACTGATTTTTGGAGGAGGGGAGAAACTGACCTAACTTCTTTTTTTTTTTTTTTTTTTAAGATTTATTTACTTTTTTGACTGAGAATGTGAATGCATGGGGGTAGGGAGGGACAGAGAGAGGAGAAAGAAGCTCAAGCAGATGCCCTGCTGTATGCAGAGCCTGAAGACAGTCCTGATCCCACGACCCCGAGATCAGGACCTGAGCTGAAACCAAGAGTCAGATGTTTAAATGACTGAGCCACCCAGGCACCCCTGGGCTGACTTGTGTTGTGTTCCTGTTGTGTGCCAAGTATTACGGTGGACAGCTTATGTATGATTAGTTAATTGAAAGTTTACACTAAAAGTTGAAATTATCTCTTGAGATAATACCTCTTTTTAAATAAAATTTAAAAATGAGGGGCAGAGAGATTTAAATGCATTTTCTTTTTCTTTTAAGATTTTATTTATTTATTTGACAGACAGAGATCACAAGCAGGTAGAGAGTCAGGCAGAGAGAGGGGAAAGCAGGCTCCCCACTGAACAGGGAGCCCTTTGCAGGGCTCGATCCCAGGACCCTGGGATCATGACCTGAGCCAAAGGCAAAGGTTTAACCTACTGAGCCACCCAGGTGCCCCTTAAATACATTTTCTGTCATTACTTAGTTAGGAAGGAACAGAACTAAGATTTTAATGTGGACATATTTTCCATTTGGTGATTATTTTCAATTCACTAACTAAATAGTCATTGGATTGAAAAAATTAGGACCTCATATGTTGGAGGGCTGGGGGAGGGTTTTGTGTTGTTGTTGTTTATTTGTTTGTTTGTTTTTTCTTTAATTAGCATGGAAAGAAGCTGTACTAATGGCTGGGTTTGAACAGAGTTAAAAATGGGAGTCAGGAAAGATTTCAGTGGGAAGAAGAGGAGGTCTAGGACTCCAGACTTAAAAAAGAAAAATCAGACTGGATGTTATAAGCATTAGAAAACTGGAAGTTCTTAATCCAGGAAAATGATAAACTGACCCAACCACAGTGATCAGACTTAGTTGAGTCAGCAGGACAGATTGCTTCTGTATACGATTGAGAGGAAATAAAACTATTGAAGCCATCAACCAAGTGTTTCCCACTATAAGTTATAGAAGCCTAATTGGAAAAGATCACTGGTGTCGTTGGTTTATGGTTCCTCCTATAGTTTCCTGATAATAGGAGTTTCACTTTCTCTTTTCCTGGAACGAAGGATTTAATCTTTGATGGGAAAGATCCAGAGGACCTTTGACTTCCAATTTAAATAGCCCCCAATTGGCAACCATTCATGGTTGGTGGAAGCGCCGGTGCCTTCACAATGGGGCGTTTCAGCCCCTCTCAATGGGGAATTGAGCTTTCTCAGGTCGGGAGAGGATGAGTCAGATTGCACCATGCTCTGCGGGCTGTGCACAGCATCATGGCCCAGCTGTCATCCCTCAAGAAGACTGGGGTGAGGCACCAATATGTACCCGGAGAGCGAGTTCTCCATTAGCCAGATGGAACTGCAAGCTGTTGTCAGAACTCACTGTCTTAAATCTACATAGTGAAATGATGCTCGGCTAGACAGGGAAATATGGACCATCACACAACCCTGGAGAGTTGAACCCACCAAGATGATACTGATGGGAGTCCATTCTCCAGGGAACGGTGAACTTCTACCCAGCGCTTTGTGAGGCCAGGCTAGCCATCGTCATCTTGTGTCTGTCCCACTCAGTGTCTTCAGAGCTGGTCCTGAGTGGCAAGGCACAGTCCCAGCTCGGAGACCCTGGCTGGCAGCCAGGCAACTGAAACCTCACATCTTGGATCTGGCAATGGAAGCACATTGTCAGCAGTAGGGGACAGAGGCGGCTTCTGCGGAGAAAACGGAGCGAGGGATGTGTGCTCGGAAGTGGGCAAGAGGGGAGAGGGACAGCTGTGGAGACCCCAGAAGGAGCAGCACGCTTCTGGGGAGCACAGAGGCAGAAGGCCAGTCGAGTGGGGGCTCACTGCAGGGAAAGCTCCCGGCTGCCTGAAGTCTGGGAGCCCCACACAGTGGTGCTGGTCGTCCTGCGGGGTCAGGGAGGCTGATTTGCAGGTCCTCCCGATTCTGTGTTTCATACATGGGTGATGAAGGGGTCTGAAGTGCCCTCTCAGAGTGACAAGTGCATCTCACGATGATGGGGGCTGAGCTGTAGGCCGTTCCTGTGGCACCGGTGCTCCCATCTCTTCACGGTCTGCCTCCCCTTCATGCACGCGTGCACACACACTTACACACTTACACACTTTCATGAATCATTTAAAAATAAGTTATAGATAAGATGCCCTTGACCCCTAATACTTCAGTGTGAGTTTTCAGAAATAAAGGATTATTTCTCAATAATATGGCACAGTGATCAGTATCAGGAAATTCGTGGTGCAGTTCTAGTAGGTAATCATAACCTTACTCTCAGTTCAGTGATGGAAGCACATAGGCCAGTCATGTTGTAGATTGTGTCTCCATCTGGGTCTGTCCAATGCTTTCTTACCATCACTCTCAATATTCATTGTTTGGCAGGAGCCCAGCCAAGGTGATGCGGAGTTCTTCCCGGAGCAGGCTGTCAGGGGCACGCGCGGGCCATCCGTGCCACTGTCATTGGTGATGACAATTTTGGTGTGAACTCGTTTTCGTTGTAAGCATCAGAACCAGGGCCCAGCTGACAGGGCCCACGACCTCACAGAGCATCCCTTGGAAGGCCGTGGGAGGTGGGACTCCCATCAACCCTGCACAGATGGTGTGCATAGTGGTACCTATTTCATCTTTTTGGAGCACTCATCACTCTCTGGAATTCTCCATTGTTCATGCGTTGGGGTCAGGTCATCCGGCTGGCTGACTGTTGCATCCAGAGTCCCAGCAGGAGGCATCATTTCCAGCAGGCACTGGACACATCAGTCTGGAGTGAACGCCATGTCCACCCAGCCCAGAAGATCAGGCACCCAGGCTGTGTTCCCCTTCCTTTCTGTACCCCAAACCCTACCAGCACAGGTTTACACTCATTCTGAGAACATGATGTGGAATTTCACACCACCCCTGAGTTGGAAGCTTTTCGGCTGCCTGGAGTGATATTTCTCATTGAACTGCTTGGCAAAGCCCCACTCACTCTTCAAGTGACAGTGCAAATGTCACTTCTTCTGTGAAGTCATCCCTAACACCACAAGAGAGAATTAATTTTCCTTCATCTGTGATCCCATAACATTTCTTCGTAATTGCAGATACGTGTGCACACAACACACCACACAAGAGCTAGGGAACTTCTGAGTTTCTGAAGGTCAATTCCAGGCAAAACGTAATAAGGGGTCACCTTTTCTTTCTTTTTTTTTTCCCCCTTTATTTTTTCCAAATGAAAGCTCCCAGAAAATCAGCAAGAAGCCCATCCAGCTTTTGTGTGTTTTCCACAGCAGCCCTACCAACTGTCTTCTTTCAGCATTTGATAGAAAGAAAGGCCTACTTGTTCCACCCACTGTGCCCTGCTCTCCCAATATCTGCTCTACTGTTTGGGTACTAAGCAGGAAATTCTGAATTTCTCATCTGGGGGCTCAAAATTTCAAAAATAGCCCTTGAGCAACACTCATATTTGAGTGTTATTTACTTTGAGCTAATGTGCCAATGGATCAAATAGCATATTTTTGACTTTTGACAGTGGACTGACTGCCTTGACCTCAAAGAAAAACCAATAGGGGACATTCTGGCGCAAAGATGATCTGCCTTCATAATAATCAGGACAAAGAAAAGTCGAGGACTATGATGAATTCAGCCTCTGCGTAAACTCAGGAATATACCTGTGCTCCTGGTTGGTCACATCAACACTTCCAACACAGGGAAAAGAAACCAGAGAGGATGCAGAATAGATTACAAGTAATGATGTGTATTTATTGACCACTTTTATTCCTTTTTATGCTGGCCTAGATCCTCTTTGTCGGTGATGGAGAGCTAGTTCTAGGGTAATCTCCATCACACTGCTGGTGTGGGTGGGTGTTTATAAATGCTGGTCTATTGGCACCGCCACACAGACTGTGGCAGGAATCAGAGGCATGACTGAGAAGATGGCATGCTTGTTGAATGACTACGTTTAGAGATAAGATATAATTGACTCCAGTGTGTACAAAAGACCTCCAGATGTACCATTAACTTAAAGCCACCAGCCTATCCAACAACACAGATTTGTTCTGTGGGTACTCTTATATAACCTGCTTTTTGTTTAAGAGGCCCTCCCACATAGATGTGTGCTTGAAACATATTTCCTTTGCATGCCTGATCATCTGAGTCCAATTTTGGTAGTCTTCTTTCCCTGCAAAGTAGGTGAAGGGACTTAAGAGGTCGCTGACTTCCAGTGATAAAATAAAGAAGACATGGAGATGTAATACGCAACAGAGGAAGTATCATCAGTAACACCTTGTAATAATTTTGTAAGATGACAGATGGTAACTAGGCTTATCCTGGGGAGCATTTCATGATGTATACATACATCAAATCACTAGGATGGATACCTGAAACCAATAGGATGTTGTATGTCACTTATTCCTCAAATCCTTACTTACTACACAGCTGCCCATAGACAATTCTGGATCTACCCACACTTTCATTCTACAGACTTCTTTCCTAGAAGAGTCTACCTTCTGAATTGATACCCACTGCACTCTAGGCCAGGACCTAGAGTCAGTTGCTTATTTTGAAACAGAAATATGAAGTTAAAAAAAATGATAAACTGGCTTATAAAAGAAACATTGTCTATAAAAAAATAACAGGTATCATTTTAAATGGCATAGAAGATTATGTGGGCTGGCAAATATATGCAGGGTGTGAAAGGTATCATCAGTTGACAGCTACAGAAAGGCTCATTTGCAGCTATGCAGAAGGTGTAGGTATGTATGTATATCCATAAAATTCCACAATTTCAAGAAACCCTGAATGCTACTATTAAGGCCAGTAAGAAACACAGAGGAGATTTATTACAGGAATTTTATACCCATCTGTGATGACCCTTTAAGTTGAATTTATTCCTGTAGAATTTGGAAGAAGACGGAAATTAAATTACATCCACGTGCATGGCTGCATGGGACTAGTGTACACCCTCGCTGCTCAGACATCACATCAACATAGTGTGCGCAAAAGCTGTCACTGGCTGCACCCCAAGAACTGACCTCTTCTGGTCACCTGCTTATACTCATTAGCCTTTGTCCCACATTTCTTCTTAAGCTTTTCTTTCTAGCTTCTCTCCTAAGTCAAGCAAAGGACCCTAACCTCCCACGATGGAAAGCTGAAAACACCCCTCAGGCAGTAATAGCTGCCAGAGGAAGACCACCCAGACCAAGCTGAGGTAAACCCTCAATTTGTGCCCATGCAGATGGACCATCGAGTGACCTGCAGTGACCTTTACCTCATTATAAGACTAATATCTCTGCCCAAGGAGGACCGTAAGCTTCATTTACATAACATCCAACATATGTCCAGATGTGTTTCTTTAAGGCACGTGTAGGACTTTATACCCATCTCTGCATCTGATGACAAGGCTTCTTTACCTAAATGCACATCCTAACTCTAAATAAAATGAACCCATTCACCCTTGCTCTGGGAGTCATGGCTTTGGAAGTTATTCCCTAGGATCTCCTTGTTTGCTGCAGATAAAGTTTCCTTTGAGATACAATTCACTGGGTGTGATTTCTTTCTTTCTTTCTTTTTTTTTTAAGATTTTATTTATTTATTTGTCAGAGAGAGAAGAGAGGAAAAAGCAGGCTCCCCGCTGAGCAGGTAGCCAGAATCAGGACTCATTCCCAGGGACCCACGGTCATGACCTGAGGCAGAGGCAGCCATCTAACCAAGCGCCTGAGCCACCCAGGTGTCCCTACCTGGTGTGGTTTTTATCTTGACTCACCATGGAATGAACTCACAGTTGGTTCAGTTACTAAGCCAGTACCTCATGGAGAAGGGTGATTGTTCCCTCCCTCTGAGTGATGGGGTTGCAGGAGGGGCAGAGGCTTCCTGGACACCAAACAGGTCCACATGACCAAAGGAGCAAGACAATATTTACAACGGTAAATGGAGTCTTTTTTACAGATAACATTCATGATAATAAGATGAGGCAAAAACTTCATTTTAAAAATTAAATGATCACTTGCTTCTCTATACATTATTTCTTTGTATCATAAGCTGATTATTTATTCCATTATAATTTCCATGCTGTTGTTCTCACCTACTCTCTCTTCTTAGATCATTCTCACTTTTTCATCCTGGGACGGAAGAGTCTCTACACTAATAAAAACCCATTCTTTTGGATTCTGGAAAGAATCTTTCAGAAATATGCATGCTGATTTCTACAGTTCTTATATAACAAATGTCATTTCTGATTTTGTACAAGATCAAGATTTGCTTACAAAACATTTATTTCAAATTGGCATTATTGGTTTTTGCATTAGGTGATACATGAAAATACGAGCCCCCCATTTCCCTTTAGAGAAGTCAGGATTTATCCCATGCATAATGAAACACCCCAGAAACAGTACCCGGACTCTCTCAAGGTGTCTCCTTTCCCCAAGTATTTAATATTAGAAACAACTGAAGACTGAAAATTTCCTGCAGCCTGGTGCTTTCTAGGCCTTTCTTGCTGAAATGATTATAAACCTCCAGTCGACAACTAAATGTAATGTGAGATTTGGAATTGATCTGGAATCGGGGAGACATGGTGATGAAGGACATTACTGAGGCAACTGATCAACTTTGATCATGGATTTGGAATTAGAGGGTAGTTTTACACTGTTGTTAAATATCCTGATTTGGGTAATTATACAGTGATTATGTAAGAGAAACTTCTCGTTCTTAGGAAAACACAATGAAATATTTAGAAGCAAGGAGACATGTTGTCTTTAACTTGTTACCAAATGTTTCAGGAAGAATACATAATAATAATTTAAAAAACTATGAACCAGGTGGTGGGTATTATAGAGGGCACGGATTGCATGGAGCACTGGGTGTGGTACAAAAACAATGAATACTGTTATGCTGGAAATTAAAAAAAAAAAAAAACATGAAGACACACACAGAAAAAAGTTAAGGATGTGCTGAGCAAAATGTAAACAAATGGTGGATCTGAGAAAGGGTATGAAATTTTTGTACTGTTTTTGCTATTCTTCTGTAAATTGTAATTATATTTAAATAATCTACAATTTACCAAAAAAAATTTCAAGAAGAATGTCATTATTTATTGACCATGTTGATCATTAACATTTTTTTTTTGTTTTCCTGGATACGAGCTATAAAAAAAAAATCATATTTATACATTGAGTAAAAATGCTACTAAAGCTCTGTAAATATGGTGCTTTTGTTTTTGTTTTGTTTTTTTCTCCCTCAAAGGGTCCATTTAAAAATAGTATTCCTTTTAGGAACAGCGTTGCTTGGCAGGAATTTCAGTAAGAATATTTGGATAATGGAGGAGAAAGAGCATAGCATTTTGCTCAGGAATATTCTCTGGTGTTGGTCTTTGGCCTCCGTATACCACTTGGCCTCTGCTGGCTTGAAAACTCCTGACTTTGGTGTCGGGGCGCTTCAGTCACAAGGACAGGCGGGGTCTGGCATCTCTGCGTCCCGACTCCCGTCGTCCTTCTCTATTTTGAAGGTTCCAGAGACGCGCTCAGGATGGAGGGACCCTGGGCGGCCCCTGGCGAAGAGGCCACCTCGCGCCCAGCGCCCGCGCCCAGCGCCCGTGGCCTCCACCGCAGCCGCGCGCTCGGTGTGAATCGGTTCGCGAAGCCGAAGACGCGCGGCTGTCCCCGTGGCCCGCGCGGGAAGGCGGCCATCAGGGTGCGCCCGTGGAGGGACCGCCGCCGGCGTGTGCCCGGGCCGGCCGCGCTGGGGAGGAGCGGGGGGTCCCCGGGGGGGACGGGCTGGAACCTCCGAGCGCGCTGCTTTCTGCTGGGCTCGGGCTGTCCCTGCCGAACGCGGGATCCGCCGTCCCCTCCGTCCGGGACGCTGACCGGTGACCCCCAGGCGCGGGGACGCGGGGTGCGCGCTCCTCCCCGCGCGGAAACGGACCGACGCCCGCGCAGGACGCGCCGCGTGGAAACGCCTCCCGCCGCAGCCGCTCAGCTCGCCCTTTTGTTGCTTCTAGCTCTGCGGCCGCCCCGTGTCCTCACTCAGCCCCCGAAGCAGCGGGGGCGGCGGGGGGCGGCGGGGGGCGGCGGGGGGCGGCGGGGCGGGGGGCTCTGCAGGGCCGCGGGGGGAGGAGCCAGCGCCGGAGCGCGGAGACCCGCGTCTTCGGGCCTTGGCTTCCCCTCCTCCCCTCCCCCTCCGCCTCTATAAAGAAATCCACCTTCCCGGCTCAGACTCCAAACCGTTCGTCCCAAAGTTGGGTCAAGACGCCTCCTCCCTGCGCGCCCTTCCTTCAGAGACCCCGTCCGAACTGGAAGCCCGAGTTGATCCCGGTGTCCCGGGTCGGACCAGCCCCCGGCGACGCCGAGCGCGGGGACAGGCTGCGGCCGCCCGGTCCTCGCCCTCCCAGGGCCCGGTCCCAAGGAGGCAGGACACAACCCCAGAAAAGCAGGCCGCCCCTCATCCGCTCGCCTTCGCCGGGAACAGGGGTGATGGCAAGCTGCCCTCTCATTATAGTCTGGGCTCAAGGTTAGAATGAGACCCTTAGGGTAAGGAGCTGTCAATTAGAGATAACTCGGAGCGATGCCATCTGAAAGCCGGTCGCATCTCCTAGCAACCCCTGCATTCAGGGTGCCGTCCCCGAGCTGCCGGCTGCTCCAGAGTCATCTTGAAGACAGTGAAATAACCTTTTCAGTCGGAGCAGATGCGCCAGGGACTCGCCTTCCTTCGTCCTCCGCGGAGCCGGGGTGACATTTGACTGGAA
Organism: Mustela erminea; assembly: GCF_009829155.1. Lineage (NCBI taxonomy): Eukaryota > Metazoa > Chordata > Mammalia > Carnivora > Mustelidae > Mustela > Mustela erminea. The sequence goes on from NC_045620.1 coordinate 137,845,289, forward strand.
ATGGGTTGGGATCGGGAAGGAATTAAGATTTTCTTGTTTTCCAGTTGCAGATGGTTTCCAAGGGAAGATTTAACAGAAGTATCTGGCCCCACGATCAGAAAATCTAAATTCCATCTGGAGGCTAGCTACCCTTGGCGTCCAGATAGGAGTCTGTCATGTTTATGCATAAGTGGACATATTCTTCCCTCTCGCTGCCGGTCTCATGCTTAGGAGGAATTTGCCGGCAGTTGGGAGTGGGGTGGCTATGGTTACCAGGGGAACTCTGCCTTCCCTTTATCTAGCATGGCAGGCCATATAGAAAGCCGACAAGCATAAATCCTATTAAGAAAAGCACATGGTTATGCACCATGGATGTAGGGAACATCGCAGAATTTACTACGAGGATATATACTTGGTGCAAAAAAGAGAAAATCACATACATTCCCTACACTCGTCTGCTCATTAGATTTGGGAATCGTGTTGTTGATTTTTCTAATCTCACGCAGAGAGAAGGCAGAGAAAGAAAAACAAAACAAAAACAAAAAACCTCGTTGATGACCAGGGGGTGGGGGAAACGCCAGCCTTTGATTTTTACTGGTACCCACAATAACAAAGGATACCTCCGAAATGTTGTAAAAATAGCACAGGCAAAACACCCAGCCTGCTGCGGGCTATACATTAGGCATTGCTCTTGGAATTCAAGATCTGGCTTAACAAAGCTCACTTGTAAGAGGGCAGCGGTGCAGACCGGGGCCAGTCGCGGCACCGTGTGCTCAGAAGGCTCCTGGGACTCCCCTCGCCTTCACTTCCGGGGCTCAGCCCTGCTTCTGCCAGTGGGACACGGCCACCACTCATGATGCCGTCCTCACCGATATCCACACCCACGTGTACCCTGCAATTCATCATTGCCATAATGATCTTTTTCTTTTCTTGGTTGTGTTTAAATCATTCTCAAGTATTTGGGGGACAGTGATGCAAGAGCCAAGCATCAAACAAAATCCACGCCAGGCTGGCAGACTGATGGGTCTTGGGTGGGAAAACAAAACCATTCTGAGAAAGCGGATCTTAGAGCACAAGGGTGCAAGCGGCTGTCACGCTGGCTGCTGTGAGTCTGTGGACAGGGAGACTGGTTCTTTACTGTGCAGCATGATAAATAAGAATGCTCCCCCTCCAACTCAGCTGCCTCTCCCTGGATTTATCTTGACCCTCCCAGCGTGCAGATGAATTGCTCATTAAGCCTGGATGCACTTGCTTTCGTGTTGCTGCTTGTCGACACAAGAAAGCTTTCTAGAAAGAGGGGAGAGGCTTGGAGAACTCTGACTCGTGTGTGTGTGTGTGTGTGTGTGTGTGTGTGTGTGTGTGTCTGTGGATTAGACACACATACAAGTCTGCTTTTGTTTACTTAAAAAATTAAGATTCCAGATTAAAAAAGAAATCTAGCAAATAGATCACAGAAGACCCAATTCCTTAAAATCAAGTTATGTGTGACTTGCAGGAATGAACCTTTTCTCATTAGTGAAGAAGGCTTAGAAGCGGTTTTATAAATGGTTTCTCGAGGCGAACATACCTAAGGTTATTTTCCTTCTGGTAATGCCATGTCAAATATATTTAAATCGAAGCCACTGTAAGTCTACACACTGTTAGAGCATTTTAACAAATACTGCTGTTGTTGGTGTTTTAAAAGCTCAAATTTTCTCTAGCATGGAGAATATCACTGCATTTGTAACATACTAGGCGGCACTAAATTGAATCCAGTAAAAAAAAAAAATTGAAAAGACTCAAAACAAAAACAAAAGCAAGATTCATCAACAGCAATCAAAATTTACTTTATAAAACAGCAGACCAGTAATCTCCCCAGGACTGTGTGTTGAACGGTCATTGCCGGTTCCCTAGGAGATGGCTGGAGGAAACCTCGTCACTGCTGTAGGAGTGGAATAAATTCTCTGAGCCTCATCATGAGGCCCTCGGGTCCGCCTGAGGCTCATTAATCTGTGGCCACGAACCTCAATATCAAAGAGCTTTTGGTCTGTAAAAAGGGTCAAAGCTCAGGCTATATCTAGATGCAAATTTGGCTCCTCCTGGGCTTTGGGAGTACCTTGCCTTACTAAGTTTTTATTATTTGATGTTGCAGATACCAGAATGCATCATTCCTTAACCACGATCAGGATTTGGTAGTTCTTGAACTACCAAACAGACTTATTGAAGACAATGATATCTCCGGGCTTCCACGGCATACAAGACCAGGCAGCATTTCCTGAGCTATGTTGAAGGACTACAGTATTTCATTTACGTGTACATTTTATTTTAAAAATATGCCTCTTTGAAAAAACATGAATTACTTTCTAATTAATTACACATACAATTTTTGACATATATATTTATATTTATATGTATGTCATCATTTTAAAATATTTCTTTATATGCTCAGCCAGTAGGTCTCAGGAGATGTTCATCTAGAGTTAGCTGTTGGGAAAGGTAATGGCACAGTAGAGCACCCACCCATGAATAAGAAAACCAAATTCTTTCCGGGCTCCCTGTTTGCTAAATGACCTTGAATAAGTCACAGTTTCTAGAGCCTCTGTTTCTGTATATGAAGAAAGGAAGTTTTGATTAAAGTGAAGTATTTGAAAGGAATGATGTGATTTAGACTCTTGTGCAAATATAGGCCTTATTTCTAAACTTTTATGTCAGTTTTGCAGGACATTAAAAAATATATCTCGGGGGTGCCTGGGTGGTTCATTGGGTTAAAGCCTCCACCTTCAACTCGGGTCGTGATCCCAGGGTCCTGGGATCCAGCCCCGCATCGGGATCTCTGCTCTGTGGGGATCCTGCTTCTTCCCTCTCTCTGCCTGCCTCTCTGCCTACTTGTGATCTCTGACTCAATTAAATAAATAAAATCTTAAAAGAAAAATAATATATATATATATATATATATATATATATATATATATATATATATATATCTCAGTATCATCCAACAGAATTGCTAATCTTAAAGAGAGGAAAAAAAATAAAAGTATTTACAGAGTCCTGCTAAACCCCACATTGCCTTCCTGCACCGAGAGAAGCATCCCTCACTGGCCGTACTTAATTGAAAAAAAAAAAAAAAATTCTAAAGATACAAATGTTAGTGTCTTGTAGGTCACTTGATTTTCCTCCTCCAAAGGAGGTAGCTAAGGCAATTCATGAAGTGATACCGTACGTGTCAGACCACACGCTTTCTTTTTCACCTGCTAAATTGTGAGCACTAGTCTTTCTCCCTCTTACCATCATCCTTGCCTTGTTACAGATATTCATGGTTATGGTGACAAATTTTCCTCAACATGATAGGATGTTCCCAATCTGAAAAGCTATTGCTACAGCCAGAATCAGCAGCTGGAAATTCAAAAGCTATGATGCATCAGGAAGAAATAGCAAGAGATGTTTATCCCAAAACATCTATGACAAGATGCACACCTCTTACCTACGGTCTTCATCTTAAATGCATTTGAGCTAAATCTTGTTCTCAGTTTCTATTCCTAATTTTGCAAGAAAGAATTATGGTAAACCATGGCCATGGAAGAATCCAGTTTAAAGCATGAAGCCAGGTGAAACGACTGTTCTCTGTTGAGAACCATAGAAAGGCTCAATGATAAAGGCCTTGGCTGACGACTCACTGTTTTACTCTGTTGCAGGTTTTTGCTGGGAAAAGCCTGAGGTTGAAATACGTGGGTGTGCGCCCGTAAATACACACGCACGTAACACACGCACAGACAGAGCCAGCAGGTTAATAGAATTCTGGTGTAACGAAGCTTTCTTGAAAGTTGGAATCAGTTGTCCAAATCTGATTTTACCGTATTTACATATTCCGCAGAGCACCGTGTTTTCATGGATCCCTTCACCCTGTAACCAAAGAAGCAACTATTCCGAGGCAGGAGCGAAGCAAGTACCATGTTTGTGCGCTGAGACACCGACCACGCCCATCCTGTGATACCAGACCCAGAGAGGCGACTAGATGACTCTTTTACTTACACAACACCTAAGCAGATGAACCCGAGTCACTAAAGGAAAGCCCCGCTGGTCTCATGTCGCCCATTATGTCACCCATGCTTTGAACTTCCCAGTGCCATTTCAGAGATTTATTCACGAAAGCCATCCTGGACGGGAATTCAGAGTGGGTGAGGGGCTGCTGACTGACTCCAGGAGCCTGCGGGACCCTGGGGCCCACTGCTAGGCAACAGCCCATCCCCAGCGCCCTCCAGCAGACAGACCGCAAAATGAATGACCTCATCTACAAATCAGCTATTTGATATGCAGATCGGACCACAGGCCTCTTCAATAACCCAGCACTCTGCAGGCAGCAGGTGCAGAAGTGAGTGGCCTGTCGTCATTTGAAAAGCGGGGCTGCCTTCCTCTCTCCCTCTGGCCCTTAACAATTTCTGAAGCTCTATTATCTTCATTTTTTATTTAGACGGTCCATTTACAGAATCAGGGTTCATCCTCTGCTCTTGGATCGGAGGCCTAACCTTAAGCCTGGACATGAGGCTGGATTCAGAAGCCACAGGAGCACCGTCCGGACTCTTCTTACTAGAAGGGAGAACAGAACAGAAACACGGGGCATCTGGCCACAGCGCCATTCTGCACGCGGTCCCTGCCTCCCATTTCCAGGGACACACGACTCCTTGAAAATAATTATTGGTGCCGATAACAGATGTAAAGTTTGCTTTCCCGTGTGTGCTGGACACAATGCAAGCGGAGGTTGAGATGAAAACATTCGCCTCTGTTCTTCCCAGTTAGCTTCCTTTTGTGGCCACCACGGCAGTCAGCGCTGGGTGAGGCCCAGCAGCGTCGTGGCTTGCTGGGTCGGAGGACGAAGGCGTTTCTCTCAGCCAGTGTGGACCCAAATAAATAAATGAATGAGCAGTCGCTGCGCCCCGCCCCACCGCCCAGCTTCACACCAGCCGTGAGATCGTGAGTGGGCTTCATGCGGCTGTGAAGTGCAACGTAATAGAATTTATATCGTCTGCGGGTGCAGGTTATATCCTGAAAGTCATAAACTACTACGGTTTTATGGCTCTGCTGCAGCTATTAACTAAATGAAAGAGTTATTCATCTGAAATCTGGACTCTGCACCATGCCCAAGCTCAAGTTCATCAAGACCCACTAGTGTACAGTATGCAAGAAATTCTAGAGCTCGAAGATGACCCACCGTGGGGCCGGGGGTAGGCCGGGGGATGATGCGGAAAGCCGGTCGTCAGAGCGCGGCTGTCCTGACAGGGCGTGTTTGTCCAATCTCCGCTCCATGCCGACCTCCCGGGTTCTGGAGGGTCTTGCGTTCCAGTCCTGGCCTGTTGTGGATTCCCAGCAGCTGGTGAGGGTGGTATGTGTGTATGTTGTCTGTCTATCGGACACGGAGCCTGGGCACAGATCCACACAGACACCGGAGATGCGTGTGTGTGTGTGCGTGCGCGCACGCGTGCGTGCATATTTTGGTATAGCTGTAGAAAGACACGGACACAGAGGTCAAATGATTATTTGGCTTTGTCATAAAAACGTGCACAGTTGTGTCACGAATCAGTTCTTCTCAGCTGCTTATAAATTTATTTATTTCCAGGGCCTCTGAGTTCACGACTTAAAGATAAATATAAATAAGACACAAACACATGTTTATTCTGCTGACCGGGGATATGGCTCAACACACTGGTGTCTGAGCTATTTTAATCTCCTCCTTAGCCTTGGAGAGGTCTTTTCCTCAAGAATCACAGGTTTGAAGGGGCGGGGGGTGGGAGGTCGGGGTTCCAGGTGGTGGGTATTATAGAGGGCACGGATTGCATGGAGCACTGGGTGTGGTGAAAAAATAATACTGTTACGCTGAAAATAAATAAATTTAATTTAAAAAATTGTGTGTTAGAAATAATAAAAATTCTGCATTGTATTTTAAACTTAAAAAAAAAAAAAGAATCACAGGTGCCGCTGTTGAAAGCCACAGTGCGGGGGTCTTAGGTTAGCAAACACACACAAGCTGGGGGCTAGGAAGGGGTGTGAATGAAGAGTAAAATCCTGTGGCTGTTCCTTTTGTCCATCCGCCCCAGAAGCAGAGAAAGGGTGGCTGGGACCCTCACTGCAAAGTGAGAGCTTCGAGTCTGTTTTCAGATGCTGATCTTCACCCTTTGTTTCCAGCTGAATACTCCTGCCCACACCCCAACCCAACCGGGCCTTGAGGCTCAAAGCCCCCATGGGGCTGGATGGGGAGCTGAGGCCTCCAAGAAAGTAATTAAGGTTTAATAGGATTCTTATCATAGGGAAGGTTATTTCAAGTGCCCCAACGCCACGTAAAATCAATACTAACCAGTAAATATCTGGGGCATATGTACCATGTTTCCATTGTTTTTATGGCATCATTTTAGGATCACGGTGCTGTGAAAGAAGGGTGGGGTCTTAGATCTCAAGGAGCTGCCCTTCGACTTGAGTTAAATAAACGTAGCTAAGGTTAGCGGGGGAGGGGAGAGCTGGGCATCAAGGGTGCGTGGCAGCAATTTACCGGCGTCTTAGTTAACCTCCGGTACAGTAACTCTCAGAAGGAAGCAAGCCGTTTTCCACTCTCCAGGGGAAGAGAGCTGAGGGTCCGAAAAAGTGAAGTCCCTTGCCTAGTATCATGGGTGACCCTGGAGGAGGCAGAATTGAAACCCACAACCTCCCCACTTCTGTTCGGAGCCGTGTTTGTTCCAGGCGCCAGGTGTACAAGTAGAGAAAAGAGATTTCCAGGTTTGACCGTCCAGCTGCCCAAGCCCTGCTCAGCCCAGGTAGACGAAGAGGAGGAAACTGGACATTCTGTCTGAGAAGAAAATGACTGAACAAAGATCGAGGTTGGTAAAAGCCCAGAGTATGTGGAGGGTATTGACTAAATCCATTTGGAATCATTATTTCATTTTATTTTATTTTATTTTTAGAGAGAGAGAGCGAGAGTGAGCAGGGAGGGGAAGGGACGGAGAAAGAGGGAGAAACCCAAGCCAGCTCCGAGCTCAGTGTGGAGGCTGAAGTGGGGCTCAGTCTCCCCCGCCGAGATCATGACCTGAGCTGAAATCAAGAGTTGGATGCTTACCAACAGCCACCCAGGTGCCCCTGGATTCATAAAATTTTGAATCATAAAAAGGATGCCAGGAACATGTAGCCGTAGATTGTGAAGGACCCAGCTTCCAGGGCATGGAGTTTAATCCTTCAAATGCTGGCCAGTCATTAGAATCGTTCGGACATACATCTACCTGCACATTAGAATGTGCACCATTAACAAAAATTTGCCCTTTCCAAGGAGACAGGCTTTGTGCCTTATAGATTTGCACCTGAGAAAAGCAGACATGGGAGGGGGTGCCAAGTATGGTTTTGTTTGTCATCCCTTTTGCTGTGCTTTCTGTTTGATTGGATGTTGGATGAGATGCCACCGGCTCTGTCCTGAACCAAGTCATCCCATCTGTCCTTTTCCTCTGCGGTGTTGGTGTTTCTCTGAAAGCCCCATGAGAATGCAAGGTGTGTCTTCAGGGGCAGTAGATACTTCTCAAAGCGGAGGACGTGACTCTTCTCTGAACTCCAGACCATGTCCTATAGTAGGTGCTTAATACAGATCTGTTCATTGAGGTTTTTCAGGGAATCAGAGCAGGAGCAGAGTGCTAAGCCACAGGGACACATTTTTTTCTGGGTTCAGAAATGTGTGTTCACAGTGGAGATCTCAGGTCAGTGCTCTAAGGAAAAAGGACAGAGGTGAAGAAAGGTAAGATCTGTACTTGCAGGAGAGTTAGAATATAGTCCACGTCTTTCAAACCCCAAATCTTGTTTTAACATGGGTAACAGACTGCCAAAGAATGGTTTAAAATTGGCTCTAGTCTGGATGTCTGTGCCTATTTAACATATATATGTGCTTTGTTTGAAGTAAGTCCTTGAGCCTAAGACCAAAATATTTTGGAGAACTGTTATTTATTAGAACAGTGTCATTGTTCTGGTTGAAACAAGTGAAAGGAATGCGTGTTCCCATGTTCAGGTGCAACAACCAAGAAGGTGAAAATAAAATCCAGCAAGGTGAATTTCAGGAAGAGATGGGACCGTGGTTCCTCAGCCTAAGAACATCTCCACAGCCTTCTTAAATGGAACAAGGCAGGCTTTTCTCACTCTGGGACAGCATATTCTATGTTCTATGTGCACTCCTCCTCACTTGGCCACGACTGACATTCAAGCTGAAAGCAAAGCCAGAATGCATCCTAGGCAGCAGCAGGCAGGAAACGTGTGTTCTAGACAGCAGCAAGCAGGAAGTGTGTTTTCTAGACAGCAGCAGGCAGGAAGCGTGTGTTCTAGACAGAAATGGCATCGGCATGGGGCTTACCTGAAACTTGAAAGCTAAGCCAGCCAACCGCTCATGGAAGTGTCTTTGGATTGGATTTTGCCAAAAGGTCTCCATGTTTCCTGCTCACATTACATGCTCCATTTCTCTTCTCTCATTTATCCAGGAGAAGGAGAAATATCTTTCTATACTTTTTCTAAGCTTAAATTATTTATTCAAATGTTTTCAAATTTGGCACAATTCCAGAGCACTCCCCCCCCCCCCAGCCATTTTCTCTCATTTTTTCCTGAGCCCATGTATATTTTAAGCAAATTCTCATCCATATGGTCCTCATTTCTGGTCTCTTAATTCATCTATATGTTGTTCTGTTTGCTATTCAAGATTTTTCTTTAGGTTCGAATTTGTAGGTTTGTATGCTTATGTGTTTTTTTTTGTTTGTTTCCTTTAAAAAAAAAAAGGGCTTACTTATGCATTACAGAAAATAGTCATGTATTAATGGATTTGAACATCTTTTCCTCTACACCTTAAGTACGGATGACATTTATGGTGGACTCATGATGCTAAGACAAGAATGGGGTGGTTGATGTACTGTATCTCATTTACTCCTCCCACAGACAGGCCCTGGAAAGAAGTAGCACTCCCATTTTACAAGTGGACCCAGGAAAAGAGGACATACCTGAGAGGTAAGATTCTTCTCATGAAGTCTCACGATTCAGAACACTAAGCTTCCCAAAGCTCACACTTTTCCCATTACGTTCCACTTTGTGGTACCATATCTAATTTGGGTGTAGGGCTAGCATTATATGAATGTATGTTTATTCATAATCCAAATAAAATATGCCACATTCTCCTTTTGGGAAGATTTCATGGAATGATCTTTGTACCTCTCTGAAGAGTTATGTATTTTGACACCATCTTTGGAAAGTCAGCGCCAATATCTCCATTCTTTGTTGCTGGAGCATCTCAGATTTGCAATCTCCTGTCAGTTGATATCTGCATCAGGGGATCACTGGAATCCTGGAGACCCCACGGACTGCAGGAAACCTAACATACAAATTACATCCCTATCTTTGCTGTAAATTTTGCTATCTGCTAAAAAGACAATGACCCTGAAACTATGGGTGCTCTTAAAGAGATGCTGAAGTAAGTGGTCACTGCAGTCATTGCTACAGAAATAATGAGAGGTCACAGTGTGCAACTTACCCCATCCTCAGGACGTGACAGACTCTGTGTCTCCATGTCCCACTATCATGATCTGCTAAATGGGTCTGATGATAGGTGTTAATGCTTCTGGTCACCACTTCCAATGTGTGTGTGTGTGTGTGTGTGTGTGTGTGTACATGATGGGGGGTCCATGCTGGCAATCAATTCTTGGACACAACCTGGACATCAGGTGTCCTATAACTCAACCAATTCTGACACTATTTAACTGGAGATTGCCTTAGAGTCTGTAGGTTAGGGGTTCAGTCCTTGAGTGCTGCCCTCTCCCTGACCACCACAGATGCCAGTTGCAAGACCAGTGGGTCACCTGTGCTTCTGGCCTACCAACTACAGACTGGAGATTCCAACAACCCCTTCCTTACGTGCCATTAATTTGTTAAGCAGCTCACAGATTTCAGAGGAAGATTCTACTTGCTGGATCACAGTTTATTATAAAAGGAGGTAACTGAGGAACAAGCAGATGGGTGAGAGGCTTAGGGCAGAGTACGGGGAAAGGGTGAGGAGTGTGTATGTCTCAGTGACTGAGAGCACAATGCATGTGTGAATGGCCACCACAGGATTCTGACCATCAACTCGCCTCTGCTTCTCTAGAGAAGCCTTCCTGGAAATTCATTCTGGGATTCTAAATGGTTGGAATTATTTTTAAAGATTGATGTATTTATTTTCAGAAAGAGAGAGAGAGAGAGCAAGTGTGAGGTGGAGGCACAGAGGGAGAGAGAAACTCAAGGAGACTCTGCACTTCGTGCAGAACCAAAGGCGAGGCTCAATCTTATGACCTTGAGATCACGACCTGACCTGGAACCAAGACTCAGATGCTTAACCAACAGCACCACTCAGGCACTCCCTAAACAGTTTGAATTTTGAAAGGGAGAGATATGCCCGGGGAAGTGAGTCTTCAGCAGTGAAGGGACCGTTCATGCTCCAAGAACCAGTGAGGAGGTGAGCTCAGACTCCGATCCGGCTGCGTCTTCATTCCGAGTCCTCGCACGTGGCTGCTGTTGTTGCCAGGAATCCAGGCAATGTACAGATTGCCTGAGTTGCTGCTGCTGCTGAGTATTCCAATTACACACTTGCTGTATTTCAAACAGGAAAATGATTTGTGTAGGTTGGTTTACATAGGAGTGACATTCAATAAAAGAAATACGTTCTTGATCTTTGATTTGCTTAACGAGCAGCTTTCAACTTTCAGTTTTATTAATTGCTCTGAAAACCTACAATTTAGGTAAAACTAATTACATTTGATTTTACTCATTCGGTTAGCTCTCTGTTAATATGGGGGGATTGAAAACAATCACTCTCATCTATATGTGCCATATGTGATATGACAACAGGAAATACCAGGAGACATCTATCCACTCCTTCAAAATTAGATCTAACTTGATTTCTAATGAAGGGTTTGCTCTTGCAAGAAATTGCCTTGACAAGTCTTTTCTTCCAGGAATCAATTTTTTTTCTTTTCTTGTTTCTCTTTAAAACCAATTTCCTTCTGGCACCTTTTATACCTTCTACAACAAGGAATGACCAGTGTTAATTATAGAATGGATGCCTTCTTTGGAATTCACACTTTGATCAAGACAGACATGGTATTTGTTACACGAGGGGGTTGGTGGCAAAATTTTGCAGAGAAGGAGTTCATGGGGGTAGGGAGTTTGGTTCAGAATAAGAGGTTACTGTGAGCTTTTATACCAGGGCTGAGATTTTGAAGACAGTGACAGACATAATTCTGCACACCCTAACTGCTATTCAAATTGTGAATCAGAAATCAGAAATTCAAGTGTGTTGGCCAAGAAGAAATCAGATATCAAAATGACAAATAGAAGATCAGACAAAAGGGCTCCACACATTTTCACTACCCAGGACTCACTGAGCAGGTCAGTCTCGGCTGGCCTAGCCATTAGAGTGAGTCTATGTACAAACATCATAATCCCTGAAGGTCCATCACGTGCTCATGTAATACCTGATATAAATGTGAGATGTCTCTGCATGTCACACCCGTTTTATAGTAAAACAGAAATCCCACTTATGGGAGAAAGAAGGCTTAGATTTAGAAATCACACTCAAAATCGTGAGAACCCAGCCCTACTCAAGGCCATCTTGCAGACGTCTCCGGGACTCTGACGTATCCCACAAGGAAACACATGGCCTCAACTGTCATCATCCTTAACCTCAAGGAACCTTCTTTCCAGCTCTTTCTGTGGATGTGGGTATGATCTTGGCAAGTTGGTTCAATTATCCCAGATCCATTAACTCCTTATTTAAATGGTGAAAAGCATCTTCTCTCATGCAAGGCAGCTGGGAAGTACGTCCCGATAATGTGCATGGAGGGCCTCACAGGCAGCAGATTTCCACATTTTTTTAAAGATTTTATTTATTTATTTGACAGACAGAGATCACAAGTAGGCAGAGAGGCAGGCAGAGAGAGAGAGGAGGAAGCAGTCTCCCTGCTGAGCAGAGAGCCTGATGCGGGGCTCGATCCCAGGACCCCTGGGATCATGACCCGCACCAAAGACAGAAGCTTTAACCGCTGAGCCACCCACGTGCCCCAGATTTCCACATTTTGATGGATTTATTTTTCTCTCTTTTTCCCATTGTCAGCTTCTACTCCAAAAGGTGGCTTAGAATCCAGGAGAAAATGGGACAGAAGTGCATTTGTTATTCTGTGGTTTCTTCTTCTGCTTTTAGGCAGAGACCTACGTAACACAACTTCTACATGGGGTGCGCTCCTGTGTGAACACCTGCAAAGCCTGCAGCGAACCAGCACAACCAAGTAGACCATCAACCACGCAGTGAGCTTGCTTTGCCATTTCTGAGTCCCAAACAGAGACAACACCTGAATCACAGCTGCCCATGAACTCAAGGTGACCAAATCTCTTGTGTGCACAGAAAAGGTTTTTCTTACGTCTCTGATAGTGGTTCGTTCGTTCGTTCCTTCCTTCCTTCCAGTAACACGAAGGGGCCCCATGTGACCCAAAATCTGAGTCTGAGACCAGCAGCAGCTGCCACTGTAGATCAGTGTGCCGGTGGGTCTCCCTGCTCCGGGAATGGGACCAGATGAGCAGAGAAGGCTTGTCACCTTTGATTACTCGCCCTATCCCGGCGCTAAAGAAACAAGATGTGAAGAATGGCCTCTCAAGAACATTTGATCCAGCCTGCAAAATCACTGCAACTTTAACCCTTCCCTGCTGGAGATCCATGTCTGGTCCTCAGAGGCATTTTCAATGGAATGTCATTTCCAATCAATGGCCTACACACAGACACGCACACATTTCAGACGCCGCAGGAAAACCATACTTTCTGAAGAATGGACAGAGAATGGACAGAACTGACTCTGCGTAATTTCCTTCTGGCAACATGTTGTGGTTAGAGCGGCACTGGGCCAGGTGGCAGGAATACTGGGTTCACCATTAACGAATTCAGAAATAAGATGGCTTTAAAAATTGGTTGTTCGGTGAGATGTGTGGATTTCCATTTCTGCAAACTCCCCTGCATTACTGTGCCATAAAATGTATAGGGGAAAAAAAACACAACAAAACAAAATAAACACAAAAACAAACAAATAGACAAAACGAACACGGACCAGGTAGAACATTGCTCTCCAAAGGCTATCTGGGGCCTGGCCACTCGAGGGCCGTATGGCTTCCCTGAGCGTGCACTGGCATCTCCGTTCCTGTCTCCATCCTTATTTCTGGCAGGTCTGCTCACATCACGTAAGCGACTCGCAGAAACCCCACTGACAGTCAACCTGCATAGAAAAGCCAAAGGATAGAGTCAATGCAATTAACCCAAAGTGAGGTCCTGCTTCGAAAAAATTCTCCCTCTCTATTCTTGGGTTTATAGTACAAGGTTTTCACTGTAATGGCTCTTGTAAATTAATTGCAGACACAATTGTCTATGGGCATTCTCAGAATAAGTGCAAGTAGTTAATTGCACCCTGAATTAGCCAATTCTGCCCATAATTAACCATTTGAAGACAATTAATTGCATGCATAATATTTGCACCTGCAACTAATTGAAGACCCTTACATTGTTCCTGGAATAAATAAATAAATAAGCAAACAAATAAATAAATAGCAACAATGACAACAACAGAACCAGAGGCTACTCTTTGAACACTGTCTTCCATGGTCCTCGGTCCGTGGAGCTGGGAGATGGGGCTGAGGAGTCGCTGCTGCCTCAGTGGGAAAGTGACCTTAAGTCGTCAGGAGGAGCAAGGTCGGCGGGAGGTTCTTCTTTGCCTGTGCCCCCTCCCCGTCATCACTGCAAACTAATTGTATTTAAACCTAATTTCTTCAACTATGTAATCATAAAACTTGAGGCTGCCTAAGGCCTGGGAAGATTAAGACCAACCCACATACTGAAATCGTGTCGTTGTTTTAAAAGAAAGGCTAAGTCCTCTGATTCTTGCTCTGGGTTTATCCAGAGGCTGCTGACGGCCTGTGCCCTCTACGGCCTGTGGGTCATGGGCATAATTATGTCTGCATCATTAGTCCAGAGGGGTCATGTTCATCTGGGCTAGCACCGTCTCTCACTCTCAAAACAATAAATTTCTATTAATAATAATAACAATGAGGGGTGCCTGGGTGGCTCAGTTGTTAAGAGTCTGCCTTTGGCTCAGGTCATGATCCCAGGGTCCTGGGATGGAGCCCCACATCGGGCTTTCCGCTCAGCGGGAAGCCTGCTTCTCCCTCTCCCACTCCCCTGATTGTTTTTCCTCTCTCGCTGTGTCTCTCTCTGTCAAATAAAAAATTAAAAATCTTAAAAAATATAATTATAATAATGAAAGTTACCCCAACAGCAACAATCACTACAATCCTTGTGTAGAAAAGGCGTTTGCCTCTCACTGTCCATAACCTCACTTAAATCATAACAGCATCAGTAGAGGAGAAAATTGTGTATAGAAGCTGCCTAATTTCCCTAACATTGCACAGCTGAGAGGTCCCAGAAAAGGAATTTAAGCTTGGATAATCTAACCCTGCAAAGTGCTTAGTAGAGTCGGAGACACTCTCAATACTCAGTTAAGATTGACCAAAATACTTACAGTCCTGCTACTTGCTAAGTTTGTTTTCTCTGAACGGCCACGTGGGGTGTGGGGGGGGCAGGTAGTGCTTTGGGATAAACACCACGTGCTCCTTATGTTCCCCTTACTGTTCTACATGCTTCACGTGACCTAAGTCAATTTAAATTCCATAACAAGAACGTGAGAAGATGTCATTAACACCCCCATCTCACAGATGATAAAACCGAGGCCAAGAAATATCACCTAAGTTGTTTAAGAACATACCACCAGCAGGCGGACGAGAAGGGTCCAGACCCGACAGGGCAGCTCTGGAAGGTGCGTCCTTAACTACCACACTACATAACGTCTTCCAACCTAGTCACATGGAATTGTCTGTTAAAAATAAGTCTGTTTGTACATAAACGTGGATGCGATAGAGCCCCCTGTTAAATATCAATTTATAAAAAAAAATAAAATAAAATCTGTCCTGGATGCCAAATGCTTGTTTTCTTTTTTTTTTTTTTTTTTTTTTTTTTTAAAGATTTTATTTATTTATTTGACACAGAGAGATCACAAGTAGGCAGAGAGGCAGGCAGAGAGAGAGAGGAGGAAGCAGGCTCCCTGCTGAGCAGAGAGCCTGATGCGGGACTCGATCCCAGGACCCTGAGATCATGACCTGAGCCGAAGGCAGCGGCTTAACCCACTGAGCCACCCAGGCGCCCAAATGCTTGTTTTCTAAATGGGAGTAGAAGCCACTGTCTGCGGTCTGGGAAGATAAGAGGAAATTCCTGTTTCCTCCCCACGGAAGGAGCTGGAGCCCACGGCTGTAGGTCGGTCCTGGAAGGAGGCACTCGTGCTGGCGACTCAGAAAATGGTTTGTAGAACATCCAGAAAAGTGGCGAAGAAGGCAGGAGCAGGGACAGAGCCAAGTGTGGATGCTGGACCAAAGCACATGGCGAGGCCCAGAGGAGAGACCGGCACAGGCTCCCTAGCAGGAAGTGAGGCTCCAGCAGGGGCCAAGGGTCAACACGAACCATGCTGGGCTGGGCACAGGGGCTGCCCCTGCTGAGCGAGGGTCGACGGCACCCAGGCCCGTCATTCTAGGCCGTCCTGAGCGTCTCCCAAGGATACGTGGGTCCCGAGCGAGCGGCATGGCTTCCTGCCTCCTGGAGGTAGAACCGCACCATATTACAGGCTGAAAACCACCAGTGCTTGAGCTGCCATTGTGTAGAAGAACTCGGGCGTCCAGGTAAGTGTTTTGTGAAGAATAAACAGAACGGGGGTCACGCAAGGGGAACAGATGGACGGGAGCGTCCCAGCGAGGTAGGCCATCCCCACCGCTGAGCAGCAGAACCGACAGCAGACTCTGGCAAGTGGGGAAAACAACGAGATACACACAGTTGGGGGTGGGAGTGGGGCAGGCGTGAGATGGCTCCCGTGACGGCGATAAGCTTTAAAGTCACCAGGACCCTTTATGGTCACTGCTCCCAGACACAGACCTCAAACATGGCATGGCCAGCCTTACTGGTAAACATTGTGAACCCAGCAGTTCCTTCCCGTTCCCTCCAGGAGCTCATCATCCTGCGGCTCTCGGGACGCCTGAGTGGCTCCGCCGGTTAAGCATCAGCCTTTAGCTCAGCTCATGATCTCAAGATCTTGGCATCGAGTCCAGTGTCAAGTTCCCTGCTCCGCGGGGAGTCTGCTTCTCCCTCTGCCCCTCGCCCCAGCCTGTGCACGCACACTGCCGTGCTCGCTCGCTCTCTCTCGCTCTCACATCAATCCTGTGGCGCTAGACCCAGGCATCAGATTGTTTGGAGGCTGCTTTTACAGTCAGAGTCACTCTTCCTTCGGTCTGCGCTTTCCCAGCGTCTCCACAGCAGGAAAGAAACTCTCCTGCTCCAACGTCTCCTGAACCAGGGGCTCCGCACTCACGTGCCTGTAGATGCCCGGGGGACCCCCCACCTTTCCTCCCTGTCCCAGGGGAGTTCCCGGGCAGCGACAACCATCCTGTCAGTGTCGTACTCGGTCTTTAAAAACCTGTTTTCTCCTGGTAAAGTAAAACTTCCTTTCTTTTCTCCGTTTCATATCTGTCATCTACTTAAATTTAAATTATTGTTTTTGTGTGTGTGTTTGTTTGTTTGTTTGTTTGTTTTGGTCACGAGTTAATGGAAAATGAGTGAATGTATATTCTCTCTGTCCCTTTGTAACATTAGGAGCACAGCTAGTGTCGTAACATCTGATATTCCCCAGAACTGGAGGTGAACAGAAGTGGGTTTGGTACCCAAGCCTCTCTGAGTCTCATAAGTCGGAAGACCTGGGTCCCTGTGGTGGGCCACAGTACCTCCTGCCTGCCCATCTTTCCTGGGTAAAACACATGTATTTTGCCTTGTGAAAGGGCCCTTTCCCAGACACACACCACAGCAGCCCCTCATCTTCTAGAAGGATTGTTCATCCTCAATAATTTGCACCTTTCCACTGTGTTATTCCAGTCAGGAGGGCCGGCCCGCCGGGTCTAGGGAGTTGCCATAGTTTCCTCACATTTATTTATCACACACAGTTTGGGATTTTTAATAGACATCCAGGATGCTGGAGGTGGGGTCAGCCATCATCTTCAGCTTCCTCTGCATGGTGACTTTTTTGGACTCGTATTATTACCCACATTTGTTAATGCCTCCCTCCCACACTGGATTTCAAGTCCCCATTCTGTCTCCAGACAGAATGTCCGCATGGAGTTCATGTACACTGGGGATTTGTCCCCGGCCGCCACAGCATCTGTTGCACTGTCTTCGGCTTTTTTCCTATCACCCACCAAAACTTAAATTTAAAGCTTCCTCAACAAAACTGGCACGTGTCTTACTTTTTATTATTTTTTTTAAAGAGTTTATTTATTTATTTGACACAGAGAGAGAGAGAGCACAAGCAGGGGGAGTGGGAGAGAGAGAAGCAGGCTTCCCACTGAGCAGGGAGCCCACTGCGAGGCTCGATCCCAGGACCCCAGGATCGTGACCCAAGCCAAAGGCAGACGCCCAAGGCCTGAGCCACCCAGGCACCCCGGGCACACGTCTTAGTAAATGCATGCTCTGTGAAGGCAGATCAGCAGGCGCCCAACTCTCCGTCCCCAAGTGGGTGCCGACAGCAGTGAGGGGGAGGGGCTGCCGGGGAGGACGGGGTGGGCAAGACAGAAGGGCTGCCTGGAGGACCTGCGGATGCGAGCCGAGCCTGGAAAGGTGACAGTACAGCTGTCTCAGCTCAGGTCAGCCTTCTAGCCTGCTGCGATCCCTACCGTCCGCCGGGCCCCCCACCTCCGTCCGTGTTCTCGGTCCTCGCGCTCCTGTCCCCGGAAGCCTCGAGACCCCGCACCCTCCCTCCGCGCCCACGAAAGCGCCCAGACCCCTCCAGGAGCCTCCGGACGAGCCCCTGCGCGAGAGCTCATACATGCGTAATTTAGGCGGACGTGCGCTCCCGAACGGATGCCACAACATGCAGAGTCGCACAAAAGCAACGAAAAGAACCGCTCCTCGACGACGAGGCACAAGTCAGCTGCCGGCCCCGGTGGTACTGTGGACCACGTGCCTTCATAATGGTAAAACCTCTCCCCAGCCTCTGTGGAGCTCGCTTCAAAGGCGGCAGCGTCTCAGACCACAGCGCCTCTTTAGAACACGGTGACAACAGAGCCTTTTCTCACATTATTTGCAAGTTGCTCACCTTGCCCCCTCTTCCAGCTTGACCTAATTGCCACCTGCCAGGCAGTGGCCACGTGTAAAACGCGGTCCTATTATGGAGGAGGGTGGTGTGATCATACAGCCCGTCACATCCCAACAGCCGGATGGCAAAGAGCAGATGCAAACGAGAGGCTGGGGGAAGGGTCAGGGAAGCATGAAGACCTCGCGCCCCATCGATTTACCAGGCTGCCCGTCCCTCCGTACATGAATGTTTATAAAACGGTTGTTTAAAATTAAAAAGTGGAAGAGAACAAAAACCTGCAAACAGATAAGCCAAAGACAAAAAGGAGTCTCGCAGCTGGAGGCATTCGGTGTTCAAAGCTGGTCTGAAATCCCTTTCTCTGGTTGGAGCTGCTGGCACCTTCTGCCCGTTTCCACCAAGCCTGGCCTTTGAAGCAGGTCAAACACTGAGGATCTGTTTCATCGCAATTACACCCCTGCTTGACTGTGGTTTCTGGAGGTCTGGTCTTAGGCACGGAATATTAACGAAACAGGAAGGAGACAAAGAAAGAAGCCTACTGAGTGGTTGCATTTTTGTTCCCGGATCATCTCCGGGAGAGGTGAGAGTCTGTCATCTCATTAACGGGTCTGAGTGGGCTTGTGGAATCCATTTGGATCTTGCTTCAAAAACAGGCCGGGTTTTCAATCGAGGGCAGAGGCAGTTTTAGATGGAGACTGAGGTAAGTGTTAACTAGTGAACTCTTAGACGAGTTCCTTAAAACATCCGGGATAAAACAAATATAACAATGTGGGTCAACTATATTTCAGTGAAAAAAATAAGCCCAATAAATAAATAAATAAATACCCCAGAACAAAAAACCGAGACTTTGAAGAGAACCTCTACATTATGTTATTGCCTTTGTGGGGCGTATGGAAGTGCTCACTTTCTCTGGTGTAAAGCAAAATTCTGTCCATCAGGTTTTCCATCTAGAACCTTGTCGGAGGCTGCAGCGGGGACGTGAAGACACACGTTCTATTTTTGCTGGCAAAGAATATAGAATCCTGTAACTTGGACGGTCGTGCAGAGACACAGGTGCGTGGGTGGAAACTTGTCAATGGAAAGAAGCAGGTGTTTCACATTTGCAAATAAAACAAGGCTCTGAGAAAAATACACACTTTGAGGGGAACTTTATAACAAAATCGGCTCATGAACATTTTGGTCTGTGTGTGGTTTAGAGAATAGCTCTCTCTTGATAAGATAACACGTCTCTGCCTGCACTTTATCCATGACCTGTCCAAGGCGTGGATTGGCGTCACTGCAAAGAAAGTACAGTTTTTTGTGCTTGGAAAGTTTAATTCAGGGTTGCAGTGTTCTCGAATCAGCTCTGGGCACATTCAAGGAATTATGAGATTCGACATTGAATTTAAAGTCCCTTGTTCACCACAAACCATCCTTATTCTTTTAGAAGGACCAGGATGGGGGCTGCAAATCTACTTCACAACGCATTTCTTTGTCCTTCGCCATATGGTTTCTGTAGAATATGGGTTGGTTTTACCAAGACGGCAAGGCTCAGAGTATGAAGGGCAACCTTGCCACCAGGGACACAGGCCTCTAAGCTCCTGTGGCCTTCCAGGCAGCCCTGAATCACACAGAAACCAGGTGAATGCAGGAACCCACATCACACAAACGTGAGGACTCGTGGTCGTCCAGACCTGGGTTGTGTCATGTCAAGCGAGGTCCTCTCCCCCAGGCAGTGACAGCGAGCGCACGGCCACCAGACTTGATCCTGTCCGGAGGAGATGAGGTTCTCGGAGCTTCTGACAACAGCTGGAAGAGTCCACCGATGACCTTGAGAAAACAGAAATTGTTGCTCTTTGGTACATAGTTGTCGGGGAATGATCTACGGCGGGGCTTCCCGGCGGCCCTCCGTAACAGAACCAGTGCATCTAAATTTGTTCAAATTATCTGCAAGGAGAGGTTTCATGCTTGGGTGATGTTTGGGTGAGAGTGAGCTGGAGGTTCCTGCCATCGAAGGGCTGCCGTTCGCATCCGAGCGCACGATGCAAGTGGGCCGCTTCCACGATCCCTCCTGGGGGCATTTGGGGAACAGTTTTGCACAAGGAAGGCAAGTCGTGGGCATTCAGGGAAAGCAGTAGATGAATGAATGCTTCAGGGAAAGATATTTACTGGTTAAAGCAAACAAGCCATCTTTGTTTCTGCAAAATCCCATTTTTGATGTCAGGGAATTCTCAAGGCTGTCCACTGATTTTCACAAACCATCACTTGCCACTTTTTTTTCCCCCCTAAATGCTTCCTCTGAAGCCAAACAAAGACAGTTTAAAGGCCTATGGGAATAAGGTCTGGGCTGAGCAATCAGAGGCAACCACACCCCCTCCACCCAGACTTCGACTTTGAAGGCGACTTGCACAGAATCAGTAGAGGCGTAGCTTGCGCCGATTCTGACAGTGACTGGCGTTCTCCAGGGGCAGAGTAGGTAGAATCATGTGGGAGAAGGGAGCGAGGGTGTGCATCCTTCGGGGAAAGGCCGTTGCTTGGAGGCTGGGCACACCGGGAAGTAAAGCGGAGAACAGGCTTTATCTTTGAGGTCCCCGTTCAGCACCAAGTTCAGACCAAGGCCATCCCAGCGTCTGTTTTCTGACTGAAGCTTTCCAGGACTGCAACCCTGGCCACTGGTTTGAGTATTGAGTGTGGCTGTTTTCAACAAAGTCTTCGTGACTTGCAGAATGAAAACTATTGACTCCCTGGCACTTCATAGAAAACGTTTTGCCAGCCCCTGCTTCCAAGCAATGGACAATGGCTACAATGCATCTTTGCATTATGACATGGGACTAACAACAGAGGCCAGAAAGCAAGGAGTGGGAGCCACAGATCATTTTAAATTCTCCCAGCTCTATACATTTGGGCTCTCCACTTGTTTTAGGAAATTGCATCATCAACAAAAATGCACTGAACCACGTGCCAGACTATAACTGAGTTAAGTTGTTTTGTGACCATTGTGATCGATTTTCTTTCATTATCTCTCATTTTTGATTCTCTAAAGAGTTTTCAAGCACAGAGCGAGAGCCAGCTAGCATGTGCAGATCGTGACGTGGCTGGGGAGCAACGAATTCCCTAAGTACCAAGTGGCACATCCTATGTTCCTCCCCAAATCACCAAGCCTTTGTTATTATTTAAACAGACAATTTCTATATCTTTACCCAAAAAAACTGAGCCCAGGAGCCTTTCTGGGTCTTAGTAGTAGGTCAAATACTAGTGAACTTTACAAAATTAGGGGTTGTTTTCCAGGACCCAAAGTAATATGGACTATGTTATACAGAGAACTAGGTTTGAATATTTAAATAAAAAGTTGGCTCACCCACTGAGGAGCTAAAAGCTCAGCTTTCTTTCTTTCTTTCTTTTTTTCTTTCAAGATTTTATTCATTCATTTATTTATTTGAGAGTGAGAGCATGAAAGAGCAAGAGAGAGCATGAGTTGGGAGAGGCAGATGGGGAAGGAGAGGCAGACTCACCACTGAGCGGGAAGCTGAACATGAGGCTCGATCCTGGGACCCTGAGATCATGACCTGAACCAAAAGCAGAGGATCAACCAACTGAGCCACCCAGGTGCCCCTAAAAGCCCAGCTTTCAATACAGGTTTCCTTAATAGAAAAGATGTAAAATAGTCCAATTAGATTGTGTATTGTTGTGCATTATTAGTAAAGGTGAAAGGGATTTGTTTTCCCTTTGAATATGGGGAGAACTTTTCCTTTCTTGTGTGATTAGGGTTTTCCTGGTGGTGAGAATCACAGTTCTGGGCAAAATAAACAGGGCTTGGTTGAGAAATATGTTACTCATATCTTGTGGCATCTCAAGAAGAGTTTATTTGATATGAATTTGTTCTAAAATGTAGTCAGTTAACAAAAGGGATTACCGGGGTGCCTGGGTGGCTCAGTGGGTAAAGCCGCTGCCTTCGGTTCAGGTCATGATCCCAGCATCCTGGGATCGAGCCCCACATCGGGCTTTCTGCTCAGCGGGGAGCCTGCTTCCCCCCTCTCTCTCTGCCTGCCTCTCTGCCTACTTGTGATTTTTCTCTGTCAAATAAATAAATAAAATCTTTAAAAAATTAAAAATTAAAAAAATTAAAAAATTTACATCTTAAAAAAAATTTACATCTTAAAAAACAAAAGGGATTACCTGTGAGTTCATAAGGCTCTGAAGAAGAGGATTTCCATAAGATTCTCTTGAATTTACAAAATAATGCATTGATGAATACTCACTGGTCCCCATTTCTGCTGCTTGTCTCAGGTATCAAAGCTCATCCATCAATTGCTCATGATTTCCTCCTCAAAAATAAACCTCTTTTAATTTTTTTTAACTTCTTACTAGTATAGCAAGTGTTTCCAGCATTTTAGAGAATTCTCATAAAACATTTGGCTAAGAAAAGCAGGAGAAAGGGAAAGACTTTTGAAGGAAGTCAACACGTTGGTATCCCAATGGGAAGACTCAATGGCTGGCATGATCTTGGGACATTGGACCTTATTTATCTCTTTGAACTGTATTTTACCGACATATAAAATAGGTCATATCTGAGAATTGAAAGAAAGGACGCAAAAGTAGTTGGATTCTTTCAGGCTTTCACTAGCCGCTGGTTGCAGATCACGTCAGAATTACAGTCTCCGGCCGTTCCCTCAAGTCATCGAAGCAGGTGCTCCCGTTGAGTCAGGCTCCCGATTTGCTAACATGGTGAGCTGGAGGAAAGCTCTTTACACAAGTTTCCATCGTATTGTGTATAGTTGGGGTGACAGCCACCCAGCCTCACCGAGCTGTGGAGCCTGAGTGAGACTGTTTGAGGACCATGGCTCTCAGAAGCTGGTCGCTCTGACTGTGACTCAGCATTGCTCCTCTACTCGCCAATGGAGGCTTGGTTGGGAGGTGGTGTCTGATGAGTTCCCTCTCTCTTTCTTATCAGTCACCATCGAGAAAGCTGCTTTTCATTTCTCTGTATGCTCCTGTTTTCAGACATCACACTTACTTTATTACAAACAACTGTTTTAGGCTCCTTTGACCAATTTACCTAATACTCTCAAATGTGATAGAGCCCAGTGCTAAGTTAACGCCCATTTCTCCCCTGGGAAGCAACGTGGGTGGCTAGAGTGAAACATCATAGACTGAACACCCAGAGAAACAAAAAACTATTTTTTTCACATTCAGAAGACCGGAAGTCCAAGGTGGGGGTGCCGGTAGGGCTGGTTTCTGGTGAGATCTCTCTTGTTCAGTCACAGATGTTCACCTTCTCACTGCGTCCTCACATTATGACCTCTTGTGTGTGTGTGTGTGTGTGTGTGTTTATAGAGTCAGAGAGACACAGAGGAAGCTCTGGAGTCTCTTCTTATAAGGAAACCAGTCCCGTAAGATTAGGCACCTAGGATAACCCGTTATCCCCGTCAAGGCCCTTTCTCCAAATACAGTCATTGGGAGTTAGGGCTTCACCCTATGAATTCTGGGGACACACTTCAGTCCCTGATAAGGCTTTTGGGTTTCTGGTGATCCCACCCTAAGAATCTGCCTCAGTCTGGCTTGAATCTCTCCCACACTGTGACTCCAGCCACGTGGAGGGATGAGCGCCCAAGCTGCTCTGTGACTGTCAGGCTCTTTGACAACTGCTTTCTCTTATGCTCAAGAAGGTCTAAGCAGTGCTTTAAGAAATGGAATCTGGGGGCACCTGGGTGGCTCAGTGGGTTAAGCCTCTGCCTTGGGCTCAGGTCATGATCTCAGGGTCCTAGGATCGAGCCCCGCATCGGGCTCTCTGCTCAGCGGGGAGCCTGCTTTCCCCTCTCTCTCTGCCTACCTCTCTGCCTACTTGTGATCTCCCTCTGTCAAATAAATAAATAAAATCTTAAAAGAAAAGAAAAGAAAGAAATGCAGTCTGTTCCCGGGATGTTTCCTGTAAGAGGAGGCGACTGTTTATAGATGACCCTGGAGTCATACCCTTTGTTGCATGCTGCGCTCCGTTGCCCAAGGGGCCCCACAGCTTCCAGCATCACTCAGTTCTCCAACAATGTAATGGCCAGGTGCCTCATTGCCATTCAGCTTCCTTAGGATGCATTTTTCCCCATTGCTGTCTGGGAAGAAACTGCAAAGTAGATGCAGAAGTTCTGTTAGGAAAGCAGGATAAGGAGCATGGGAAAGCACCAAGCTTTGGCACGAACAGTGTGCTCCCACGCCCTCAGGTGGGACTCCACAGCCTGCAAGCCTGCCCCAAGAACACTGGGGTATTGCTCTCAGAGACGGCCATTCTGGGATGAATGGCTTTTTTGTTGTTCAGAGGAAGTGCCTGACCATCAGCTGGGACAACATGAGAGGCACAAAGTCTTTAGCTTCCACAAAGAGGGGAAAACCAGATGCTAGGAAGTCATGTGGAAGATCGTGCAGATCAGGTCTATAACAAAAATGTAATTCCTGCCCTGCTCCGGATGCAGAGAAAGCTTCTTTTCTGGACTAACGCCAGCGTGTGCCATCAGAAGACAGAGCAGAAGCTCATCCGGAAAACCCCAACGCCCCTGTGGTGGACCCTGGCTATGTGCGCACCGGGAGGAGAACCAGGGCTCTGAGAGCTTGTCCTACTAGGAACGTCAGACGGGATGAGGGGACAAGGCACAGGAAGAGTGGCCATGGCTTCTTTAAGCAGTAGCGATGTCTACACCTAGAAAGCCACTGCTTCTGACCCCCCAATTCCTCCTGCACCCACTGCCTATCGCCCTTATTCTATTTTCTGGGCCAGGACAAGGGTTTCACATCAGTCAGAAAAACACCAGAATGGTTGCTGACGAAAGACTCTAAGAAGATATCTCATCGGAGTGCTGCATTTCAGTATTCCATCGAAATATCCGGGTCCTACCCCCATGGGCCGACACCGGCAGTAAGCTTCCCAAGCAGTAATTTCAGCACATGAAAATTAGCCATTCTGACTCTTATTCAGAACAAAGTTTCAAAAACAAAGAATTTTCATTCATTTTCATGAAAATGGACTAGGGCCGTGCAGCATCACTGGGTCTGTGCTAGAGAGCCAAGACCTGTGTCACCCAATACAGTCCCTAAGCTTAACCTCCCACACTCGGGCAAAAAAGAGATCTGGCCATCAAAATTCTTCATTCTATAAATAGCTTCCTTTCAGAAGAACATACTTCATACTTTTTGGTTGCCCAGACACCTCCTGGGACTCACATTTTCAAAACCACTAATCTCTTTGGTTTCAGAATAATTTTGGAGAAGCCTTACAAGGCAGCCTTGCTTTTCAGAGACACCCATGCCTGATTCTGGGCTATGCTCCTTTAAGGCAAGAAGACAGTTCATGTTTTTGAGAACATTCTTCCTTTTTCTTCTTTGTCTCAGCCATCACTGTCCCAACAACTTGGAACCGTTGGCCTTCCTCAGGATGGGAAGGAGAGCACAGCCCCTTTATTCGGGGTCAGCTGGCACACATCTTTCTCTGCTCACATTATAAAGAAGAGAGAATAAACTAATTAAATCCCATATTTTTTTTCAGATAACTCAACTGAGTGAACGGACAATGATGTTATCTGCAGGCCTGTGGTCATGTTTGATCAAGTTCTTTACAGAGCTATATAATCTCCCATAAAACCTGCCCAAATGGTAGAGTTCAGAGAAGTCTTTGAACAGAGCTAGTCTTCTGTTGCTTCCAGAATCCATGTGGGTAGAGGTGGTGGGGAGGGGAGCACCGTTTGAGAGGCTCATATCATTCCCATCAAGTGATTCTTAAATTGATTGTTTTAAGAAAATACAAAATAAAAAAATCTTTCCTCATCTTTGACTTACTATTTTGCTATAAAACCCCACTCACGGCATAACATGATGTATATTGCCATTTATTTCTAGAGTGAAAAGAGGCACTTCAAGAGCGTACCTTTTTAAAGTTTAAATATATCCAAGGCGTCTATCTCCCAGGCCCTTTGCCAAGTGTCCTACAGGCGTCAGCTTGCTCCATGCCTGTGACAACCCAGGCTATTCACTCCACTTTGGAGATGAGGAAATTGGGGCTTCAGGCAGTGACTAGCATGTCAGGATCACACAGGAGAGAAAATGGCTCTGAACTTACAAAGAACAGAGGCCATTAGGTCTTTCCATCTGTCTGCATTAGTTAGGGCTCCAATGGTACGCATGCCTCAAAGAGGAGAATTCAGAGACTCATAGCCACAAAAGGGCTCATCGCAAAGGTGTGGGTGATGTGTAGGGGTCTGGGGGCTGCCTTATGTTGAGCTGTTACCTCCCCACCCCTGAGCAGTGGGAGGAGGGGGCAGAGCAGGTGCCAGAGCCGGTGAGGAGACAAGGTGTATATAGAACACGATGCTGCGGGAGGTTCTCCAAACTTCATGTGAGGGAAGAGCAGCCCGAGGGGGCCTTGCAGGGGTGGAGCCAAGACCTCCCTCTCCGCCTCCACTCCCAGCTGGGGAAACCCACCAACCCACCCAATCCTCCCCCGGAGACCAGAGGGCACAGAGTCCCTCCTGATGCACCCCCAGGACCAACTCCCCGCCTCCGCAGGCAGCAGGGTCTCAGCTCTTCGCAGCGTCCTCACTTCCCGCCTGCAACCTGCTTCTCCCCATACGGTTCAGGCAAGCTTGCTGCCTGCCTCCTGCCTGGCGTCTCCTTCTCTCTCCCGGACTCACGTAGAGGGACACAGATGACCCACAGTGATGACAAAGAAGGCACCTTTGTTTTCAGGGACCAACATCTGGATGAAAACCTGTACCAGCAACCCGGCAGGCGGAGGAAGGTGAGGTGCGGCCGGGAGCGTCTCCTTCCTCAAGGAGCTGGCCCTGGAGGCCAGCCTGTCCCCCTAGTTTGGGGACCAGCCCTGGGATGACATCCTGGGACATTCATTCATGTTTTAACCATCAGTTGTGACTACGGTTCATTACCACTGCTGTCGATGCACCTGCAGGAGGTTGTCCACACTCATGAATCACTGCCCTGTGCATTACTTCACCTGTCCACCCATTCATTCATTCATTCATTCATGCATTCATTCATAAACATATAGCAAGCACATCCGACGAACATGTGTCCGTTTACTCTGGCGCTGGAAGAACAAACAAAAGGGAGATGTGACATGCCCTCAAAGAATTGTCAGGCTACTAAGGGAGTAAAACATGCCCACAAATAATTATAATCCACTTTGAAAGTGGCAAAACCCAGGGCAGGTAAAATGCATTCATTCTTGAAGAAAAGGGAGATTACTGTTATCTTTGAATCAGATGCTCAAGGTTCAAGTTCACCCCTAGTGGAAAATTTCCTAGAACCATCTTTCTAGAAACCTGGAATCATGTGGTCCCAGACTTGGGTTCTGGACTGTGAACGCCTTCAGAAACGGACCCTCTGACACATGTTCTCCAGCGTCCAGGGATATCTGCCCCAACCTCTCCATGTGGTCAGCTCCTCACTGGTGTCCCTCTCCCTGCTGAGTGCTTGCAAGGTCGGCGGTGGGTCCAGCCACGGTGTGCTCAGACACAGCTGGTCCCAGCTACCCCTGCAGGGTCTGAAATGTAAGTCAGTGAAGCGACATCCCCGGGTGACACAGCAAGCCCAGGTCAAGGCCAGGTCACCTGGGCTCCGTCTTCATCATCCTATGCTGGCATAAAACTGGGTAAGAGGAAGCTAGATAAGATAAAGTGAATCTCCCCTTTTACTAAGTTAAGGTCAGTTCATAATGAGAACGAATGTCACAGGCTTGCAGACAGAGTATCTTGTCTTCTCTGAAAGCCTCCATGGAAGCATCACTGTGTTTGAGAACTGTCTCTCTCCATGTCTGTGCTCCTTACTCTTCTAGGAGCCCCCAGGGAACAGTCTGTACCTTATTGGTCTCAGTGTCTTCTGTACCAGCAGTGCCTGGCTCATGCTTCCCAAGAGAATGCTACCTCCACCTTTTTGCAGCATTTATAACTCTGTAGCCACCACACCCATTGCAAACACTGTGAAGTGCCTTTTATCGATGTTCTTTTGCACTGTTTCTCAGGTAATTCTTACCATGACGCTGTCAGAATAGGACATCGGTGCTCATCTTACAGAGAAGACAAGGGGGTTGTGGTCTACTGAACAATGGTAGCCATTGCTCCTCCACCTGACTCTGTGCCTGGGACAGCTTGAAGCATTTTGGATGCCCTGCCCCATTTCATTATCAGGACGAATCTATGAGACAGTGAAATTATGATCCCCAGATTTTATATGATGAACTAAAGCACAGAGATATCAAGCAAAGTGCCCAAGGTCACAGAGCGGTGAAAGGGGTGAGCTGGGATTTGGGAACAACTGGTTTCCCTTTAGTGTTCAATGCCTATTGACTTCACCGTACATCCTTCCTTCACCACAGGCCAAGGGTGTAGAGCTGGCTAACCCCAACATACCCTCCTTTGGTTAACAACTAGCTTTATGATGTTGAGAATGTCTCTGTCTCTTAAACCTCGGTTTCAGCATCTTTAAGAAGTTATACTAACACCCACGTCACTCATAAAGGTCTACCTTTCTAGATCACCTGCCAGGCTTGCCCTATGCATCCTGCAGAGAAAACGGAGATCTATCCATCAGTCTCTCACTTTCACAATGCCAGTATCTCTGATTGAATTCTTGTATCCTCAGCCTTGTTTACTATACACAGGAAGTATGCCCACCATCTGTCCAGGACTGGACCCAAGAAAAATACTTCTTTAAATTTTGAAAGTCAGAAGAATGTTGGAAAAGAACTCACAATTTGAAATCTAGACATCTAAATGTTACCACTTCATATCTGTGTGGCCTTGAGTAGTTCATGTCAATGCTGTGCATTTAGTGTGCATCATCTGGAAAAGAATAATCATAACACAAGTACAACAGTAACGGTTATAAATGGATTAATAGGAAGAAAAGTGAGAGCCTGGTAAACAGGTTTTAAGAGTAATAATGACCAGTTAGATGTATGGTCATCATTTCTATAGATTCATCTGTTCCACATTTTTGGAACTCGGACAGAAACACCAATGGTTGGACTGAGGGATTAACCTAGAGAGTAGAATGACAGTCTCGGGTCCAAGGGTTCAGTCCTTGGTCCATGGATACATACTACACTCCCCACCTGCTCTGCCCAGAGATAATCCTTCCTAGCAAGTGATGTAGGAGAAAGCTCGTGTATTCTGGAATGAAACACTATTCTGTGACCTTGGGCAACATTTTGAACATTTTAATATATCTGTGGGTATCTGTACTTACCAAATGGGGATTATAATAATTCTCAGGGCTGCTATGGGGATAAAGAGTGAAGTTAAATATACAGCACTTAGCTCAATGCTAGAGCTAAACACACACACACACACACACACACACACACATATATGTATAAATGTTTTCTTCTTCCTTTGGATATTCCTTTGGATAGAACTCTGCCTTTTTTTTTTTTTTTTTTTTTTTTTTTGGCTAGAACTCTTTTTACGCAATGGAGGGAATTCATGGGAAATTTTAAAGCTCATAGTTACTGATTGTTACTACTGACAAATAAAATTGCTTGTACTTCTCTCTTCTCCTTTCCCAATGCTTTGACCATTTTCTTGATTTCAGACTCTATTTGCAAGATGGGAAGTGTCCAGGAGAAATATCTCCGGCAGAATGTTTCCATTCTTACAAAATAAAGACTACCTATTTGATGAGAGGAGAGAGTGTTTGTACTAGTTTCTTGGTAGAAGCCAAATTCTCTCTCCTTTTTCCAAACCACCAATGTGGCTGCGAATCTCTTTTCATACCTTGCACAAGAGCCACCCACATGCATGAACTAACGGAAGCAAAATAGGTTTGGGCAGATGAACGATCCGGCTCTGACTTCAGGTCAACAACTTTTATTCCTGACGCCATGGAACCATCGTTGTGACTTTATGGGCCTCAGCCCAAACACCTACAAAATGGGGATCAAGTGAGGCAAAATGTGTAAAAGTTCTTAACACAATATTTGATAGGTAGTAGAAAATTTATAAATTTCCATTTCCTATCATTTTTTTTGCACAAGAGCGTAATCTGAATTTTACGTAGCTGTGGAGAGCCCATAATGACAAGCAATAGGTCCTATATAAAACATGCTCTTCATAAATGTTTACAGAATTAAACCAAATCATAAACGAAAAATAGACAATGCAAATACACTAGGAATACAATATTCTTTGTTATAAAAAGAAGCTCGGCACATAATTTTGTGTATTTTGAGTGCAGGCATTGTCATTTTAGCTGAAAACCCACAGTGTTCAAACCTTTTTTGGTTGGTTAATTTCTTTCTAACAGATGATCTTGAGAGAGACAATGGCTCCATGGAAAGAGTAAACTATGTGGAGTCCTTGAATGTAAATGCATCTCTTAGGCTACATGAACTTGGGGAATTTATAATATTTTTTTGGCTCAAAGGTGCCATTAATTAATATATGTATATGTGGCACTAAAATGAAACAAAATACTGCCATTATACTAAGGCATGATTGCTGATGCATTAAATGCACGATGAATCCTTATTTCAGAGGTGTTACAGGGAAATGTGATTCCAAGATGTATTTTATTTAATTTCCATGATCCTCAGTTTTTCCATTAGAATAATAAAGCTGATGATAACTAAGAGGATATTGAAAGAATCACATGAAAAAATAGTATAAACATCCTTTTCAAACTCTAAAATACTGCAAATATCATTTATAGACAAAGACTTCTTTTAATGAAAAACCGAGCTTTGAGATATGCAATCTCTCTTGCCCTCCTGGTCTATTTTTGTACTAAATGTTTCTTGATGTTGTTTCTTCCCTAGAAATGCCTTTGTTGGCTGTTTATGGAATGCCATAACCAGAAAGCTACATATTTTGTATTTATTTCAAAGTATAATCATAGAAAGTCCCTGAATTTGTGCTATTTGGCTTAGATATGGACCTCTCAAAGGAGATGTTTTTAAATTTTAATTGTTTTTAGTAATTATCCAAATATAAAACTTGTAGTTTAATAATTCCTCAAGAAAAATTCAATATCCCATTAAGATTATTCACTTAAAAGAATTAATATCGAATTAACCAAATCCAGAAAACACAAAT
Source organism: Mustela erminea (assembly GCF_009829155.1). Lineage (NCBI taxonomy): Eukaryota > Metazoa > Chordata > Mammalia > Carnivora > Mustelidae > Mustela > Mustela erminea. Next base: position 137,876,559 of record NC_045620.1, read on the forward strand.
AAGAAAGCCAGTGTCACAAAAAGGAAGGGAGAGAGAGTGAGAGAGAGGAAGAAGAAAGGAGAAAGCCAGCCAGCCAGACCCGGGAAAGCGCGGGATTACTGAGGCAGTGAGCTACATGTTGGAATTTGCCAAGTACGTCCAAGATACCAGCTATGAGCTCTTTAATGGCACCCTCGGTATATTCGTTTGACTTCAAATTTTGGGAACGGTGAGAAAGAGAGAAAAGAGAGAGAGAAGCTTTCTGGGATCCCGGCTACACTCAGTGTCAAATGACTCATCTAAGGAGTCCATGTCCTTTAAATGAAAAAAGTTAAATGTTGCATATTCATTGTCTCCTGGGCTTTTGCCAATACCTCTTGATGTGACAAGCATCAGCGCCAAGAAATACTATGATGAATGCTTTGTGAGTCCCTCCTGTGTTTCTGATTCTGTACCTCCTCTCCCGCTGCCTCTGAAAGAGATGGTAACCATCCGCCCAGTCTGATTCATTTGGGGTAAGACTTGATGAGCTAAGGAAGCTCCAATGTTTTGCAAGTTACAAAGAGCATGGAAAACTGTAGAATGCCACAATGAAGGCAATAACAAAGTCACAATATTTGACAGGAATAATTTTTAAAACTTAAGAAGGAGCAAGGCCCCTCCCTGTGCATGCTCTAACTTTCGCCCTGGGGATAAATCCAGGACTACGCATGGTCTCCATTAAGGCTCTATTCCTGTCTCTGAGCATGTGACTAGAGCCCGTCCCTCACCTTGGATATCTTCCTGGCCCAGCTCTCCCCGCTGGGACCCTCCCCGTTTCCTATTTTGACTTTGCTCCCTCCTCTGTGCGTCCGTCTCTCTCTCAGCTTCCCGCTCCACACCTTCTGTGCACACTCCCAATCGCTCTCACTCTAGTTCCTCGGGGATGTAGAGATGTCTGTCTCCCTCGTAGATTTGAATTTCTATGTTTTATTCCTATTTATAACCCCAGAGCTTATGCATAGAATTACTCAATATTTATTGGTTACACTTGAGTTTGAATAATGGAAAAAAAAAAACACTTTTGTAACAGGGATGGCGAATGAGACGTGATTTAATGCTGTAAAACAACGGTTGTCGCATGAAACAATGCGTGACACCAAACAGTTGTTGCACTCCTATGCCCCAAAACGGCCCCATGAAAGCCAACTCCACCTTTTCACTCTCACTAAAGAAAAACATAGATGGATCCAAATAAATGGCAAGTATATGATAAGAAGGGAAATCATTAAATTTGCAAAACTAATATTTAGTTTTAGTAATAACGAACTTAAGACACACCTCAACTTTCTGCACACTTGGTTTGGCAGTTCTGTGCTTAAGAACCACGTCACAGGACAGTGTGCCCTGAATTTCCCCCAGCGATTGTCTTAAATCTCACCCACGCCCTTCCAGTCACCAGACACTTTGCAGGCTCCAGAAATTTACTTTACCTTCTCTTTTGTCCGTTCCTAACTTCGCCTGCTCTGTCATCCTTTTATCCACGTGGACACCACGGACGTTTGCATCAGATGCTTCTTGGTTGTCTGGGAGGTCCTGTGCACTACAGGGTGTTCAGCAGCGTCCCCATCGCCAGGGACAGTCCCTAAGTCATGACAGCCAAAAATGCCTCCACACATTGCCAAACCCCCCACTTGGACAGGAGAGGTCTCCCCAGTTTCCAAGGACAAATACAGAGACTCCTCTGGCTGCGCTCCCTTGCAGCAGATGACGGAGACTATGAGCTAGCAGAGACGAAAGGAGACACGGCTCTAGGGGCAAATACAGAAGCCCGGAGTGATTAAGCACAAGAGTGAAGAGGAAAATTTCTAGGATATAAATGTGAGCATAGCAGAGCATATCACTTTTTTGTTTTGTTTTGTTTTTAGGGAAGGATCAGAGGGAAGAGGGAACGAGCAACACTGAGCCTGATGTGGGGCTCGATCTCATGACCCTGAGATCATGACCTGAGCCAAAATGAAGAGTCAGACACTCAACCGAATGAGCTACTCAGGTGCCCCAACCATGACACTCTTGTGTTTCCAACCCTCCAGTAGCTCGAGTCACTGGAGAGAGAACACAGTGGAGCGTGTAGCCAGGGCTCATGATGCACTCTCTCGCGGTCGTGTCCTCCAGCTCCCCTGCCTCCCCAAGCTCTCACAGGCATTTGGTACATGGGGTTCCCTGGTGCCCACGTCCCCGGCAGACAACTCTGTCTCTAAATGCCATATGTGAAGTTGCTTTGCATGTGTGTCTGCTCCCTGCCACTGTAATGTAAGTTCCACAAGGGCAAACAGTTGGAGGACCAAACTCCTTAACTCACCATTTTGTCCCCAGCACCTTTTTCAATAAAGATGGTGGGAAAATGACCAAAACTTTTATATTTTGGTGAACAGACTGGCTAGTCTGGAAGTCCCTTCTCCCCCTCATTTTATTCTTTCTCTGAAATTCAGTCTAACCGCACCCTCCCTCCGAAACACCTCCAGAGACTTAGATCATCTTCTTTGATTTCAATGTGCCCCGTCTGCCTCCCTAGCAGCCTAAGGCATCGATTCTTTCACATGCCAATCAGAAGCCCTCCCTTTACACTCTCCATGTCTGAGAGTAAGGACCCAAGTCACCTCCCTGGTAATCTCAATATTCAGGGAGAGCGCTTGGCTCATAGAAAATGTTCTATTATTTTTTTTAAAGAACATCTCTATAATTTACTTTAGTTTTGTTTTGTTTTAGTGCAACATACCCCATGTCTCATCCTTTTGTGTGCTTTCCACAGAAAACACATCTAACACAACATCTGGCAAAGAATGTACTACTGTTAGTGAACATACTGTATTTGTTGCTTCTTTATCTTTATTTGAAGCTTTGAGAGAATGTTCCACATGAAGCCTCAGTTGAGTGTTCTCAGGAATAGAGAAGATTGCCCCTGGTTTCAGAGCACTGGGCCACGACAGTGAACGTGGTCAGTGTTCCACCCACACTCCCTTGAGCTCCTTTTACTGCTTAGTATTTGTCATTCCAAGCTTCAAGGTGCCTCTGTCACTGGAGGTCTACCTAGGATTATTTATGGAGGTTGACCCTCAACTCCTACGGTCTCTTAGACTTTGTTGTGCAGACAACAGGACAATCTTGGGAGGTCCTCCCCACCTGCTGCTCTTGCCCCAGAGAATAGGGAGTTGGAAGCTCAGCTACTCATGGAGGTCCAGACACTGTGAGCACAGCTTAGAGACCACAGCCTCTTAGACAGGAGCAAATCTTTGGGAGATTTCCTGCACTCACAGTCTTGCTTTGCTTCTTCCCTTTTCCTCTCCTGGCTCCCCCAATCTCATACCTGCTACTCCTTGGAACAATTCCTTAGTAAATCACTTGCACACAAACTCTTGTCTTAGGCTCTGCCTCCGGGGAGCGAATCTACAACAATCTCTTCCTCTCTGCTAATTACTTGTTCACAAGGAAAGGAAAGAGGACAAAACTGGGTACGTAGATTACGGGCTCACTGCGAAATGAAGACATGCATCTCTTTAAAAAGTGCTAAGATTTTCAAGACCAGCAACAGCAGACCATTCAGCTGAGACTCAAAAGTTGTATGCCCTGCTGTCAGCTCCACTGGACAATCTCCCTCACATATCCCCCATATCCACCTACCCTTCAACAGCTGCGAACAACTCACTGGTAACACAGATGAACAGACTTTGGATGGATACTTTCCCTTTCTCTTAAGAGTTTTTATTCAAAGTATTATCAGTATAAAAGTAGCTATAGGAATGGAAGACATATGGGACTAAACAAAATAAGTTCAGCAAAGTGATCTATGACATACAGGGAGTTTTGAGATTCAGTGCTCCTGGCAAAATTCTGAGTATACACTAGTCACTCAATAAATGCTCATTGACTGACTAAGATATTTAGAAATTTTTGATATCCTTTTTAATCGGTTTCCTTTGTAACCTGACACCGTGAGAAGCACATAGGTTTGGAATAGGTGAGTTAGAAAAGATGAAGGCGGTCTAGAATTCCCATAGTTTGGCTTTTGTGAACATTGCTGCCATAAAGATTGGGGTGTCCACTGGCAGATGAGTGGATAAAGAAGATATGGTCTATACATGCAGTTGAATACTATGCAGCCATCAAAAAATATAATCTTGCCATTTACAATGCCCTGGATGGAACTAGGGGGTATTCGCTAAGCGAACTAAGCCCATCAGAGAAACACAATTATATGCTCTCGCTGATATATGGAATTTGAGAACAAGGGAGAGGATCATGGCGGGAGGGAAGATGAAATGGGAAGAAACCAGAGAGGGACACAAACCGTAAGAGACTCTCCGGAAACAAACGGAGGGTTGCTAGAGTGGGGGGTGGAGTGGGGGAGGGCCGGGGTGGCCGCGTGAAGGACATCGGCGAGGTGTGTGCTGTGCGGAGTGCTGTGAACTGGTTAAGACTGATGATTCACAGACCTGTACCCTTGGGGCAGATAATGCATTACATGTTAATAAAAAAATATAAAAAGTAAATAAAATAAAGCCCCTCCCCACAAAAAAAAAGAAAGAAAGAAAGAAAAAAGATGAAGGACCTTAGTAATCACAATGATTTTGCAGAGGGGAAAACTGAGACTGGTGTATTTTAATGACTACCGTGTGCTTACACGCCGGATACGTGGTAACAGAGAAGGACGGTGCTCATTGTTTCTCAAGAACAATGAGGTGTGATTTACAATTGTTTGTGGGAACTGTATTAATATAAAGTTGAAATATCACCAGAGGGGCAGGGAAGCCGTGTCAAAAGACAAGCTTGCACGTACACGATTCATCCGTAGCATGCAACAAGTCGCCGCGAGACTCCGCAGCTTCAAACCACGTGCGTTTTGCCTGCAGAGGGGTCGGGGCATGGGGAGATGGAGAAACTGGGAATCTTGCGGGGAAGGGGGTGGGTGGAGACACGGCAAAGCTCAGAGGCTGTTGGTGAGAACCAGTCTCCAGCTTCAGACAAAAAGGCAGACCTTATCTGTGGGAAATTGGGAAGCCCGGTAAGCTGTGTGCATATGCAAGTGACAGGACCGGCGGTATTACTTCATATGCAAGTGACAGGACCGGCGGTATTACTTCATATGCAAGTGACAGGACCAGCGGTACTACTCCGGGAGCGCTGGACCAGCCGCGGGTGTGAGAACCTGAAGAGAAGGAAGGGCGAGGAAAGTAAGACACTGTTAAGTTTGGGCTCAGAGTCATGGAACCAGTCCTGAAGATGCAGCCGTGTCCGGACAGAGAGGACGAGGGCGGACAGCCGAGGGGCCAGTAGAGGCAGAACTGACAAGGCCTGTCCCCCTGGGGTGACGGAGGGATTGGCGGGGGCGGTGGCTGGGGGAGAAGGGGCTTTAAATGGCCCGACGACATTGCAGCCCAGGTCTGGGCAGGCCCTGCCTGTTCATCCTCTCCGCAGACTTCCCACAGGTTCCCAGAATTCCCCTACACAGAACCCACTAGGAGGCAGGGAAGCTGTTCCAGGAAGAGGAGCCAATGTAGGAAGCACGTGTTTGAACAAACCCCTCGGAGGCCAACAAGGACACCAGACTCTGGGGCCGGGAGGCTGAACACGGGTTAAGGGATTCAGGGGCCACGTCCAACCCGTTAATGATCCCCAACGAACCATGCTGCCGGGGCCCGTGAAGTTATACCAAAGGACGAGTCCAAGGCATAGTAGCTGTCTGTGGCTTTGTAACAAAATACCCCAAACTTAGCAGCTCAGCACAACGCACAGCGTCTGCGTTCGGAAATCAAGGAGCAGCTTAGCAGGACGCTGGTGGCTGCGGCAAAGGCTGCCGTCCTCAGAAGGCGCGGGCGTCAGCTCCTCAGCAGCTCGACACAGGGCTGGAGGCTGGAGCCACGAGTTCCCGGCATGGGGACTTCTCCTCGGGCAGCGGGCGTCCCTCACAGCAAGTGATGAGAGACAGAGGCAAAGAAGTGAGGGTGAGGGGGAGACAGAAAAGAGACAGACGGAAGAGAGGAGAGAGAAGGAAAACTAGAGACAGAAAGGGAGAACAGGGAAGGGGGGACAGAGGACACCCCTCTGTGAAGCTACTGTGGCTCCGGGACCTCGTCTCAGCGCCACACACCATCCTGTCCTTACTCCGTGTGTGCAGCGGCCGTGCAGCGCACCCTCCGGGCGCAGGAAATTATCTCCCGCCCATGAAGAGAACACGATCTAAGACCTTGTGGATCTGTGTTCAAAACTACCGCAGGGAGTGAACTGCGCTGCGGACAAGCGGGTCAGGAAGCGGGAGAAAACACCGGGCAGGTGAAGGCACCACTGAGCGCACAGCCCGAGTGCGGGAAGGAGCTCAGCACCCAGCCCAGCACCCAGAGCAGCACCCAGCGCAGCACCCAGCGCAGCACCCAGAGCGGCACCCAGCGCAGCACCCAGCCCAGCACCCAGAGCAGCACCCAGCGCAGCACCCAGCCCAGCACCCAGAGCGGCACCCAGCGCAGCACCCAGCCCAGCACCCAGAGCAGCACCCAGAGCGGCACCCAGCCCGGCGCCCTGCGCAGCACCCACAGGGTGCACGCGGGCTGGCGGCCACGGGAGAGAGGTGGGCAGCTCCATACTGGTCCCAGGCCCACAGGCCCACAGCACGTGCTCACCTGCCTCTGAGATAAGGCGATGTTTCAGTTGCTGGGATTTTCCTGCCTGTCTACCCCGGATTGTTCCAGAATCCAACTCCGCCATCAGATAGTAAGGAAATGGTTTAGGGGCTCCTCCCTCAAAACTTGAAATAGGCAGACGTCCTCGCGGACGGAGCAACCGTGTGGGTTGTGCGGCCGCAGACGGGCGAGGGCCAGGCCCCCTCCGCGGACCTGCACTCACCCACCCAACCCCCTTCCCCGGGGACCCTCCGCCAGACCTGCCCTCCCCGGGGCTGCCCTCCTGCGTCTGCGGCGCGCGGATCCCGGATCCTGCTGCCCCCGGCCGGCCACAAGGATGGACGCGCCAAGTGCGCGGTACAGTGACTGGTCAACGGCCACGTGCAATCTTCTGGCCCCCGGAAGAGTCCCACGGCTCCTGGAAACATCTCTGATCGGGACGCTGAGCCAAGACGGCGGGATCTTATTGTCGCCGTCCCTATGAGGCAGACAAACAAACAAAAAAAGGTTAATAGCAGTTACAGAGCTGAAACATCTGAGATCACCTGACCCCATTTTCAGAGCTTGGGAGAAAGAAAAGCCAGGACGATCTGCGGAGGAAGTCCTCCAGGGCCACATCTACCGGGTAGAGGCGGAGGATCCTGAATTGTGTGCTGCCTTCTGGGCTGTGCCTTGAGGGCTCTGAGTCCTGGTTGCCAAGGTCCTAGCAGCTTCTGGCCTACGGGCCCTCTCCCTGGACTGCTGTTTGCTGTTTTACCTCTCAGCAAGACAGGGAGGACTTTCTCCCCACTCAAACCTCCAGACATGCAGCATTATTGTTATTATTATTATTATTATTATTATATAATATATAAAAATATATAAATTATATATAAATTTATTTATTTATTTATTTTTGGCTTCCATATATTCAACCAACTCTTAGTTTGCAATATCGTCTGCCAAGAAACCCGAGACTGGAAAGAGGGCATTTGAGAAAGAACCCTTGTGATGTAATTAAATATGTTCTGCCTTGAGTCCATTGCTGGCACGGTTGGAAGGCACCTGCAAACTGTCCCCCACCCCCCGCCCCTCCTCAAACACCTCCAGGAAACTTCCCTACTTACCAGGCTTCTGATCAACCTATTACTCCCAGAGTTTTCTGAGGCTGAGTAGGTGTTACTGGAAATAGGGTCCACAGCTTTCTCGTCCAATACCGCCCCCCATGACCCCATGACGCACAGCACAGAGCCACTGTAGAGAGTGGTGGGGTGTGAATGGAGTTCTCACTTGCCCCGTCTCCATTCCACAAAAGGAAACTGAAAGAAAGAAAGAAAGAAAGAAGAAAAGATAGGTTGCACAGTGTTCATTTGGCCTCCCGTGTTCTGGCACAACGTTTTTCTTTTCTGAGGGAGGTTTCTTAGAGTGTAGAAAAACGTGTTTCAGCAAAGGCAGGCCAATTTTCAAAACCACTCATTTGGCAAATACACAAGCTCTCAAGCTGGAAAGCCCTGCTTCTGGTTCCTTGCAGTTTACCTAATCCACAAGCAGTGGTAATCATGTTGAAAAAAATCGTCAGCTCTGCCAATAGCCTTGGGCTTTGCTTGCCACGGTAACGTACACAAAGCGAGAGGGCCATAAGGGGTTGCTTATGCAATAGAAATGTGCTGCCGTCCACACGGAACGCCAGGGCCTGCTTGAAGAGCCACCGGGCACAGAATTTATAACAACCGCACTGCCCTTGCTATAAATGCTTTCATGGGATGCGCCGGTCGGTTCTTTGGCTGATAACCCGTTCTTTCAGGATGAAATGTCTGAATCGAGAGTCCCACTTCTGCAATATGCAGTATTCGATCAGACAATACTCGATAGATCCCATTTTTCTAACGCCATGATCAACTGACCTCATAAATCGGTCATTGCTGTATGGCTCAAGGTCCTCCAAACAATGAAGAACTTGGGAGAATGCTCACACTTGTAAAAATTGGCTGGCATTCCAAGTCTGCGGGAGTCTTTATAAATCTGCTTTCCGGCGTTATAAAATGATGCGTCTTCAGCATATTCTTCTCTTTCTTGATGTTGAATTGCATGTGCTTACCAGAGCAGAATCAATGAGGGATAAAAATGCTACAAGGATAACTTACTACAGCCATTCTCTTCTAAACCATCCGTTTGCAAGAGATTGACTAATTAAATCATGCCTTGGGTCTTCGTTTTAGCAAGAAAATGCAGTGAGTTAATCTGAGCTCATATGCTAACACTAGAAGTAGGGATTTTTGCATTGGACGCAGGATCTGAAGTCCCACAGCGTGTCATTCCTTATTTGTAGTCAGTGTCTGTGGACCCAGGCCTGCAGCTAGAGCCACACAAAAATGGGCTTCTGAGCATTCACACCACTCATAGAAACCCTGCACCGTCACTCAGCTTCTTGGCTTATTCATTAATTAATTCACCCACTGCTTATAAAGCATGTAACATGTGCCAGGCAACGCTGAACTCATCACCGCTTTTCTGGTTGTGGCTCCACTCAGGACTGTAGCTCTACCTCGTTCCTCACGTCTGGCCCTCAGTTTGCATTCCCCTCCTCTGTTACAATCTGGGTGCTCCCCTCAAGCCGGGTACCTTCCACTGGCCCACCGGCCTCCGGAGGAGGTAATGAGATGCTATAAAGTGATTGACGCTAATATGCAAGACTGAGCACTCCAGTGCGGACGCCTTCTTGACTTTCTATGAAGAGTGGCCGCGAGGCAGTGTGGACCCTCAGTAGGAAAACAACGGATTCAAACTAGTCCTAAGATTCCGAGGGAGAGGCGGGGGACCAGGGATGACCAGACAGTCTTTATACAGAACAAATTTGAAGGACTCACGCTTCCCCGAAGCTTACGGCAATGTGATAGTGACATAAGGATACACGTAGACATCAGCAGAACGAAATGAGAACCCAGTCATAAACTCGTGCGTATCATCGGTAAATTTTTGGCAAGGTGTCAGGCAAACTCAATGGGGGGAAATAATCTTTAACACAAATGATGCTAGAGAACTAAATACCCACACGCAAAAGATGAAAGCGGACCCCTATTTCACTTCATATAAAAACTAACTCAAAATTAACTACGCATTGAACCCTAAGAGCTAAAGCTATGGATGTCTTTGAAAGAAACAGGAGTAAAACTTCGTGACCCAGGTTTAGGTGGTAGTCTCCTAGATGAGACAATAAAGGCACACGTGACAAAATAAAATATAAATAATTTTGAGTTTAGCAAAACCTAAAACCTCTGTGTTTCAAAACATACCATCAGAAGGTGAAAAGACAATTAATAGAATGGAAGAATGTATTTGTAAATCGTTTATGTGGTAGAAGACTTGTATCCAGGATATATAAAGAATCCTTACAACTCAATAGTAAAAAGACATTCCAATATTTTTAGATGGGAAAAGAACTTGAATAGACATATTTTCAAGAATGACAAGCAAATGGCCAATAATCCCATGATGATAACCGCCAGTAACAAATGTTGGTGAGCCTGTGGAGAAATTGGAATTCTCATTCGTCGCCTGTGGGAAGCAAAATGGTACAGTCACTTGGGAAAACCCGTTGGCAGGTCCTCAAAATGTTAAGCATAGACATTCCATATCATGCAATATTCTACCCCCTAGATGCACACTCAAAGGGATTGAAGATGTGTGTCTACACAAAAACCTGGACAGAAATGTTCCAGCAACATTATCCTTAATAAGCAAAAATGAGGAACAACCCAAACGTCCATCAACAAGTGAATGTGTAAGTGAAATGTGATCTATCCATACAGTGGACATTTATTCAGCTGTAAAAAGGAATGGAGTAATTACACATGCTACAGCTCAGTGAAAGGAACCAGACGCAGATGGGCACATGTCCTATGATGTCATTTACTTCAAATGTCAAGAACAGCTGAATCTGTAAGACAGAAGGCAGGCGAGTGGTTGCCAGGAGGTCAGGGGTGGGGGGGATTGATTGCTAATGGGAGGACCTTTCTTTTGGGGGGTGATGAAAATGTTCTGAAATTAGATAATGGACAGCTCTGTGAATGTAATAAAAATTACTAAATCGTAAACTTTAAAAGAATGGATTTTATGGTGTGTAACTCCTATCTCAATGGAGTTGGTGTGGGGAGATCCCACTCACTCACTAGCTCTCCGCTCTGCGAGTCCAGATGTGACAGGACCGTGCTTTCCACCAGCAAACTGCACACGAGGCACAATCAAAGCCCCGGTGCTTGGGTTCTCTTCTGGGTCCCAGGGCCCCCTTCCCAGCTCACTCTTGTCCTTGGCAGAATCCAGTTCCTTGTTGAGGAGTGGGGTGGTGGGCGTTGTTTCTGGGTTTGCTGTTGGGAGCCTTCACATCCTTGTCACTTGGCCCCTTCCAACACGAAGCCAGCAATGGAGGATCTTCCTTGGGTAAAATCCCAGCTCATGCTTCAAATCTCTTCATGTAGGATGGCCGCCGTCTCTTTCAGTGCTCATCGAAGTAGACAGGTGCTGCCCAGAGCCATCTTCCTTTTCTGGAGCCGGCTGTGCTGCGTAACCCAACCTCACCACGGGAATGGTAGTCATCGTATTCACTGTTGGGGGATTACACTGGGCATGTGCACACGTGGGTTACAGTCTAGGTGGGCATCTGATAAGGCTGCTTACAATGGCCCCTGGCTTTAAATCTCCCTGGCTTTATGCTGACCAGCCCTGTTGTCCTCTGCAGGATTGTTCTGAACTACCATACTGTGGCCCAACAAGGAGCAGAAACTTTAAAAAGCCCTTTTAGGCTGAATGCCATGCGTGGTGGGGGCACTCTGCACGTGTGGTGGGGGTGGGGGGCTCTGGACAATGTGGAGGTCCGTGGGCTCGGCATCCCTTTTCTTGTGCATTCTAGCAGTAGTGATAAATTCTGAAGCTTTTAAGGAGTCCAATGATTGCTCTAGGAATCACAGTCTCATTTCCTATATTTGGAAACTCAAAACTCACAAGAACGACATGTGTTTGTGTGTATGTGACGGAGAGAGCACGTGTGTGAGAAAGGCAGAGATGGCTGACAGACCCGTGGCTTTGCTGCTGCTGTTACTGCTTCTAGCCATTCTGCTCAAAAATAGGAAATAACATGAACGTCGAGTGAACATAGTTAAAGTCCCCACTGAAGAGAAGAAGGCAGCAGAAAGACATGCTGGCCCTGCTGTCTTCTCTTTCCTCCCCACCTTTTCAGATGGGGTGGATTTATCCACAGTATGCCCAGATTCTGGAAACCCGAGGGGAGGGGCGAAGCTTAATTGCAGCCACATGAAGCCTGGGAGGGATTGGCTTATTGACAAGGCCTCCCTGCAAGAAAGAGAGGGACTGGCCAAATGACGGTAATTGACCTAGACAGCAATCACAGAACGTTTTAGCTTTGCAGAGTGACTGTATTCACCAGTTGTGATGTAAGAGGAAGAGGGTGATGCTATGATTTGTCCTTGAAGAAAGGCTCTTACTTCTTTAGCAAATCTGTCCTTGAGCCCAGCTTTGCCATCAACCTAAAACAGGGACATAATATTTATCCAGGTCTTTAGGAGTTAAATGTTAAGAAATGTCTATTGTTTAAAATGTGTGTTCGTTTAGATAAGAATCTGATTTCTATAAATAACTTTTTCACAGATTAAAAAAATGTTCTTCTGTGCCAGTTGGGGGATTGTATTTATGATACTTTGTGCAAACCCTCAAGTAATTGTTTGAGATACATTTAATTCCCATTCTTTGCAGATCAGAAAACGGAAGCTATCAAAAGGGCAAATACTTATGGAGGCTGAAAGTTGGGGGACCCCCGACACCTTCTTTCTGGAGTGTCTAGATCTCTGCTGCCCCTTGAGAACATGACTCACTGCTTTCCCATATGCTTCCACAAGATAATGCTGCATCTTTTTTTTTTTTTTCCCAGAGAAAATTTAAAAAGTTTTACCATTGTGCATCTTTGGTCTACGGAAGTCACGTATAATCAAAGGCACGTCGGATCGTTTTGATATGGAGAGCCTAAAGATGTGAATTGCGTATTTCTAGCGAAATTATCCAACTGTGTACAATGTTTTCTTGTACATGTTTTCTTTTCTTTTCTTTTTCTTCTTTTGGTAAAGAACCACCTCAGAATTTTTTCAGATCAAGGTTTGATATAAATAAATGTAGCTGACTATTCAATATTGTTCCCATTTTTAGAGCCTTGTTAAAGCCATTAAACTGAGAAGCTAGGTGACAATCCTAATTTTTGAAAATGGCAGCCAGCCCCATCCTTTGCAGGAGTTGTTTAGAAGTCATCATCCTTGTTCTCAGACACTTCATCTATTGTCCTTTGGACTTAAAATAGGAGACCGGGTGCAGTATTTATCTTTGGGATGCAAGGACATACACAGATTTCCAAGAGCAAGAATGCCTGGTGTTAGCAAGAGGTGACTCCCAGGAGATCAGCTGGCCAAAGGCGGGTGATCATCTACACCAGGAAACAACACACTGTCTGATGTATGGGGCGAGGAGGGGAGGCAGACCGCCAGTTACACCTCCAGGAAACCCAAATCCGATGGCCCAGTGTGACTACGCCAACATTCAGGAATCTGTACAGGGGTCCCTAATCACACAGGGCCTTGCCCTGCATCCCGGCTTTCCAGAAAGTAGAGGCAATGATGGTGTAGATGATGTAGTATGAGGTGAACAAGTTAGCGCAGATGACGCCTTGCTTCCCCATTCAAGGCTGCGGAACCTGAGTCCGACCTGAACCCTAGGCTGGGGTGTGAGATACGATGGCGGATGTAGATCAGCCTGGAGTTTTAGTAACTGGAAACAAGTCTGTTGTAATGCCTGAGCATGATGCAGGAGACTGATGGCGCCATTCAGGGATGGGGGAACGAATGCCGACTAAGTGGGTTAACAGGTTGCAACACACAGTTCCTCAACTGGTCTCTGTCCGATTCCGCCCATGCAACATGCCTCACACGCGTATGGAGGTACTCAAGCAGAGACCACTGAAGTAGAAACGATACGTGAGGGACACCACTCTCAAAACTTTGGGTTCTGGGGTGCCTGCGTGGCTCTGTGGGTTAAGCGTCTGCCTTCGGTTCGGGTCATGCTCCTGGGATCCTGGGATCAAGCCCCGCATCTGAAGAGTCTGCTTCTCCCTCTGCCTTTGCCCCTCCCCACCCCCTGCTCCTGCTCTCTCGGTCTCTCAGAATGTCAATCTCTCTCTCTCTCTGTCACAAACACACACCCGCTCACTCTTTCAAAAATAAATAAATAAATAAATAAATAAACCCTCTAAAAAAAAGTCTGGACTCTATCTTAAGAGCCAGTATCATTCAACATCGTTCCTATCTACATTCTTTGATGACATTCTGCCTTTTTGATTTCCACTCCCCCCCACGGCAGTCCTGCTATGCATTCAGTACTATGTCACAGCCCATACAGAGACGCAACAGCGTCTGTCTGCCGCAGACACGGAGCATGGCTCACAATAGACATTACTTCATAAAAACAAGAGATGGGCCGGCCATATTAAATGTCTTAAAGACAATGAGCCTCAAATCTTCAACATTTTTATAGAGTCATTATACAGAAGAAATATGTTTAAGTGCATGACCAGTTGGGTTGATTACGCTAAAAAAGAAAAAAAGAGAGGAAATGTCAATAAAGGGACAGCGAGCTAACAAGAAAAACATGGTCAACCCAGACTTCTCAAAACCCCTGATTGCCATTTTGCTAGAATGGCAATTACCATGACTGCAGCTGTGTTTGGGGAGAAAGGAGACTGTGTCAGGCGTTATGGTCCCAGCTCTGCATTAACTACCTGTTTGATCTTGAGTAAGTCTTTTAACATCCCCCGGCCTACTCTCTCGTCTCTAACCAGCAGCTCTAAACCTAAACACACACTCCCAGATTTCCAGTGTCGGGAAAGCAGTTAACAATCTACATAGTTTAATGCTTATGTTGGGTCTTTGCCATGACAATTCCAGGAGGTAAGCAAGTTCACTCCTCTCCAGACTTCTACTGTGTCTTTTCCAAAAGATAAACTGAGTTTTAGGGTAACAGATGTTTGCTTATTATAGGAAGACAATGCTGTGAAATTCTGGCAGCTCGGTGCATTTGTTTCCAAGCAGGAGAGTTTAAGACACTCTGAACATTTGTAAGGCTTCAGTGGCTCTGGCTGGACACGACGTGGTCTTTGTCTGTGATCTCTCCACGGCATGAGATCCCATAGCAGCGGTCATGGGGTGGGTGGGGGGGGGGACGTGAACTCAGGAGAGGCTATCTAAAGGATGCCTACCTCATTCAAAAAAGATGGCAATCTTTAATGAAGCATGATCTTTTCATTTGCGGTTGCGATTCACCAGCAGGATAACTTTTTTCGGCTTATTATATTCTGAGTTCTGCAGGTTAGCTAGCTAAGCTCAAATGTGATTGGCAGGCCGGGCCCCTTAAAACCGTCAGGCCACCTTGCAATTAGGCACGATGCCACCGGCACAGATGGCGTGAATGACGGCGTGCCAGACAGCAGCACACTCATCGGCATTGAGCATTCAGAGAGAATTTCCTCTCTCAGAATGTCAGAATATGGATCTACGGCATAGTGAGCAGTCCAGTACTTCACGTACTGTAGAAAGAATAACACTGTTCTTGTGTAGGACCAAATATGGAACCGGAGAATCCTAGACTGAGAGAGTCTCGGAGTTCAGAGGCATTTTCAAAGCAATGAAATCTGGTGACCCATGTGATGCTCCATACATCCGTCCGTCCATCCGTCCCCAGACAGGGGATGTTCACAGTGTGTTAGGTGCTATGTGCTGTCTGCACGGCCAGCCTGCCAGGCCTTGACCACATTCCCTGGCACAGAACTCCCTCCTCTTACTATAACTACGTCATCCTCCACAGAATGACTTTAAATGTGGTCCCATTCTCTTCATACACGGTGTCCAGAGCCAAATCCACTGCTGTCGATACAATCGGTTCTAAGATGGCCAACAATTCAATAACTTTAAGTAGAATTGTAACATATTGGGGTACTTTTTTCTTAAAATTGGAAAAAGATTTACTATTCAGCGTGATTGCCTCCTAACTTCATTCAACTTTTTTAAAACACAGCAGCCGTTGTGATTCCACAAGAGACAATGAAAAGACTATGTTTTAAAGATGTCCCTGCTATGACTTCGTGTAGCAAAATGATAGAGGAAACAGGAGTTTCAGAGTCAGACACGGCTTACCTCTCAGAGCTGGCATTTCCTTGTGGGACGATCTTGGGAGAGTTTTTGCAGCCACCTGAGCTTTCATGTCCTTGGCTGCAGGATGGAGATAAGGCTGTAATGTATCATGCATCTTATAATCCATCTATTCCTTTATCTGGCAAACATATTTTGTAACCATTGTGTGCAAGATGCCGTGCTGCGACACATTCTATTAATTACAGAATATGACGAGTTCACGTCATATTAGCTGAATACTACATATTGCTATTGAACACTGATGAAGCCACTTGTTTGTCTAGCATAATCTGCAGTAAATATCGATGAAATGAAATATAAACACTGGGCCTGGAAGTAACTTATGATATAACGTGGGCAGGTCTGTCCATACTCGCAAGGTGGTATAATTCTTTATGGGAAAGAGACTGTAATTGAACTCCCCTAATGGAAGAAAAGCATGAACCCACAGACCTGGATTATTTGGATCATGGAATGTGATGGGTCAAGCAGACCATTGCGAGGAGCACAGCCGTTCTTGGTGAAAGCCCTGAGAGCTCCCGCCACTTCCACGTGTTCATTTGCCTCATGCCATGACCATCTGTACTCTTGTGCTACTGCTCCAGAGTACAGGAGACTTTGGACAAGAAGGAGAAGACATTTAACCAAATTCCTGAGGAACTCTGATTACCCAACACCATGAGTGTCTTTTCCTTCCCTGCATACTCTCCACATAAAGCAAGCACAGGGGGCATTGGGACAAAGCAAGGATGCCTTCATGATTGTTCCTACTCCAGACCTGTGGGTCATGCTTGGTTCCTTGGCAAGATGGATACATCAATGTGAAAGCACACATGGGAGATGGCTTGCCATGGCCTCCTGGGACGGCTGGGCACCTGAGGTCCAACAGCATAGGGCCAATGGTTTCATGTGTGAGGAACGCCGCCCTTAGAGGAAACACCCAACATGGAGCTTTGGCACAGGCATCAGTGGATGTCACCCATGGTGCTGGTAGGGCAGTTGGTGGCAACACCATCTCTACGGCTGTGACACACCTGCTGCTTTGGGCCATAGATGGTGTTATGAGTGAAATTTCATCCCCTTCAAAATTCACACGTTAACTTCCTATCCCCTAGTACCCGAATGTGGAAACTTCTTTGAAGATAGGGCTGTGACGGGTGTAATTATTTTAGATGAAGCCACAGAGTAGGTGACCGCTGATCTAATTCTTATAAAAAGGGGAAATATGGACCTAGACAGCAGGACAACATCCTCACACATGCAGATAAAGACAGAGATTGGCGTGATGTATCTAAGCACCAAAGAATGTCAGATTGCCGGCAAACCACAGGGCGCTGGAGAGAAAGGCTAGAAGACACCGTCCTTCAATGCCTGAAAAGGAACCAAGCCTGCCGACCCCTTGATCTTGGATTTCCAGCCTCCAGACCTGCGAGATAACACATTTCTATTGTTCAGGCAACCTGGTCTGGGATGCTTTGTTACAGCAACCCGAGAACACTAATGCAGATGGAGAAAGAGAGAATCCTCCAGTCCACTAAGTAGGGCCAAAGGAATATGGAGAGGGTCTGGGTTGGGACCAAAGTCAAATTTTGCAATTCTGTGTTTACATTCCAAGGCACATGAATGTGTTTTCTCAAAAGACCACAAATGGAGGCTAGATTGTGGAAATAACCAGCTAGCTGAAGGGGCTGTCTAATGAAAAATAGCCACGTTGCTAAGAAAAAAATGAAAAAAAAGAAAAAAAAAAACACTTAAATTTCTCTGTGCAGGTGTGTGCACGTGTTAGCACCCTTCCTGGTGGCAGGAAGGCATCTAAATGGTAGCTTAGAGACCAAGTCCAGTTCGCGTACTGGACACAGGAATTTGCATCACACAGAATTGGGGGTGGGGAGCTTTCTGCATCAGTCAGGTTAGCATATACTTCTGGTTGGCCACATTAATCAGAATGGTAACTATTTATAAACTTTATGGTGACAATTGCTTTCCCTGAAAAATCTCGAATACCATGACAGATGGGAATCTAACATTATGTACCATATATAAATACATAAAAATTATACAAAGAAGTGGATGTATATATGAGTTATCCTCTAGACTAAATCAGAGGGCAAAGGTGGAGAGAAGCATCCTGGTTTTGCCCCTTTTTTAACCCACTGTAGTTATGTAGTTATTTAAACTATACCTCAGCATAAGCAGTCCTCAAGGGTTCATGCATATGTAGCTCCTTTATGTATTCTAAGTAAATTCAGGATAAGGCACTGGGTAGGCATCAATTCTAAAAGCAATGTCCTAGATCATAGGACTTCTCTTTTATTCATTCTGTTTAATGGCCTATGCAAACATCATTTAAAAAGGCATACTCTAGCGATTTAATGAGAGATTAAGTAATTTTCAAAGTATTACAAATACAAGTGAAATTCCATCCAAAAAGACAGAAAGAGATGGTGTAAAGTATCTGCTGAATTTCTATGTGCGGATTATTGATCAAACGAATAAAAAGAACTCACACATTTGAAACATCCAGCGGCACTTCACACACATTGGCACTTGGTGGGGGAGGGTAGTTTTCTTCTTCCCCTGGCCCCCCTTTGCCATAGTCTGCTATTCCCTGCCCCCTCCCTGGCCTCTTCCCCATGCAAGCGTGCAAAGCTGGCTCCTCTGGAGAATAGTTAAATGTTGGAGGGAGGACATTGATGCCAAGGTCAAGGGCAAATGCCCACTCTCTGACAAACCATTAAGCCTAGTTCTCTGGGATACTTTTAAAAAGCAGATAGAGAGTAGCCTGCAGCTTATTTATACTAAAAGTGGTGAGTTTTAATTCAAATACAATGTATCCCACCATTGGATACATACTTGAAGGCCTTGAAATTCTGTCTGCTAAGCCCACCTTCCAAATCAGAGTCTAGTGTCTGAGTTTTCAAGGCACTGCCTGGTACTCTAGGTAAGTTATACCTCAATTTTGAAATGTACTACCTATTTGAAGACAGAACAAAAAAAATCATTTTAAATTATTTCTGAACGCGAATCTATACAACATCTATATGCAGAAGATTGTTTTACTGAAGATAAATGAGCATGAATTTATGTTAAAGCACGTGTCTGGCTATTAGCCTCAGATGTCAGAGCTCAGACTGCACCACTGAGCAGAAAAAACAGCTGAAGCCACATTTAGGAGTTGAAGGTACACATAGGACAGTCGCAGTGGACTGAACAGGTACCGTCTTCATGCACTTGTGTGACACCTGCCTGGAAACAGATAGCAAGGACCATCCACTCTCAGCCCATCTCGTCCCCTGTAGGGATACCCCAGACCTGTAACATTCGGGAGGCAGAACAGCTGTCTCCTGACTTACGGGGTGCTACCTCCTGAGCCCGTCAGCGCGCAGCTCCTGTACCAGCATACATAAAAGGGGAGCGGTGCAGAAGGACGGAACGAGGACTTGGCAATGTAGCCCAGATTCAAAACACACACAAGAGGCTGAAGGTGTCAGGTTTGCTGCAAAGGGAAGGGACCACCAGCAGGGTCTGCATCCAGAGGAAAAGCAAATGGAGCCAAAGCTAAGAGGATGGGTGGCGGGTCAACAGGGCTAATAAAGAGCAACAACCTGGTCAAGATGTTTGAGCGGTTTTGAAACTCAATTACTCATCCGCTCATTTCTTCATTCATTCCTTTGACAAATATTTATGGGGCAATTGCTGTGTTCCAGGCTGTAGGGAATAACTCAGGGAATAACTCAAAAGCATCCTGTTCTCATCCTGTTCTCAGGGCGTTTTCATTCGAGCAAAAGTAGAGGAAAGGCCATAAAAAGCAAACCACTAGGGCAAAAGGATATTTTCAAATAACAATAAATGCTTAAAAAAAAAAAATGGAGAAGGGAGATGAAGCACAAGAGACACACTTGGGGAACTCTCTAGATCACATGGTCGGAGCAGCATCTCCTCAAGAGTCCCGAAGGGCGGGAAGGAGAGACGCTGATGGCAGAAGTGCCCTCGGAAAGGGCGGAGTCGGGCAGAGGTGCTGGGACAGGAATGCGACAAGCCGTGAGATGCTGTGTCATTACAACATCCCGGATTTCAGAAGACCTGGACACACAAAGAGGAGATTTAAAAATGCTTATCAGCTCCACATCTAGACAGAGTCCGCCAGTCTTTTAATTAGAAGGAGGAGCGGAGTGAAAACTTACGAGCCCCTATTCCTCCATTCATGGCGGGACTCCCCTGAGAAAATCAGTCGGGGCTAATCTCGGACTGCACCCGGCAGCAGGTGCTGAAGGGTGAGCACAGCTCAGAGAACTTGCTCCGCCAAACTGCCTGACGTTGTCGTCAGATATACAAGCCTTCGAAGATAGATCTGCCTTGTATCTTTTTGGAAGATGATAATGTGCTCCGGGATGAGGAGGAACTGCGGAAAAAAATCAAACTTTGTTCCTGACTATCGGGGGAATGTTAAGTGTACCCAAATTGCCCCTTAGGAGAATGAAAGAGCATCTCTGCAAGCCTGTCCTGAGCTGGGCGCAGTAACGCCTCCATCAGTCCAATATGGTCATCAGTTCATGACCATATTGGACATTTAAAAGTAGTTTCCACATAAATTGTTTACACTTATTATATGAACATTCTCGTAATGAAACCAGAGAGATTCATCTGAAAGAGGCTTTCTTTGGGGCAAAGCATACAGTGGGTGAAGATCTCTGGGAGAGTGAGGCCACTAGCTGAGGAGACCCACTCCGAAGCCTCTCTGCTTCCCCTGGAAGGCAGGGGACAGCGCTCGCTCCAGAGCTGGGGGCCCGGGCTGGGCCCACACTGAGCTCCTCAGTCTTTACCACGTGCTGTGCATCTCTAGCCAAGGAGCGTTGGGGTGGATAGTACCCGCAGGCAATTCAAGGCTCCCAGGCTGCACGCCCGGAACCTGGCCAGGGAGGTAGAGAGGGTAGAGAGACAACCTGGCGAGGAAGCCAGGACGCTAGTGTCCTGTGTCTTTTGCTCAGAAGGGAGCCTAAAGGCCAGCACAGGGTCGTGGGGAGGGCACCATGGCGACAGCCACACCAGGGGCTGCACACGGACATGAAAGTCACTGGTGCCTGCAAGAAAATATTGACAGAGAAAATAGGCGAATGCAATATCGACAGACATCGATCATCGTGTTTTCTCAATATTCTTCAGGAAACTACTTTAAAAAAACAAAACAAAACAACAACAACAAACAACAACAACAACAACAAAAAACCCAAAACAACAACAACAAAAACTGTTAAAATTCGGAATGAGATACCTGCAAGCCTTCTTCCGTGCCTGCCTCGGACCCCGCTCCTCCACCTTCTGCCTGGTCGCTCTCTTCCCACGTCCTTTCTGGGTCTCCCGAACACACTCGGCTCCCAGTAACAACGAGCAGTCGAGGGCAGCTGGGCGAGAGCCACAGGGCTCCGGGAGCGGGCACAGACACGGGCTCCCCTCCTGGCTCTCACCAGGTGCATGACCTTGGGAAGTGCACTGCCCTGCTCTGAGCTGCAGACCCCTTAAAGAGAACTCAAAGTGCCTAACTCGTGGGGATATTGAGGACTGAAAGGCAGGATCTGTAAGACGCTCGCAGAAAGCAGCAGGCCCTCGAAGGACCTCGATGGCACGGTCTGGGGCTTGAAGCTTTCCCAGAGCGCCCCGAGGCCAAGAGGCTGGCTGCATCCTTCCAGGTGAGTGGTCAGCAAAGACCACTCCACCAACCAGCAGACTGAAGCCAGCACAGTGCCTGCTTTTTGCATTCATAAGAATACAGACACACTTCTGCGTGCACACGAACACAACAGGAAGGATAAGGCAATGTTAGTCATTCTAGACGGGGCTGGGATTTCCAATTTCAGAGCAAAATGGTGTTTTTTCCATCTTCCTGGAGAACACTCATCTCCTCGTCACCAATTTCAAAAGGAGAAAATTCATATGTGGCTTGCAAAAGCTTGAAGAGAGAAAAAGAACCAAATAATCAGCCCATGTGGTGCCCCAGGTACAGAATGCCGGAAGCCATGGGAAGCAGGGTATGCAAACCTGTGTGTTAGAGCAGAAGCGACCATCTCCCTAATGACAGGGGTGCCCACCGTGTGTTAGCTAATCTCACAAATTAGCAAGTAAAAAAAAAAAAGAATTAGGGACATCAAATCGTGGTGTGTGCTGTGGTCTCTATTTTGACAACTATAATTTAATCTTACTCATTTAGGGTAATATTTCACAGTGTACTAATGAGTGTGCTCTTGTCTCTTTTGCAAAAATACCGGAATATTAGTAATATGAAACCTTGCTGCCTCTCTGTGTTACTGAGCTGCTCCTGACGAGAGGTGAGAGGTTGTGCTCCGTGACTTGGGGGGTAGGGGGGTGGGAAGAACAGCCGGACGGGAATCCAGAATTCATGAGGGACGACAATGACGGCAGAGCTGTGTTCACTGAAAATTGAGTAACACCAATTTAAAGAGATGTATTAAGTGACATGTCAAGAGTAGTCTTCTTCTGGAATGATCTAAAACTGATGCTTCTCTGGGAAATCAGAATTATCATTCTTAAAGGCATTTTATATGCCAAGAAGCGGTACTCCTGGATTTTCCCATTTCTACCAATGAGTCTCTCTTCTGCCAAGACAAGAAGGCAGACGTTAGTTAGGCTTCTTCTCTATTTCATTTCCTCCCCCTCCATTCATAAACACTGTCCTCATGATTCGTACTCAGTCCTCCCTTCCAACTGCTTTACACTCCCCCTCATCCCCGGACTGTGGGTCGGCCCCCAAGTCCACGTCCACGTCCAGCTTCCCCATCCTTTGTCTCCCTTCCGTGGCATACCTGCTTCTGTTAGACAGATCTTCTTAAAATGCGCCTGTGAACATGCCAGCACGCAGCTCAAGAAGCTTCTGCAGCTCTATGTTATATTCTTGTGTTTCTAGACCCAGATTCAAGACCCTCCACAGGTCCCTGTCTCTTTCATGCTAAGCATATTTCCTCTAAACCACATAGAAACTGGATTTTCTAGTCTACAGGTGCTGTTGGGAAAATGAATTCATTGGATCTCTGTCTTTCCAACTACAAATGAGACAGATTAACTCTAGGTTCCCCTTTACCTCCATTTTACCCTCTTTATTTAATTTTCATCAACTGTTTTTTAAAAAGATGCATTTATTTATTTGTGAGAGAGAGAGAGCATGCAAGTGGGGGAAGGAACAGAGGGAGAGATTCTTAAGCAGGCTCCTGGCTGAGCAGGGAGCCCCAGGTGGACCTCAATCTCAGGAACCTGAGATCATTATGAGCCAAAATCAAGAGTCCAGAGCTCAAACAACTGAGCCACCCAGGAATCCCTCAATCTATTCTTGAATCCACAGACAGTACTCATCCAAAGTTCTCCTGAGACCTCAGATGTGCAAGTCTAAGGATAGGTTCCTCCTAGTCTGATGGACACTTCCAATGTCATCAATGACATCTCTCCTCAGCTGTCTCTCTTGTTGGCTTTTGTGACATTTTTCTTTTCTGGATCTTCCCCTCCCTCTCTGACCACTTACTGCTCCCAGTCTGCCTCCATGATCTCTTTCTTCTGATTTTCTTTAATTTTATCATTCCAAGGACTTTACAGTTATCTTCCTGTTACTTTTATTCTCATGGCTTATCGACCTGGTGTATGAGTGCTCTGGAAAGTTTTGGATTTACATGTCTACATTCCAGCCCAGGTCTGAGGCTCTAGGCACTCATGGACAGAAGAATGTCTCACTGGTACCTCAACTAAAATTGGCACACACTGAAAATCATGACATCATCTTCACACACTGTCTTTTCCCTGCATTCTCTGGCTCACCACCAGCATCAACTCAGTGTCTCCCAATGAGATTCCAAACCCTCCTCACTGCAGCTGAACCCAATAATGTCGTCCTTAAATCACCCTAGAATCCGCCATCACGGCGTTATCGCAGATCCGTCGTCTCTTTTCCTTCAAAAGAGTCCCTCGGTCTGTCGGATCTCACTTTTCTTCCCCAATGAGTTCATCCTTGAACAACCAGTCATGATATGTCCTCAAGGTTCCTCTTGGAACTTCACAACTGGACTCTTTCCAGTAGTTTCTCAAGTCCTTCAGTAGAAGCCCATGCTTGTGCTGTGTACTGTGTGGCCTTCTATTACCACCTAGAACGTGCTTCCTGTCCTATTTCATTCCTCCTCATTCTTCACACAGCTCGAAGGCCACTTACCCTGACTCCAACCCTCTCCAGTCCTCAGGGGTCCTGAGAAGACGTGTCTCCCATTCCTTACCATATCATCCTATAAATTGTCTACTTGTCTTTCTTTTCCTCCAGATCATGAACTTTAAGGGCAAAAAGATTGTCTTATGAATTGTTATGGCCCCAGTGTCTGGCACATTGTAGATGATCAACATTGCCTTCGTGAATAAGCAAATACCTCTGTATTATATAATGTTATATTACAGCATTTTGCACTCCCCTCCTGGAATACCAACGTAAAAGAATTTTCTGTCCTTCATCACATATAGTCTAGTTGCTAATCTCATGTTTGGACAATATCTGTGGCTCCGGGTTGAGACCACGAGGATCTGTAACCAGACAGTGCCTGGCGTGACCGAGGGAAAATACAGCCAGAGTTCCCAGCCAGTTCCTGAGCACTGTCCTGGTTCCCTCCCTTTTGGATTCACTGTCCCACCATTTAACACTTGAACTCTTAGCTGCTGAGATTTGGAGTGAGGGGCTAATTAGTCAACAAGACATGACAACATCCTGCTACAGTGAGATTACATACACCTACGGGTGTTAGCAGATGCGGAGTAAAACCCAGCAACTTGAGAGACCTGAAAATTGTGTTATCTTCCAACAGCACACGGGAGAATGTTCCAAGAGATAAAACACACAAGACAAATGGTGTCTCTAATTGAAATGCACTGGAAGAATAGGGCCCATAGAATCCTAAACACACTTTCTGTTCCAACGTTCCTCCTATATGGACATGGTAAACGAGATTAACAAAGAATTGTGAATATTTTTAAGCAGCAGGAAGAATGAATTCTTTCTAGAGGGGCATACTCCAGAGACCATAAAAATCTGCAGACATCCCACCACCATGTTATAATTTCTGGTCTGTTTATAATTTGGTATTTATTTCTTAATATTAATGCAAAATGCATGTGTCTTTATTTGGTGAAGGAGAAGAAGGGTGTTTAGAAATCCCGGGGGATTCCGTTCCACGTAACACTATTTTCTAATTATAATGGTGCTTGTGATGTCACAGAAAAATCGAAGCCCCTCAGATTCCGGACCAGGTTCCCACGGCCTCGAGAGCACACGGCTGCTCCGTGTTTGACGGGACTGCCCTGGCTGTTCCATGTTTCTTATCCCTCTGACCTTCATGCAGCCGCCCTGCTTCAGGGGCATGGAGGTGGCAGCCCCCGCAGGCTCACGGGGACCCACAGGCAGCGTCCCCGCGCCGGTGCAGGAAGCCCTCTGCAGGGCGCCCTTCTGCCCAGCCCCGGCACACGCCAGAACCCCCCCCCCCCCATCCCTGCCTGGTTCCTGACTGCGGACACATTCCGGGATGCTGTGCCCGGGCCCTGGGGCGGCAGCAGTGAGCGCCTGTGCTACGGAGAGAGCCAGGCATGGCGGCATCCACGAGCCGAGGGATCACAGAGGGCAGAGAGGCTTAAAGACCAAGAAAGTTTCATAAAAATGAAAATTGGAAAGGAAGGGGTCCCTGCATGAAGTGAGACGATCAAAGAAGTTCTCTCTGAGGGAGTGACACTAAAGGAAAGGCACAGGAAGGCCAGCCGCACAAACAGCTGAGCAAACAGCTATGCGGGGCTGGTCCGCCCACGGTCCCTCCGCCGGCCCGCACCCACCCTGCGCAGGACTCTGCCGCACGCCCTTCCCGCCCTCCAGGGCAGCTGGGCAGCCGGACACACCCTCCTCCCAGTCTGCCCTTCCTTCCTCACGCGCCCCCTTCTCTCCCCTCCCCCATCCTTCTCTCTCCTCCCTCCCCTACCCGCTTCTCTCTCCCACCCCTTCTGTGTCTCTCCTCTCCCCCTGCATCTCCCCCTGCGCCTCCCCCTGCGCCTCCCCCTGCGCCTCCCCCTGCGCCTCCCCCAGCACCTCCCCCTGCATCTGCCCCTGCACCTCCCCCTGCACCTCCCCCTGCACCTCCCCCTGCACCTCCCCCTGCACCTCCCCCTGCACCTCCCCCAGCACCTCCCCCTGCACCTCCCCCTGCACCTCCCCCTGCACCTCCCCCAGCACCTCCCCCTGCACCTCCCCCTGCACCTCCCCCTGCACCTCCCCCTGCACCTCCCCCAGCATCTCCCCCTGCACCTCCCCCTGCGCCTCCCCCAGCACCTCCCCCTGCGCCTCCCCCTGCGC
Source organism: Mustela erminea (assembly GCF_009829155.1). Taxonomy (NCBI): domain Eukaryota; kingdom Metazoa; phylum Chordata; class Mammalia; order Carnivora; family Mustelidae; genus Mustela; species Mustela erminea. Next base: position 137,902,781 of record NC_045620.1, read on the forward strand.
CTCCCCCTGCGCCTCCCTCAGCGCCTCCCCCTGCATCTGCCCCTGCACCTCCCCCTGCACCTCCCCCTGCACCTCCCCCTGCACCTCCCCCTGCACCTCCCCCAGCACCCCCCCCATCTCTCCCTCTGGCCCTCCCCTGCTCCATCTCTCTTCAGGAGTCCGGTGACTTGTTCTATCACATCCGCTAAAGACGAAGCCAACCGCTTTTTCCAAAAAGCCTACCAGGAGCTTCTTTCCCACTGACGTCTGGCGAACTTCACACGGTATCACGCATGCATGACTTACTTCAACCCTCTCATTCAGTGATTTTTTTTTTTTTTAGGATTTTATTTATTTATTTGACAGACAGAGATCACGAGTAGGCAGAGAGACAGGCAGGGAGAGAGGAGGAAGCAGGCTCCCTGCTGAGCAGAGAGCCCGATGTGGGACTCGATCCCAGGACCCGGGACCATGACCTGAGCCGAAGGCAGAGACCCCAACCCACTGAGCCACCCAGGCGCCCCGCATTCAGTGATTTTAAATAAGTATCACCAGCACCTCTGGGGAACAGCAACTCTGACTAGTACACACTATTTTGACTAGTACACACTATATTTCAAGATGTAGAAAACAAATGTAAAATCAATGTTCTATAGAAGACAGGTGAGTCTAGAGGAGCTGGTCCTATATGTAGGCGTACAGACTGACGACACCCAGGGAAATTCCGGGGGTGGGAGGTGTCCCTCCGGCGCGCCCACCGGCCTCTGTCACCTTGTCCATTCCCATCCTTTTGCATGTTACACGTCTGGCACCTGGTGCTCTTCAGAGGAAGCCATGGTGTGGGGTGAGGCCAAGGGAAGTCCTCAGAGCAGCCAGAAGTCAGGACAGGAGTCAGGACAACCACAGGAAGGAGCGAAGGTGAGGAGAGAAGAAGGAATACGGGAGCAGGTCCCCCAGCATGAGCCTGGCGCAGGCGAGCGTGGGATGCAACGGCTGCCTTGAAAAAGCCTCCTCTCTGACTCTTTCTCTCCTCACTTGTGTAATGGGGATAAAATCCACTGCCCTCAATAAGAAGATGCAGGAGTGCTTTGACAAAAACAAAGTAATGATGCTAAGTGTGTCATTACAGCTAATAAGCACACAGCGTGCTATGGACGGTGGCGACCGTGAGCACGCCGTCCCCCCGGCAGGAGGAAGAGTCGACGAGGGCTGCATCCCAGAGCCCGAGACAACAGTCCCCCTGCGGCTCCCGGAGCCATCCCAGGCGTCAGCACCCAGCCTGTGGACCCTGAGCCACACTCAGCTACACATGAGAAAAGGCAGGACACCCAGAGTGGGAGACAGAAGTGAGTGCTTGCAGTGAGCCTCTTACTCTGATTCATGGGCTCCCACTGCGTGTCCCACATTGCATATAGCATACAGCGTGTATCACACAGCCTTGACATACATCACCTAGAGCATCCTGGACAGCACAGCACATAGCATATCGCATGTAGCATGCACCACATTGCATAGCTGCATATACCAGGTAGCATATATCGCATGGTGTGTATTACATAGACTATAGCACAGATAACATTATACATAGAACATAACAGATAACATTTAAAGGAGCCTTGAGAATGCTTTTCACCAAGCAGAGAGGAAGGACATTGCAACGTGCAGAGCCTGATCGCAGTCTTTCCAGATGAGTAGGAGCCTGCTGGGGTGCATGGAGAGGTTGATGTGACCGTGCACGTGAAGACCTCAAGTGACAGGCTAAGGCGCTTGTTCCATAAGTGCTGGAAAACACAAGCTTTGCTTATGGAGAATCAGTTTGGAGGCAGGCGGAAGAGAGACTGGAAGGTGAGGCTCCGCCTGGAGGCAGGAAGCCCAGTGGCTGCTTTTGCAGGAATGATCTGGGCCTGAACCTGCGCTGCGGCAATGGTCAGAAGAGAGATGCCCTGATAAGGGGAAGGGGTGCACGTGCCCCGGGGAGGGACTAGCTTTCTAGTTTGGCTAATTATGGGGATGCCACTAATTAAAGGTGGGCAACACGGAGAAGCAGCAGGCTTTGAAGGACAGGATCAGGCGCAGAGAATGTTGATGCTTCCGTGCTTCGTGCCTTTGGCCCCAGGGAGGAAGGTGGTGGGCTCGGGCTGGGGCTGCGCGGGCAGAGCTGACCAGCAGGCTTGGAGCTGTGCGCTCAGCATTCCACAGAGAGCTGCAAGTGAAATACAAAGGCTTCAGAGTCGCAATCATACAATTGGAAATAGGAATCTTAGCTGTCGATACTAATGTTGAGAAAAGGATCGCATCCGGTGAGGGAGGAACAGAAGGAATTGGGGCAGCCACAAGTCCTAGCCAGCCCGCAGGGAGTGAGGGACTGGAAAGTGGTCGGAGGAGGAAGGTGGGAAATGGAGACATCGCAGAGCCATCTCCGCGTGTCGCGGGTACAGCAGCACCCCCGTCACATGGAGACATCACGGAGCCATCTCCGCGTGTTGCGGTAACAGCAGCACCCCCGTCACATGGAGACATCGCAGAGCCATCTCCACGTGTCGCGGGCACAGCAGCACCCCCGTCACGGGACCAGTAAGGGCTGGTGTTCGGGTCTGACCCAGTCACGCTCCTACACCTGTGGGGCGGGTCCAGTGCGAGAGCCCGCCGTCTGCACAACACTGACAGGCCCCGGGTCCACCACGTGCGGCCTCTTTCCGGGGGAGAACACTCTGCTTGGACCTTTCTGAACTGGATGTGTGTGTGCTGGGGGCTGGGGGGTCATTCGCGAAACTGAAATCTTGGCTTCACTGTGGAAGGGTGCGGACCTCGTGCTGGACATACAGAGGCCCCACCTGAATGCTAGAAAATTCTTGCCTCTGTTTCCTTCTCTATCTCACAAGTATGTTATGTGCCATTTGAGAAGCCAGACTTTTCTTGGTGCATCTCTCTCTTTCCACCCCCCGCCTCCGAATCAGACCCAACATGGGAGACGGTGGACACCTATGGTTGTCTGAGAGGAGAGATAACACCATCACCGGCCCATAGTCTCCAAAAGAGTTGCACATGACAACAAGGGCTCACAGTGTATTTGAAATTCTATAAATCATGAAGCTTATCCAACTTGAAGATTTTCCTGAATACTTTCGATTGAATCACAGTTTCCTTCTCAAGTCTACATTTTTCACAGTAGAACTACATAGAAATCTCCATTTTTCCTTAGCAGAGATAAATCTGAGCCTGGACATCTTTTATCTAAATAATTAAAAGCGTGTAATACAAATGCCCTCTCAGCTCCCTAGACCCAGCGAGCTTTGGGCTAATAATGGAAGAATCAAACAATCAGAGAATGGGGACACTCAAGGAGGTCCTGAGTAGGCAGAGCAGTGAGGAATAAAGCTGACGTCAAGGACGAGATGACACAGGCAGAAGGGGTGTGTCCAGAGCACGGGTAAGGGAGCAGGGGCAGCCGCAGGGGCAGTACGTAGGCAGGAGACCAGACCCGAAGGAGCAGGTGTTTAATGGGTGAGCCCATCAGGGGGCCGTTTCCCAGGTAGGTGGAAAACCACTTCCCGCTGTTGCATTTATAGCTTCTCAGGGCACAGTCAATTTTTCAAGCCAGGCAGCCCAGACAGGGATCTCTGACTTGCACTTTCTTTGGAACCTGCACAAATCAATGAAGACCTTAGCTTCCCTATTCACAACATGGGCAGCAGTTCTCCACGGGGCACGGCAGTCCAGAGGGCCCAGTCCTCAGGAACCAGCCACCACAGCTCTTTGTCCTTTGGAGCTGCAGCAGGCCTGGGGGAGATCCGGGCTGGGCCGGGTTTGCACCAGCCTCCCTTAGCGAGGGAGACAGCAGGCCTGTGAGCGAGAGAGAACCAGCACATTCCAGGTCCCTCCCTGAAAAGGCACCAGCATCTGTAGGGGAGGGAGTGATGAGCTCTGGACCCATGCTAACACAACTCTGACAAGGACAGGATTTCCAGGAACGCAGACAGGTGCCTCCTGCTGATTTCTGGCCAGACACTGGCTCATGCCCATCGCGGGCCCATGTGAATGGGAATGATCTGCGGAATGGAATAAGCACCAAACAGCCTGAAACAGGTACCACCACAGAGACGCCAAATAGAACTGGGTTGTTCAGAAAATGACACAATCCCACGTCACGGCCCCTGGTTGTTTATGACATGCCGCTGCAGAAAGTACGAGTCTTCTGGTAGAGGAAACTATGCTGCGCCCCCGTTGTCAGGCACAGACAGACGCAGTTTGGGGGACGACGTGGAGACCAAGCGAATGAAGGAAACCCTGGGGTTCGTGCGTCTCGTGGAAAGCTGGCTGTGCGCCTGATGGCTTCGGAATGAACGCTGTTTAGGACCTTCTCCCTCTGATGAAGGAAATTGCTGGGCGCACCCGCTTTCTAATGCGGCTTTCATCAAGTCATCCCGAGCACAAAGGGAAGCAAGAGCAGGCGGGTCTGCGGCGGCCTCCCTTGAAAAACCCCCATGGGCCACGGCAAAGCTCGGGAAGCAACGGTGTGAAGTCACTGTCCTGCTCCCCACTCAGGATGGCAGACGGCAGGCAGGTGCGTTTCCGCAGGGTGAGCTGAAGAAGGGGCTTAATTAAAGAACGAGCTAACCGCGTCCAAAAGATCTTGAATTGCCACCGTGTGGGCCCCCTCCCCCTCCCCTTCCCCAGAATCTATTTAACTCCTTTCACGGCGGGTCATTGTCCTCATCCAGCCTAACACAGTGAGGCTGGGGCTATTATTTCCCTGTGATCAAATGGCCAGGCAGAGATGACTATCAGGCCAATAGGCCCTTCTGCGCTGACTCCGCAATTGAAATGGCTCTCGGGGATGGGGCCTCAGCTGCTGCCTGCCGGGCCGCCTCTAATTATCACTGGGACCAGCCTGCTGGTCACCTTCCGCCCCGCCATCTACGCTGAGCGGCTTTTCCTCCCTGGCTCATGCTGCCGGGCCGGCCTTTTGTTCTACATGGGATCCAACGTCTGTGTCCCTGCAGATGGAGGAGACCGTCCCTTTGGCACCAAGGCTCACTGCCCGGAGTGACCAGTCTCCCGCTTCTCTACTGCAAGGCTGGATGTCCTTCTGGGCTCGGATTCGAAACATTTTGGAAACGCAGTGCTGGAAAGCAGGGGGCGTCCCCGGTCTCCTGTGAGGGGTGTGGAACCTGAAGAGGCGGTAGGGGAGTGGACTTGGGGCAAAACCTGAAGGTCAACAGAAGAATGCTGATTCCCAGGGCCTAAACTGGGAGAGTGCGGAGCCATTTCCGGGGGGCGTGCACGGCCGACCTCCTGACCAGGAGAGTGGAGACCTGGGGCTCCAGGTCAAGGACCGGCCCTGCAAGGGGCACGCTCGGTGCGGGGTGCAGGGGGTGGGCTCGAGCCACACCCGCCTTGGCGGAGGCTGAGCCTTGGCTGCCTGCTCCCAAGGACTAGAACAGCACCTGCCTTCAACAGCCTGGAGACAAGGAAAAGATGAAAAGAAGGGCCACTGCCTCCAGAGAGGGGAGAGGAGCGGGTCTGCAAGAACCGGCCGGGAGGGAGGCGGGCATGAGTCATCCCAGAGGCCCCTGTCAAAGTCGCTTCCCCTGCACAGCCTGGCTGGTGTCTAGAACACAGCTCCGCTGACAACCGGAAGCCAGGAAGGTGATGCAACTCGTTGAGGTTACAGAACTAATTAGTGGCAGAGCTAAGACCCTGTTACATTATCTCCTTATTTAAGCTGTGCTAATGTTTGAGGGAAGTATGTCTCTGGGATTTTATGACCCTTTTATCTTTAGTCCAGAAGAATGTGCTCGCTGTGAATCAACATTAAGGACATTCGCACATTGATACACATGCACGTGATCAGTAATAATCCCTATTTATTAAGCTTCGATTCTGTGCCACGTGTTTCTCGGACGTAAACCGCGCTCCGTAGTACGACCCAGCAAGGTGGGCAGTGTTGCTGCTGTTCTGCAGGTAAAGAAATGCTCACCAGGAAAGCCGAAGAAGCCGAGGGGTGGCAAGGGCCAAGCACAGCCATCAAGGGAGTCGGGTGCGCCCGCAGGCCCGCCTGGTTCCAGACCCAGACACAGTCACCCTCCCGAATGCCCAAGATCTGTGAGGGACGAGGTTTATTTGTAACAAAAGAGAAACCCCACAGAATCATCTCAATAGGTTTTCCTTCTTAATCTAAGGAACGGAGGGGGAGGTCTAAAACCTGGAAATGCAGGAAACAGAACTGTCAGATGGCATTAAGGCACGCCACCTTCTGAGAGTGGTCAAGCCCTTTTTTCTGCCCCAACGGGGGCCCTGAGGCCGGGTTCTCCTTCAGAAGGTTTTCTATTCAAATGGTAAGAGGGGCTACTTCCTGTGTAATTGTTCAGGGCCACAGGGCCAGACTCCCGGAGTCTCCTGAGCACAGACACACACACTCACCGTTCCTACAGCTGTGCACACACACTCCCACACCCTTGCACACACACACACTCCGGCACCACGGGTTGATCCAGCTCTCCGCTCAACCATCCAGAGTCTGACCTCCCAAACCAGTGAGCACATGGGCCACAGGATATCTGATTTGGAAAAAAAAAAAAAAAAGGATATCTGTGTCCACATACGTCTTGTCTCTTTTAACGGTCTTTAGTGTCACTATTCTTTCCCATTTAGCTCCTTCCTATTTACATGTGTAAACAGAGTCAGAGGAAAACTTTGATGACCTAAGGCTGCATTATCTGGTATTTTCTATATCGGGCCGGGGGAGCTTGTGGACTCGTGACCAGCCCTGAATACCCACAATGCACTTGGAGCCCTTGCAGACCCCGGCTGCCAGGGGAGCTTTTCCCCTGTGCACACACGGGAGGGCGGTCCTGCTGTTTTGCCCCCAGGAATACATATCAAAGGTTTCCATGGTGATGCAGGAGCAGATAAGGCTTTTATCTGCTGAGATTATGAAAGGGATTGTAAACTCACAGCTATTTAATCATCACTACTTCTTGGAGCAGCAATGACAACGCTATTTTTCACGGATCCATTTAGCTTGTATTAAACACCAGCTGTATGCCTACAGCCACGGAATTGTTCCCCATCCTACGTGTCCTGCACGTAGGTGTGCTGGGCGGGGTTCATTCTCTTTAGAGAATTTTGGCGCTAAGAGCGTCGCTCAACTGAGAAAAGGTGAAAGTATTCTATTTCAGCCAAAGGGAACCCGTTTGGAAATGGGAGCAAATTTTCCACAGACATAGGTGTTTTTTTGCTCTTTTTTGTTTGTTTGCTTTGTTTTGTTTTGTTCTTAAATCAAGTGTCCTTTGTAAGATAAAGCCTCAAGGATGGAAATTAGCTGCCTCTGTCCTGAGAATCTTCCCGACCTTTTCTTTCAAACGGAGTGTCCAGAGCACGCTGGGACCACCACAGTGCGGACACGCACGGCTGGCCGGCGGCCTCATTTCAATAGAGAGGCTTACAAAACGTGCTCCCAGGCTCCTGAAGAAGACTGTCTTCTTGGGGGCTTGGGCCTGGGGAAGGGCGGCCACATCTCAGAAGTATCCAGGGCAACACAGGTTCTGTGCTTTTCCAGATACGAGAAGACCCGAGAGCATTAAACATGTCGAAAATTTAAAAATCACCTTCGTCCAAGGGATTGAGGGGAGGGAGAGGAAGAGAGCGAGGAGGTCAGGAGAAGCGCTGTAGGCAACGGTCACCTCCGCCATTTCTCCACTCTGGGGGCCACCTGCAAATATGCCTCCTGCAGGGGGGGGGCGGGGCGGAGGGCGGAACCCGTTACCGTTCACCCTTTATTACCAGAAAAATGAAAACCAAGTGGTTAGCGAATGTCAAGAGGTAAAACCAAATCAGCAGAATCAGCAAACAGCCCAAGGTGCAGTCCCCTGCCAGGGGAGCCCCAGGTCCAACAGGCAGCTCTGTAGGACCGCAGGACATCCTTCCTCTGCTGCGAAAACCCAGCCACCCCTTGGAGGGTTGAATCTATTGGAGGCCACCTTTTGTGAAAGTGATGCTATCACTGTGGTTGTAATTTATGCAAAGGAATTCTGCAGCCCACGATGATTAAATTATAGCAGAGAATGCACGGTCTCTACAGCGCGCAGCCCCTCTGGGTTTCTCACTTTTATCTACATCAAGATCGGGTCTGTGAAAATTTGGTACACATGGTTTTCAACCTGAAAAATGGAACGTTTCCACATGTTTCTGTATGTTTCTGAAGCAGAGAGAAACACACCACCATCTTTACATCCAACTGAGTCTGGAGGCAAAGGCAAGCGATTCCTTTCAAGAAGCAGCCAGAAAGGGTTTTGGTGGAGACATTCAGGGGTGAAGCTGCGCAGCCGATTTGACTTAAAATGAAGGCACGGGGAGTTCGCCCCCAACCCTGGAGTCCTGCCACAGGCCACAGAAGACCAGCTAGGACGTGCCCCTCCCCTGCACCAGCACTGCCCCCGGGTGCAGCCACCTGTGTCCCCACAGCCACCACATCGGCCTCGGCAGGATGCAGGCCACAGGGTGGAGGGCAGGGCTGCGCGGGGCTGCTCTCCTCAGGGGACATGCTCTGCACCTACCTCCCACGGAGGGGGTGGGAAGCCCGACAGTGGAGTCTGGGTGACAGAGGGGGCTGGGCTGCGCCAACGGCACCTCCTCTTTAAAGCATCACAACCTGGGCTTTCCGTGCCCTATTTGCTGTCAGTGTATTTTTTATTTTGGTTTGGTTTAGTTAGGTTTTGGGTTTGGGTGTTTTTGTGTGTTTGTTTATTTTTGTTTTTGTTTTTAATGTATCTCCTACCCATGTGGGTTGATGAATTCCCAGACCAGCTGCCTTTCTCCCTCTGTGGACAAACACGTGGCACTTCGGAGAGGGTCTGTGCCAGCTCCAGGCGCCCAGGAGCCTTCTGTGGGCTGGTCACCGTGTGGGCACGCGGGAACCGGGCTTCTCCAGCCACGGTGCACGCAGTCCCAGGCGGATCCCTACTCTCTGCATCTGCAACCAAGACACCGGCTTGGGTTCAGAGCTGGCTGGGCCGGGGGGCTGCGGGGCAGAGAGACCCTGAGAAATGACGAGCAGGGGTTCAGGCTGCTTCTGGCTCTCCTGCGGAACTCGGGAAAGAATAGCTCGAGATTGATTCCTCTGCGCGCTCTGACCTTCCGAGCATCGGGTCGAGCCTACGATCTATCATGCCAGGGAGGAGGAGTGTGTGTGTGTGTGTGTGTGTGTGTGTGTGTGTGTGTGTTTAAGGAATCTTAATTCACACTGAAATCCCAGGGAACACTGTTAGCCGTAAAGTGTCTATCCCTAATGAGGACAGATTTGGGAATCAATAAAATGTTTATACAGCTGGGTCTGTCCTCTAAGACATACACACGTACCTGTGCAGATGCACAGGCACGCACACACACACTCATACACGCACACGCACACACCCCTAAAACGAACCTAGGGCCCAAGGAAAAGCTGACCTTGGGAAATGTAATTTCCAAATCAGCGTCCGAGCCAGGAGGCTCAGCCTGTCCTCACAGGACACTGGCACCACCCACCACCTCACGGCACTTGGGCTTGGCTGAGGCACCTACAGACAGCAGCTCAGGGTAGGTGGTTGACCCAGAGGAGGCCGTTCCTGTGGACCTGGGCATGTGTCGCAGTCTGGCAGGCTTTTGATAATAGTGACGATGCTGTGGCCCGCTTCTACCTGCACCTGCGCGTGTAAACACAGAGCGCGGGCGAGCGGAGCTGTGCTTTCGCTCCGCACCTTCCCTCCTGCGGGAGTTGTTACAGGCATTGGAGGAAAAGGCCCGTCTGGGCCGGAGTGACTGGGAAGAGCACGGGCAGGTCGGGCTGGCTGATTCAGTCCACACCGTGTCGGCCCCCGGAGGGACTGTCGTGCTGTCCTTCTCCAGGACTTTTGAGACCTTCTCCTTGTGTCAGAGGCACTCAGGAGAGCAGGCACAGTAAGCTGTCTGCTTCTCTCTCTTCCCTTGACTTGGTTCCAGCAGAGAAGGAAAGAAATATTAGGACATAGACAATAAAGAGTAAAGACACTGATAAAATTATTAAAACAAGGGGGAAAATTCTGTTATAAGATAGCCTATACCATATGATTCTCTTATAATCATGCTATGTAAGATCCTGATCTATGGAACACACAGGAAGAATATGTACAAGCATAAAAGAGGGGCGCCTGCGTGGTTCAGTCATTTCAGCGTCCGCCTTCAGCTCAGGTTACGAACCTGGGGTCCTGGGATGTCAGGCTCTCCGCTCAGCGAGGAGTCTGCTTTGCCCTCTCCCTCTGCCCCTCCCCCCCACTCATGCTGTCTCTCTCTTTCTATCAAATAAATTTAAAAAAATGTTTTAAACATAAAAGAGGTTGTTACATTTTGATGATGTGATAACTGTTAATTCTATTTGATTTTCTGTCTTTTTAATTTTTTTCCTAAATTAAGTAGAATGGAATGAGAAACAGTACATCTCTATAATCAGAAAAATACTAACTTCAAGGAAGCAATCTGACTGCTGTTTGCCGGCTTAACAAAAATTGGCAAATATATCACTTAAAGATCCACTCAGGTAACACCGTTTTCAGTGGGTTTGCTATCTTCACAGTCTGTATGTTCTAAATTTTAATTCGATCCCTCTGGACCGTAAGAGTACGTGTGCTCTAGACCACACGTTGGTCCCAATAGTATCGGTACTGCCCTGTTTCCTCACAATAGCAGAACCCCAGTAATCAGCCGGCCATGTGGCCAGTGGGAATGAGTCGGCATTTCCCAGTGTCCCTGCAGTGGGCGTGGCTCTGTGACGTCCCGGACGGCAGGCTGGGAGCCAGAGGGGTGTGTGCGGCTGTCAGGAACACGGTACCAGAAGGAACCTGCTCTAAGACCTTCCCTTTCTCTCTGACGTTCAAGCTTGTGCTCTGCTGTTTGATCGCATCTCCCACTATAGCTCTGTACGTCCCTGACCTGGCAGACTAGTCATAGCAGCCATGACTCGGGGCCAGTCCTGCCCCAGACCTGGTATCCAGGGGGCTTCTGTCAGGGGAATCACTTCCCAGGCCTTGGGGCCAGACGGCCAAACCGAATCTTAGACAAGTGCCCAGGTGCTCCGCTCTGGAGTACCTGCCTGGCTCTCCGAAGTTGCCCAAGTGTTCCTGAGGATCCAGGTTCCTGGTTACAAATCTTTGTTTGTTGGGTCAGTCTGCCATGAAATACCCATCTCTGCTTCCTCCCTGGTGGTGCCATCACCCCAAATCCCCTGTACCAGCCCCTGTAAACTGCGAGGGGCTAAGAGTACCCTTACCAAAGCCCTCAGGTCTTGTGTCTGAGTAGCTTCCTTCACTCAGCATCGAGGTGAGTATATTGATTTCTGTACTTGCCTTAACGTCAAACCTCCTCTCCCAAGACAGTCTTGTGTGTGCCCTGACCAACACAATGAATCCAGACTACGGGTGTGCGAATCCCCTGTCAGGGACAGGTGGCATCTGGGTTGTACCTGCCTCGCAGGGACCAGCTGAGGACGGCTACGCTTCTCTCTCTGGAGGCTTTTCGCTCCCATGACTGGTCCCTGTCTGCCGTAGCTAGTAAAACTGAGCCACAACCTCTGTCTTGCTTCGTTTTCTCCTTCCTCCATCTGTTAACATCTCCGCCGGTTGCAGATATTTACAATGAGTGTAATCTAGTCATTCGGAGCTTAGGGCTGAGGACATCCCCCAGCTCCGTTTGGACCACACCTCTTCTATCGAGGCTTGAACCATGCCTCCTGATTTCACATCTCTCTGCTCAGAGCCTCAATGCTCTGCCTCTGCTCTCAGAACAACATAGAACCTCAGCCCGTAAGTATCTAGGTAGGTGACCTGCATGTTTTCTGAGTGTTAGCGTGTCCAAAGCCTATTTTAAATTATTCAGACATTCTTTGCATCAAGGCCATTGAAGATGAAGTCTCCTGGAGTATGCAAATATCTGAAAGGCAGAGCTCTATAATATTCCAGAAGCCGACACTTTTCCTGGCCTCAGATACTGACCATTGATTCAACTTCTTGGTAAGATGCCAGTCAAAGTTCAAATATGTCTATTCATAGCTCAGGAGTCTCAGCCTTAGGAAATATCTTTGAGCTTCTGCACAGCAATAGCCAACAGAGTGAAAAGACCATGTATGGGATGCGAGAAACCATCCCATATATTTGATAAGAGGTTAATATCCAAAATACCTGAGAAATTATTATGTATCAGTAGGGGAAAAATTAAATGGGTAAAGGACATGAACAAACATTTCTCAAGAGAAAACAAAAGGTATTCAAAATCAGTAGTCAACAGGGAAGTGCAAATCAAAACCATAAGATACACCCATACCTGCTAACGAGGGCGATTATCAAAAAGGCAAAAGAGAAACGTTGGTGAGGGTGTGGATCAAAACAAACCCTTGTACAGTGTTGGGGGGAATGTCAACTGGTACCACCATTATGGAAAACAGTATGGACGTTCCTTATAAAATTAAAAATAGAACTACCTGTAATCCAACAAGTTCTTCCACATAAAATTAAATCAGATCTCAAAGAGATACCTGAGTTCCCATGTTCATTGCAGCATTCATTCACAATAGCCAAGATATGGAAGCAATCTAAGTATCCATCTTGGATATATCCATGAATATACAACAAATAATATCATTTGACCTTTAAAAAGAAGGACAACCTGTCATTAGTGACAACATGGATGACCCTGGAGGACACGATGTTAAGGGAGATCAGCCAGATCCAGGAATACAAATACTACATGATCTCACTTGCGTGTGGGATCTCGAGTGTACGCATTCACAGCAGCTAAGCGTAGGATGGTGGTAGCCAACAGCTGAAGGGAGAGGATACAGGAAGATATTGGTCGAAGGACACAAACTTTCAGCTGTAAGATGGATAATTTCTGGGGATCGACTGTACAGACTGGTGACTGTGGTCAGTACATGGTCTTGGGGGGGCTCAGTCCATTGAGCATCTGATTCTTGATCTCAGCTCAGGTCTTGATCTCAGGATTGTGAGTTCAAGCCCCACACTGGTATGGGGCCTACTTAAAAAAAAAAAAATCTGGTATTGTATTCTCAAAATTTACTAAGAACATAGATAATTAAGTGCTCTCACCCCCCCCACACACAGAAAAGATAACTATTTGACATGACAGGAATGTTAATTAGCTTGATTATGAGGATGATTTCACAAAGCAGATGTATATCGAAATACCAAGTTGTACATCTTAAATAGTCACAATTTTTTATTAGTAAATTATATGTTCATAAAGCTGTAAACAAAGCAACATACAAACAAACCTTTGATGTCAGTGGACTGATTGCTTCCATGCTGGCAGTGGACCCACCACCTGGACACACTCTGCTCCTGTGCCTCAGGGATAGAGGTCCTCTGCCCGTGGCCCAGCAACACAGACCTGGGTGCCATTCCCACTCCAGAGGACAGCTTCGGTTTTCCTAAAAAGTCACACAGGGAGATTGAGGCCAACTCATTACCTTCTGAGTCATTCCCTCTTTGGGGGAATTCATCTCACTGGCAAACTCTAGAAGTTCTTAGATCACCGCAGAAGAACTATTACGTGTTGTTTTTTCTTCAAATTAACTAAAATCTGATCCAAACATCTCTTCAACCTACTGATGCAAATCAATCTCAGTCCTGTTTCGAGCCCTCCTTTCTTCACTTGAACAAAACTCCAGAAGGTTCTCTGTAGTCCGGACATGTGCTCTTCAGCACCAGGTGTCCAACAGATAAATCCTGCCCCACCCCCTTTGAGGGAGGCTGTATCTGAGCTGAGTTTGGTCACAGAGATACTTTGTTATTTTCCTCAAGGTCACTTCTCTGCGTTCAGTGGCCTCAAACTTCTCAGCATCTCTGGTTGAGGAGGGGACGTCCCAGGGACTCCCTGGAAAGCAGTTGTGATGACATCATTGTGAAGCCATCTCTCTCCTCACCCCCTCCTCTGCACCCGCCTGGTCTGCCAGCCCCCGCCTCCCGTGGCTGATAACTCCTGCCGTTTCCCCCACCGACCGTTGCAGCACGATTCCTCCCAGTAAACCTAAGCTTCCAAAAACATGGCCTTGAATCATCTCCTAGCTGCTCAGACACTTCTGCCTTTGGTCTTGTGACACGAAACCATTAGCAATCTCGGAGGGAAGAGAACACAGAGTCTTGGCTATTATTTCAGAATGGGGACATGGAAAAGTTTCCATAAAAAGAGAAACACACACAGATACTTGGGTAACTTACTTACAAAATTACACTATTTGTACTGTTTTTATATTTGGTCAGTAGGTTCTTGGCGAAGGTCCAGAACAGAAGCCGTGAACACACATTTTCTCTCCACCCCTGACTGCCGGGGGTAAGGCACATGGTGACCGAGTGGACAGGGAGTGGAGCTGGCCGGCAGGGGTGCGGTCACTGGGGCGGGCTGGTCTCTCATCTCTCTCTGCTTGGTAACTTGTGAGTCGGTGGCATGGCCATGTCGGGGCTTCTCAGAAGCTCTGCTCCCTCCCCGGGCAGGTCACAGTGGCTGGGCCGGATGACTGTGGCATGACTCCATGGAGCTTCCTGCCCACCTCAGGAGACAGCTTCCTGCCCATTGTTACACTGGAGCTGAATGTCTATTCTACCCAAAAATCATCAACGTTTGGGACAGCGAGATCCCAGGTCTTAATCTCAGTTCTTACCATGTGTGAGAATCACCCCCCATGTTTCGTGTAAAATGTCTCCCTGAGGGCATGAGACTTTCCCACACAGGAATGTTCGCCCGGATCTCAGGCTGAGGAGTTCAGCAGCCCCAACCCCAGGACCTTGTCGGACATGGTAAGGACAGTAAAGCGGGGCTAAGGTGGTTTTGGGGGACTGGTGACCCGGCTGAGGCGGGGTAGGCCTGGAAATCATTTCCTCTGGGACCGGACCTTCTCCCCTGAGACCAGAGAAGTGCCTCAGATACAAATGAGGCACCCGAGTGGTCTCCATAAATCGCAGCCTGCAGGCCTTTTAGGGTGTCAGCAGACCCGGCCGTTAGCCATATTTAAGTGCTAGCTCTAGTAAGTTCTGTAGATCATTACCATAGCAGTCATCGTTCAAGGACCCTTGTTAGCACCAGATGAGGAAACACAGTAGGTGGTGTGACAGAAGGAAGGAGGGAGGGAAGCTGCGGAGGGCGCTCACACAGGCAGCGCTCCTGGGGAGAGGGGTCGTCTCTGTCCCCACCGCCGCCCTGATGGAACCCAGGGGCTGACCTGGGGCTCTTGCTGATGCAGAACGTAAGACAAGAGAAGCTCACCTTGACGTGCCCGGCGACGTGCCTGCTTCCCTCAACACTGAGACAGTGTCCGTGGTGCCTGGCTGACAGGGCGGGTCTGGGAGGGGACAGCCCACAGCTGGGGACAGGAAAGAGCAGGTCACCATGGACACTCACTTCGACAATCGAGCAGTTTGGCCACCGCAGGTGCACTCTGACTGTGAGCCCGTGGAGATCCCAGGTCACAGAGACCCGTCCTCACTCCCAGGACATCCCAGTGGGGACAAGACTAACAGGGACCAGAAGACATTCTAGTCCAACCCACTGGCTCTAGCTTAGTGACTCTATTGTTTCATTCATTCATTCATTCATTTATTTATTTATTTTAATTCATTTGAGAGAGATACAGAGACAGAGACAGGGAGAGCATAAGCAGGGGACGGGCAGAGGGAGAGGCAGAAGAAGGCTCCCCTCTGAGTGGGGAGCCCGACATGGGGCTCGATCCTGGGACCCCGGGATCAGGACCTGAGCTAAAGGCAGACGCTCAGCCATCTGAACCACCCAGGTGCCCCTCAGTGACTCTATTTTTAACTTTTTTTCCAACTTTTTAAAAAGTCCTCTTTTTGGAGCTGTAAGTACGTCCCTTGATCCTTTTTTTTCCCCTTCAGTTGTGTCTGAAATGATCAGACGCACATTTTGATTTGTCCATTATCAGCACCTCCTTGGGTAGGATGTCTCCCTTCCCTGAGGCTACTGATCTTCAGGTGCTGAGTTTCCACAGGCGCTGAGCCCCTCCGCCTGAGGCACCATTTTGCCCTGGACTCTTGGAAACGCCCCGAGTGGTGCAGGCGCCCCTGCTGGCATGAGGCCGATTTCTCCCAGGCCGGGGCCTTTGGGGTGCCAGTCAGCTCCGGACCAGCACTTACAGTTAATTAATTCCTGCTCGAAATTCCCTACTCGTGCAGAGAGTTGACCTGGGGCCCCCACACGAGGCATGCTCGGGGTCCAGAGCAGCACGGGTTTTTGTGCAGTGTCCCCTGATGCAGAAGGCCAAGCGCCACTGCTTTGCCCTCAGAGACGTTACATCTCCAACCCCAATCCTGGCTTCGTAAAGCTGCTCGGCTCTTCAGCTCAAGGCACGCAGCATTCACTGGCCCCGCAGACATCCCAAGGCAGGTGTTTGGTTCTTGTCCCCTAAGACTATCTCTCACCCCGACAGCTGTTCAGGGTTCAGTTTCCGCCCTGCTGATGCCCCAGTCTTTATGTTTCCCTTCTTCTCTGACACTGTGTGTGCGCATGTGTGCATGTGTGTGCATGCGTATGTGCACACGTGTGTGTGTGTTTTAAGTACATCTATGGCATTTTTGAAAATGAGCTTGATGTTCCTTTGCATCTGGGGCAGGAACCTGGGCGAGAGGAAGTGGGCAGCATGTTGTCTACTCCACCCCCTCGGGAAGAATTTGCCCCCACGTAAGCCCCAGGAGCAGACAGAACCATCCTTCGGCTGATACCAGAGCCGAGTGGCCCGCAGGGAGCCACGACCGCACAGCGAGCCACGGTTTGGGGCTCTGAAACTCCAGCTCCACACCTGGCTTCGCCCTCATGCTGTGACTGTGTCCTGGGCCTCAGTGTCCACCCGAAGGGACGCGCGGCTATGTACTGCGGAACAGGGGATGGCTCAGCAGAAATGTCAGGGCACCTCCACCAGAATGCATGCCACGAGGGATTTTGAGCCCCACGTCATGAAGACCGTGGCTGTTCTGGCAGTCCTGAAAGCGAACAGCGGAGCCTTGGGCCTGGTCACTTCAGAAAGCAGAAGGAGGGAGCATCTGGCTTGGACACAAGAGCACAGGGCCCCCTGCCCTCCCGGCCCCACCCTGCTGGACTTTGGGTACCTCGAGTTTCCCCAAGCTGATTGAGCAGAACTTGCTCAAGCTTCCAATGGGATCCGAAGGGTATTGCATATGTGTTGGAACCAGACTGCCTGCACGTCCTACGTCAGGCGTGTCACTCATCATGGGACCTCGGCACAAGCCCGGACCTTCTAGCGTCTCTGTCACCGTCCACAGAAGGGGCTCCTCAGGGGAGCCTGTGAGGTCTCATGTCTGGGCAGAGCTCACAGCACAGAGGGGCATTGAAGTGTGAGCCCCTCTTCTAGAACCATGTTAAGGAGAGCTGGGGTTCCTTCCAAGCAAACATAGAGGTTGGGTGAATCAGGTAACCACACTTTCTCTTTTTATTTTTGGTTCTTTTTTTGAATTTTCATGAACTAGTGTATCAGTCCCTCCATTGAACCACAATAATACCTTCCCCAAAATACACTTACATGCCTTGGTCTTTATTTCCTTTACGTGTAAATGAGGGTGATAAGTGTTATTTCAAAGTGTGGTTACCTGGTAAGCAGGAAAAGCATTATATGAATATTTGGCACACAGAAAAGCTCAAAAACGTGCATCTATTCATATTGCTATTGCTATAAAATGATGTCACTGAAAGCAGCAGTAATACCATGAGGAAGTCATATATATATATATATATATCAGAGGGGAGTAATATGCAATGGCTTTCCCGTGCACCATCTATGGGGCCAGAGGGCAGCACCATCCTTGTGGTCCTGCTGGGATTTAGAGAACAGGCTTCCATGCACGCCCACTAAGGACTGAACGGAGGGTTGGCACCCTCTGCTCAAGCAATATCTCAGGTGACTGAACACCTAGGCATGGCTTTGCAAATATTTGCCACCCGGGGGCTGTTTCTCTGCTTAGCCCCTGGTAAGACTTCTCCGACAGATTCAGTCCTGCACATTAACGATGGTCCGTGCTCATTTGAGCCCAAAGGGCAGGAAAAGATCTCTGACTGCAGGCTACCTTTCAGAAGCAAACATCACCGAGAGGGAGTGTTTGCATGCCCTGGAAGTGGGCTTCCATCGGGTGCCAGGGAGAGGCTGCCAAGAGATGAGCATCAGGGTTTGCATTACTTAGGGAAACTGTGACTGAGAGCTGGGAAAACCTCAAGGACCTCAGATTCCCCTAGAAAGTAGTCTTACCCCTAATTTCTTGTGTGTGTACCTTGCTCCAGACCTCCTGCTTGGAATCTCTGAGGTTAGAACCTAGTTATGTGTCTTCAGCCCCAAAGATCCTGAGTTGGGCTCTTTGGGCTCCAGGTGATAACCACGAAAGTGCGCCCCCCGCCCATTGTGTACATGGGAAACCACAGTCGGACCCATGAAGTCACCTGCCCCACGCTCATTAGACTCACATCTGAGCATTTTGACTCCTGGTCTTGAGCAGTTTCCCTGGCACCGTGGGTCTGAAACAACCCCAGGAGCAGAGGCTGAGTCCAGGAAATGTGTGATCCAATGAAGGCAAGTGAGGTGGGAGTGGGGGGCCCGAAGACCTGGTGGGCTCTGCTTCCCCTTATTGGGGGGTGGGGGGCTGCACATGGGTGAGTGAGGGACCACATGTGAGGCAGTGGTGGCTGATGACCAGGGAAGTGTTCCCTCCAAGAGCTGCTTGTGGACCAGGACACACCTGTTGTCTCCTCCTCCCCTCCTGCCCAGGAATGTGGACCCATAACAGGAGCGACCAGCACGCACTTCCTCACGGGTTGATAGGGACGGAAAAGGACCTTCACAAATTTCAAAGTCTTAATTCCACAATGAGGAAACAGGCTCAGAGTGGGGAGGCAATTTGCTCAAGTCCCACCAGCCCATGAAGGGCAGAGCCAGAGTGGACACCCAACCACAACTCATCTCCTCGGCTTTGACAGTTAAGTCTGGACTCATATCACCCCTGGAGCTACCAATTTAACCTCAAAAATATTAAATAAGGGACAGCCATGGGGATAGTAAAAAATGAGTGGTTGAGAATTCATATTTGAGGACCAGACGTCTATGGCTCACCATCCCACGAGATAACGAACTCATCCCTGTGGGGCCCAGCCACACTCCAAAGTCACAGAGCACCGATAAACATGGACAATGTCCCCACCCCTGGAACAACCTTCTTGAGTCCTTCTATGAGGCAGCCTCCAGGGACTCAGGTTGAAATGCAGACTACCAGGCCACCCAGATGTACACACTCTGAGCCCCTGCGGGTGAGGCCGAAGAGTCCCGTCCCCCTGGTGCCGGCCATGTACCCCAAGGTTTGAGAAACACTGAGGTAAGACTCAGAGCTCTGGGTCAAAACATGTAACACATAAGAAAGACTGATTTGGCTATGGCATCTGTTCTTTCCTGAGAATGATGTGTTGAGTAGCCACTTTAAACCAGCCATCGTCCTCTGCCTGGGAACCCCAGGCAACAAGACCGCCAAGTCCTGCTCCCTGGGCATGGATCATGGAACCCCGGGAAGCCAGACATAAATTAGGGGTACCTGGTGCCCGAGGTGGGGGTTGGTGCCAAAGTGGGAAGGGAGGGGAGGTCACAGAGACACACTCTGATGCCCAGAAGGGCGGCTGTCCTCGGAAGACGTGGCTGGGCCACATCCGTGCAGACAAACAATATCTGGTCACTCGCAGGAAAGCTGTGGTCAAGGCTTTTCTGAAATCCTTCTGTCCTGAAAGTGGAGACCCACCCAGACCCCATCTCCTCCGATTTGATAGTTAACCTTTGTTCATAGGACCTCTGGGAGTAATGATTAAAGCTCAGAAGTATTAAATAGAGGACAGCTATGGGGCTAGTAGAAGATGAGTGTTGTCAGGGGTTGGGCGGAGGAGGGAGGAGCACGCAGAGCACAGACGGTGTTGAGGGCAGTGGGGCTGCTCCGTGTGACCCTGTAATGGTGGAGACCTGTCATTTTATTATGCATTTGCTCAAACCCATAAAGCGGGCCCCAACACCGAGAGTGAATGAACCCTGATGTAAACTAGGGACTTGGGATGAAAACGATGAATGTGTCGTGGATATAATCACGGGCTATAACGAATGTCCTACTGTGCTGGCGATGTTGGTAATGAGGGAGACTGTGGGGGAGGGGCAGGGGAATGTGTGAGGTATTTGCACACCTTCCCCGAAGTGTGCTGTGGACCTAAAGCTGCTCTAAAAGAATTCTTGAAAAACAAACAAAAATAATTAAACATCACTGAACCATTTACTTGCAAAACTGTGATATTACCAGGAATCAGGGTTTGAGACATAAAGGGTCCTGCACTGATTAGAAGCCAGGATCAGGCCGTGGGTCTTGGGCTGGTCACCGAATCTGGCAAACTGGGGGAGACACCCTGTCCCATGCCTCTCATCACCTCACGTGGCAGGTGTGGGGGCTGCCAGGGTCAGTTCTTGGATCTGTGATGTTCTAGGGCAAGCCTGAAATGCCGCTGGGAAAAGACATCAGAATCTCACAGAAAGCAAGAGCAGAACAGCACAGGGTTTCTACAAAACCATAAAAATGTGGTTTGGGGAACATAACAGAAAAGCACATGCAATAGTGTGGGACCCAAGGCTCGGCATATGTAAAGTCTGTAAATTACTCTCGTAGGAGCCAGGGTAACATCTGTTCTGTAGAACCCAGCAGAGGGGATCTGGACATTTGAGAAGAGGCTCTGTAGTTACTACAGTTGGCCCAGGAGCATATGGACGGTATTTACAGTGAAAAGGTTCTCGCTCGATCACGTTTCCCTAACTGTACACATCTGCTCCCAGGCCTCTCGATCCGGGGGCACAGACTGCCCCGGGAAGCCGCCCGCAAACACGTCGGGATACAGCCATAGGCCCTGGGCTCTGGGTGGGCTCCCCGCCGTCTGCTCCCACCACCTCTTCCCCGCCCACAGCCACCAAGGGAAATGCCCCATAAGGAGGCGCCACCTGGCACGGTGCCGCCCAGACCACCGCGCCGTCACCACCAGTCAACTCCACAATGGGCTCACTGGAAGAACACTTGCTTAATGCTTAATTTCAGATCAAAGCAGCACTTTCTGCTTCCTCTTCCAAAAAAAAAACAAAGAATGTCTTGAAGAGATGAAGGACCCAATTAAGTTCACGGATGGGCCGTTCAATAACTGAATGTCTACCTCCCACTTGAAATGACTTCCTCAGCTGCTGGGCGATGGTCCTTTGATCCGTGGTCCCCGGTTTCTGGCGGGGAGCTATAAAAGGTGCTGCTGATTGCCCAAGAGAGTGGAGGAGAGTGAGCAGGTGAGGCTGCTTTAGCTCCTGGCGGCCGACCACATAAAAGGTCGCCTCCCCAGTGCACGGCACTGGGCTCTGGCGGCTTTAAAATCTGGGTCTCCTCTGGTACTCCAGAGCAGTGTGTGTGGGACCCATCACCCCAAAGGCCACCCGCAGGAGTCTCCATGTGAAATCCCAGCATGAGGATGATTCATGGGCCTCTTTTTAGGGACGCTGGTGAACACCTCCACAGCTCCGAACAGTCACGATGAAAAATGATATAGTTGAGGGACAAAGGGAAAGCAGAAATCTGCAAGCAAGGTCTGTGCTGGTTGAAACGATGACATCAATGCAGCGGTTGGTTGGAAAGGATCATTAAAAATGCACACCACTGAACACACAGGTTTCACCACTACTATCCACACACCCTCTGATGAGGGAGGATTATTGCATTTTATCACTGAACCCTGTCTGGCGAAATGTAAATGATGACATAGGCCAATGACACTGTGTGCCTTGCTCGAGGACCAACTCAGAGGCGGCAGACCCAAGATTTAAACAAGTTTGGTTGGAAACTTCTTTCTCTCTCCCCCCTAGCATCGCCCTGTGGCTTGAGCTTCTCATTTATTTTTGTTTAACAGTAGAATGTCCTGAACCTATTGCTTGGTCATTACCCAAGAAGGAAGTAAAAAGAGACCGAGGCCACCCGGGATCTGCCAGGAGGTGGGCCAAAGCTCTGCCCCTTACAAGGTCCATCCTGGTGTGGCCCAGAGGTGTTGGAATGGGCTTCTCACCTCTGAGCTTCCCCTGCTTCTATCTCACCCACACTAGTGAACCAGCTTTCTTGAACTTTCCTGCACACACACGCAGGGCTGTGTGTGTGTGTGTGTGTGTGTGTGTGTGTGTGTGTGTGTGTGTGAATTAACAGAGTTTAGGTTTTAGGCTTATAGAAGACTAGAGCAGGTATCCTCCGAGAAGGATCCCATGCATCCCTCCTCCCCGTGAACAGCTTTCTGCATTAGAGACATCGCGGCATCCTTGTGTAACTTTGTTGCAATTGATGAACCAAGATTGGTACATTGTTACTGATTCAAGTATATATTCAAGTTGACATACACTCTGTGGGTTAGCACAAACACCTCCAGCAAGACCTTATCATCCACAGCAGTTCCACTGCCCTCAACCTGGTCTGCGCTCCCCGTGGGTCCATGGCAACCCCTGGTCTTTTGACAGCCTCCATAGCTCTGTATTTTCAGAATGTGATACACAGTGCGTAGTCTTTCAGATTGGCTGCTTTCACTTGGTAAAGCACATCTAAAGTTCCTCCATGCTTTTTTTCTTTCTTTCTTTTTTTTTTTTGGTGAAACGCTCAGTGCATTTCAAACTTTCTCTTTTCACCGTGGGAAGAGATGGCTGTCCTTCCTCTCCCGGACCACAGGTATCTGTCGCACTCTCTAACACAGAAAAAGAGAGGCCTGAGCTGGTCACCGCCAGTATCAATGTCTCGTGTCTCCCCTTGGAAATATTTAACTCCAGAGCTTCCTGCCTTCCTCGTGAAGCCTAAGAAAATACTCGGCAAGACTAGATGTTTCACAGACAGTTTTTTAAATTAGCTAAATAAATAAAAGAAGACAGGCAGGCGGGCTGGAGGCCTGTAAACAAGTAGGGGACAAGGACTGGTGGTATGTTGATGGCAAAGCCACAAAGGGAGCCAAGCCCAGGTCAGCAAGTCGGGGTCGCTGTGCCAGGCCAGGACACCTCCCCATCAAGATCCTGATTCGTGATGTGTCCATTTTCCTGGACAGCAAGCAGAGAAACACTGGTCAGCACTAGGGAGGTGGTCCACAGTCTACCCGTGGCAAGGCTGGACTGTGCCCAGGACACTCTGCTTCCTTCCAGAGGGGTCAGGAGACATCAGGGATAGGAGGCCCCAGGGCAATCTATCCCAGACACGTCCCTGTTTTTTGAGGAGACGAGAACTTTCCTCTCATTCATACCCACAGTGCCTGCTGATCTGAAATGCCTACTGGGAGCCAGGAGAAATGGGTTTCTAATTTCTTATAAGCCAGCCCATAACCATTTATAGAAACCCAGCAAGGTAGGTTTCCTTGTTCTAATCTTTTAGATTGGAAAATCCAAAGTTCACAAAGTTAAGAGATCGCCCAACGTCATCCAACCAGATGTGGGAGAGCAGGGAGAAGCCACGTTCATCGGACCCGTAGGCCCTCGTGGTCCTCCTGCCATGCTGTGTCCTCCACTAAATCCAGAGTGCCAGGCTTTGTCCCCACCTCACGGCCACCTCACCACACACTCCTGTCCCCTAGGAAGAGACCCCAAGAAGCCTGGTCACTGGGGCAGACTTGGGCTGGGCAGCAGATGTCCCCTTGCAGAAAGCACTGTGCCCAGAGTGTGTCACCAAGACAAGCTCCTGCTTGAACCTTTGATCCATGGTTTACTCATGAATTCATTCAACACATACTCTCTACTTGTTAGATGCCACATGCTGTCGTGGGCCCTGGAGATTCAGCAGGACAGCAGACAGACGAGCATGCCCTGCCCATAGAAGCACACAGTCTGTAAGAACTTTATAGAAGAATAAAGAGCAAAGCTTATGGCAGGTCAGATAATGCCAAGGGCTGTGGTAAAAATTAGGTTGGAGGTAGGATGGGGTGTGTATGGAAGGAAGAGGGAATCACCACTGTAAACAAGGTGGCCAGGAAGCCGCATCTATTCAGAGACAGGGAGGAGAGCCCCAAAGGAGGAGAGAGAGGACAAAGCAGAGATCCAGGGGAACTGCCTTTCTCTTGGAAACGGCTGGTGCAAAGGCTCTGGGGCAGGAGAGTGTATGCATGAAAAACCGGGAATTAGCAAACAATGACAAATTGTCTCAGAAAGAATGGGCATCTCAACCTAACTTGTGCAAAGGAGTAAATATCCAATATCAGGGTTTTTCTGAAGTCGTCGCTGGTCATGGTTTTAATCAGAGCAGGGCTGGATGAGGAGAGACCGCTGGGTGCCACACGGGCGGAGAATGAATGAGGGGAATGGGTCTGTCAAGGGACAGTATGTTTTTTGAAGCCGAGCCTCCATCCTTGCTTTCATCCAGTAACCTCAGCCTGTGCGCAGAGGGAAGCAGGCTCGTCCTGGGGCTCGCTGCCCAGTGGGAAGAAGGCCGTGAACATTCATGATCTGGAGTTGCCCTGAGGGAAGAGGGCGCTGCAGGCAGGTGAGGAGGAATCCCTGGGGAGGATGTGGTCAGCTGGGGGAGATGCACTGTCCTGAGCTCATCCTGGCCTCAGGCTTTAGTAGACAGTCTCCCTGCACACCAACTAGAGAAAGGTTATTTTGTCTGTTTTTCTAAAGGCTCCCTGGGTCCTAAGGGCTGTGGTGGCAATTCCTCATTGCCCACCAGCCCTGTGTGCCGGCTTCCGCGAGGACCCCGGGCTGCTCTCTGGGTTCCACCCCTCATGTGCCTTACAGTGATACATGCCGGAGCCAGTGCTGAGGGTCCATCCCATGGTCGAGACTGCGAAGTTGCTCACCTTGTAGCCACCTGGGGGCTGGTGCAGGCTTTTCTTGCCCGAGTAAAGGAACGATCCCAGGAGGAAGATAGCCACCGGAGCTCCCCAAAACTGCAGAAGGAGCCAGTCTCCCCGCCTACGCTGTGCAGGCAAGGGACCACCGAGCCAGTCCAAGGAAAGGCAAGTTCATCTTGCACACTGCAAGTGGAAAAAGTGAAAACTTACTAGTGCACCTGTCCTTTGCTGGCAGCAGGTTTGCAGAAAGAACTCGACCCCTTCAGGGGATGAGGTCATCTTAACCCTCTATACCCATGTAGTCCAGTTTCCAAACAAGGAGAAAACTAGGTCTGAGCTCTTGGCAGAGCTTATGGTCCTGGCAAAGCGGTTGCTAAAGCTCTGCCTGTCCCTGAGGGGGGAAGGAGCAAGGATGGAGAAGGGCGGTTGGGAGAGCCCGAGGGCCGGCGGGGGCGGCCTGTCACAGACCCTAGGGGATCAGTCACGCGACCCTTCATCACACCCAGCCTGAGGTTTGGAGTGCCAAACCCAAGGCTCCGGGGATCGGGAACTTCCTTTTGCCCCAGATCTGCCTGGGCCCTGCCCCACCTGCTTCTTCAAGGTCCTGGGGGTCCAGTGCGGGGCTCGCGCACCGACCGCGGAGGGTCTGTCCTCACTGCACGGGTGCCCCTGCGCCAGCAGGCCACGCTGATGGAGGCGCACACGAGCCGCGAGAGTCGGGCGGAGGAGACCGTAGCTCAGGAAGCTGCAGCAAACACACGAGGAGGAGTCTCCAGTTTCCGGAGAGGGGAACCCGCACGTCTGCTGTTCTGTGTGTGCCACACACAGTCCGGTGTGTGCCACACCGGTCCTTATACGACCGTGGGTGAGCGCCTGTGTGCAGATTTCAATAGAAACAGCTTCCTGAATGCACACGGCAGCGCGGGCACCCGAGCCATGTAAATGACCACCTTCGTCTAAGAACCATGCCTCTGGCGGCCCCCGGCCCTCGATCGCACACCCCAGGTGTCTGGCGGTGGGCCCCTATCTTCATTCAGGGTCATTAACTTAGCAAATGAAGATAAGTTGAAAATTTTGAGAAGATACATGTTAGTTAGTCTCTGTGACTACATATTACTACATCTTACTCCTGTTCGATCTATGTTGTGTTTTTAACACTCACCATGAAGTGACCAGTCTTAGCTGAGCATCTCAGAGACGACTCACACATCCTGCTAGTAAAGAGTGCTGGCAGGTGCACAGGCCCCTCCTCTCTCCTCACCCTGCCCTCCATGGCTGCTTGAGGTCAAAGTCTCTGTCCTCAAGGGCATTCTCTGGTCCCGGGTGGCACCCACTTGCCGAGGTGTGCTCCCTCCTCATGACAAGAAGACGTGCCATGCCCTCCTCGCACCCTTTCCTGGCCCGGTTCCCCGCACCGAAGGTGTTCCTTCCTCTGCTGGTTTAGAACACATCGCAGGTGTCCTCTCTTTAGCCGTGAGCACATGTCCACTGCAGCCCCTTGGTGGCCAACACACGCAGAATGTCACCGAGCTCGTTCCCCGTGGACGGGCCCAGAGCTGCGAGGCAGTTAGAGAAGAGAATGGAACTGGAGCCCAGGAACAGAAGCTGCTCTGGAGGCCAGGGACACGACCCCCGACGTCCCCGGACGGCAGGGCGCTCCCTGCCTCCTGCGTCCCGCTCCGGACTTTATCCCCAAATCCTGCTCCCAAGAAAATGAGTACAAAGCTGGCGCCCGCTCTGTCTACCGTGTTCAGGGAGGGGAGGACAGGAGCAAGTGGACCGGGGTGGGGGGAGATCTCACGAGAGCTGCTCTGTCCGCTGCCCAGGCTGCGGGGCCACGTCCCAGGGGTAGATGGGCCTGGACTCTGCTGGGAGGTGAAGACGGACTCCCTCTCATGTGGGCCGTGGGCCGCTCCCCGCACCTGGGCTGAGACAGAGGACACCGTCGGTGGTTCTGTACCCTGAATAAGCTTCTCCCATTCCCTGAACATCGGGCCCCTCATGTGCCAGCTAGTAGGGAAAATAGAAATGCCTACCTTCTAAGGCTTTAGTGAAAAGCAGAATACCAAGAGTCACGAAAGTCATGAGCATCTGGGGGACAAGAAGCACTTGATGACAGATAGAACTACTAGTACGAACACCACCACTGGCGTCTCTCTCACTCCTGGCTGCCCCATGCCAAGAACCTGGCATCCGAACTCCCCTCTTCCCCGTTACCCGACCCCTCTCTCTCTCTGCATGGCTTCTTCATCCCCCCCATGGAGATCTCTTCGGAATGGGCTCTGAGCGGGGCAGAAAAGGGAAATAAAGTCATGCCTCCTCTGCTAGAGCACCCTCCTTCTTGCCAAGAACATGCCACGCACTTGGACCCTCCCACCTTCATGCCACCTCCACTGTCCAGACAGCAAGGGCAGGAGGAGGACTCTGGGTGACAGGAGGAGAAATAAGACGACAAGTTCCCTCATGACAGCGGCGAGTGTGCTCCTAACCACGCGGAGACGCAGGTTTGCAGAAAACTTCTCAGCTGCGTGTTCTAAAGGGGTCTTCCCAGCTCTCGGATCTACGTGTTCATATCATCATGATCACTGGGACAGATACCTATCAGGTTTGTCAAACCGGAAGAGAACTTAGAGAGAAGATTGAGGAAAACAAGCCTGGCTCAGCAGCCCCTCTTAGCTCACATTGCTGGGAAGAGGCAGGAGACCCCGAATTACGCCTTCTGACCTGTCAGCATCTGAAGGTGACGCTCCCTCTGCGGGAAGAAAGATGGGAATTCAGGCAAACAAAGGTTGGTTACAGGCTACCTTCTCCCCTCTGTGTCCATGGTGACAGCCACAAAACAAGTGCTGGAGAGACCAATTCTACCATGTCAAGACCACCAAGAGACCCCAGGCACACACGCCCTCTCTTGATAGCTGCTTGTGGGATGATCCAAGGTGCATATTTGAAAACAGTCCCATGACCCATGGGTCTCTTCTTTCCCAGACCGACAGCGAAGGCCCGTGATGATTTCAGAAACAAGGCGCTGTCTTGCTCGTTTGCTGTCAACTCAGTGACTCCACAGGGTGACTTGACTCCGTCCACAAGTAGACATCAAACCAGAGGCTGTGTGAAAGGGTCTCCTTTTCTTCCCGAGGAAACAAAATGTCACTAAAGTTGAGAGACCACGTGCACATTTCCTCTGCACCAAAATATCGCCCTTGAAGTCCAGGGTGCGATCGGGTCTTGCTTCAGAGCACAGGTCTGGTTCGGCAGGACGCCTTCTGCCTCAGGGCTGGGTCACGTGCCAGGTCTGCAGTCTTGGGCGAGTTACTTAAATTCACGTGCTTGATGTTTCAATCTGTGGATCACGTCAGGGTCTGGTCCCAGAACCACGTGGAAGCAAAGATCCCACGTGCTGGTGAGTTAGTACGATGCTTCGCACACCCTCTGTGTTCAGAATGTGGTCCCAAGAAGTTCACTCAGTTCTCAGACTTCAGTCCCCAGACAGATAAAATCATACGAATGTCACAGAAAGGAAACCGAGGTCCAGAGAAACGGAACAGTCTGCCGGGACATGTGGCATGTGACTAAGAACCCCAGTTTGTGGTATATACTAGTTTAATACCCAAGAAAACATCATATTCAATAAAAATATTCCACGAAGGACCTCGGAAAGCTAGACCAACCCTCAATTTTTAGCCACAGTTTTATGTTTTTCAATGTGACAATTTCACGATCGTCTAATTAAGCAAACTGGTTCATTACCAACAACACCGAGGTGCTAATTCCAACCCCGCCTGTGACTTCCTTTTCAAGCTTGTTTACCTGGGACTCCGTGTGTAACTATAGAAAATTCCCACAGCAAGCCCGAGGAGGGTGGGTTGGGGGGAGTCTCCCGTGTAGTATTTCTCCAAACTGGAGTCCAAATTCTCCAGGCCCCCGAGGTTTAATTACCTGCTGTTTCGGGGGTGGCAGCCTGACAGGCCCTCCCCACCGCACGCACACACCCTCCCCACGAGGGACAAAGGAGGAGCAAAGCCTGGAGTCTGCATTCAATTTGGAACTTGAAATGGAACTTTCACCTTTTTCAGCAAATTCTGTGTGTTCCGAAGGTTTAACTTTCTCTCCACCCCCTCCTGGCGCAGAAGGAGGAACAAGGGGGACGCTTATTTTAACCCAGAGTGTGAGTGAGAAACCCCTTTGGAACCTAGCAATTGGTTTTTGTTTGGTGACCAGCCAGTGCCACAAAAGGGAGACCCACCCCCTCCCAAGCATTGAATTAACCCTATATGAGACGGGCAGAGGATTAGGAAGGTCGGCGCAGGCCCCATTCAGAAGGTTCCGAGGGGGGCTTTTTCAGAGGATCCTTCCGAACAAAGGTTGCCAAACTAAGTAGCTTTTTTTTTGTTGTTGCTTTAGCTCTGGCCTATTGTTACCAAGGAAAGCGACCTTTTCCACTTAATTGGGGCTTTAGAATTCCGCCTCTATTGTGTTTGTATATAAGAAACACTGCTAAGGGGCCATGTAAGTTTATGAATATAAGCCTTTTTGCACTGGGTGCACCCGAGGTAATTTAGCTATGTATTTGCGCCGACTAATGCCGGTTACCCTAATAAAAAGAATCATAAAATAATAACCACAACGATAATGAGTTTCCATATATCCCATTTCTATGATATGTCAGACGCTATCGTTGATACTCTGCATGTTTTGTTTCTAACGACCCAGCTACTTGTGGGTTACAGACCAGAACTCTCAAGTCCCAGCAGAAGTGAAGGGAGCGAAGCCGATGACACACCAACAAGACACGCCCCGGGCCCCCAGATGTCATTTATAACACTTTCTGGTTCTGCTTAGTTATCCAATCTTCTGTTTTAGGGCTTCAGTGAGATAGTAAGCTCCCCAAAGACAAGAGATTAACATGTATGTCTGTTTGGAGGCACAGTTAAAAATGCAAATGCTTACAGGGGACAGGCAGGGAATGTCTGCAGATTCCTGGCGGCTGGCTAGCGCAAGACAGCAGGAAGCGGGGAGGTCTGAGGAAAACCCGGCTGACACACGACTCAAGGACACTCCATCCAAACAGATATTATTTACTTATTTTCAAAGCACTATACCAACTGTGGAAAATAGTTCTGGGCTTGGGTTTGGAGTGGGGGCTCCCAGGGAGAGACAGATGCACTCTAGTAATGGTACCAAGCTGATGTGACAAAGCTGCCTCCATCCCACAAGACATAGGGTCTTGTGGTCTCACGAGCCTCTCAAAACGGGAGATTCCATGTTCGGTTCCAAATCTGGCTTCCATGGAACTCTAGACCATGGGTCTTCAGCAGGTGACATTGGATGGGGCAGACTCTCCCTGTGGCACTGTACCTGGCCTGCTTCTCCCCTTTGTGCTGGCTGCCTTGTCTGTGTGGCAACTTGAGTTCATCAGTTCTGTGCCAGAGGGACTGCATTTCTCAGGGACCACTTTTCTTTCCTCAGGTGTAGGGTTACAGGAGCCCTTGCCTTCACCTTTTGGCACAGAAATAATATGCACACCTAATTCACAAACTGAAGGTGGTAGTCTTTAATTCAGGGAGTAAGGTACTGTGCTCAATGGCATTTTCCAAATTTAGTGCAACCAATCAACCAACAAACCAAACAACCAACCAACCAATGAACCAACCAACCAACCATCAAACCAACCCCCAAAGCATCCATCTATAGGGCATCAAAGAAGATTCTGCTCATGGCATTCTATTTGCCCTGATGACCATGAACATTTTACACCTAAACTATCACATAGTTTTGTAAGTACCTAATAGGCCTCTGTAGAGAGTATCTTTTGCTTGATATGCACATGAAAATGAGAAAAAGAAAAGAAGTATGTTCTTATAGGACTTGTCCAGCTACCCAGGAAGGTATCATCAAATAAGCATGGATGGCCTCGAAGTCAAAGGAATCAAGCCTTTGTGTAAGGTGGGGGACTATGAACCCCCACTCTTCCTGGGTCTCCTCTCAAGACCCGACAACATCCTGGACATAAAGGGGCTTAATGCCTATTAAGTGACTCATCAAGTATTTGAAACATGGAGTTGAATCTGGACATTATACCATTTTATATAGTGAAATATTCATGTTGCCCTTGAAATGCTTCACAAGGTTGGAATTGAGCCTTTTAACAAAGTCACCTATTAGCAAAATGGACACATAATGTGAGAAGATAAATGACAGTAAGATACAAAATAGGGAAATAAGCTGACAAAACCCCTTTGTATCAGTTGCTGCAGAGGCTTCAGAAGTTCTGCTGTGAAACTAGGTGCTCAGCTCCTCTTGACAGCTTGGAATCCTCACGGGTGTTTGTAGTTTATATGTGTCTGTAATCAGCTTTGATATCACAGTCCCAACTTTCTTCCAGATTGGGTGAAAAATATCTACACTGAGAAACATAGCTATTGTAGGGAAATGGTCCAATATTGGAAAATAAAATAGAAATTGGCAATTGACTTGGAAGGAGATAAAACACTGAAGACCACCAAAATTAATACGTTAATTCAAAAGTTGTGTCAGTCTAGGGCCATTAAGCATAGCGGAAAACCTCCCTGCAGAGCCCTGACAATACCGCTCAGCTGCACCACACGTTATGATGCTTGCTCTTCTTAAGAAGGAGGAGAACTATAATAAAATTTGAAGGATTTCCATACAAAATTGTCAAAACTTTAAAATACAGATGCCCGGCACAGACTCACTTGTTCTTCAGTCTCAGACTCCTAACACTGTTCTAGTTTTGTCACAAAATCATTTTTCCTAGAAATCTGACCATCGTTTAAGAACAGGTGTTCTTATGTCCCTGGTGTCTCTGTGATTAGCTTATAGTGGTTGTCTTTGTGATTCTCTGCCAAGTCCACACTGTCACTGGGTCAGTGTGGACTTGACTTAGACATACTAACTATCTGCTTTAACCCTCCATTCTCCAATGCCCCCCTCCCTTATTTCTAACAAATTCTACCCTGCCATCCAGGAACAAAACCAGAGTACAACTTGAAGCAGGATACAGGGCTTATCTCTTTAAACGTAATAGCAACAATGGCATGTGCACACTTGTTCCATCTGTGCAAGGGATGACAGGTAAGTGGATGGGGTGGGTGTATGCCAGGGAAGCTAGAGTTACAGGAATCAACACAGAAAGGACTGGGACTGTGGGCTACAGGTGCGACCCTGCTCTAGGCTTTGTTTTTTCCATAACAAGGAATTTTCTGAATTGGAGCACGGATCAAGAGGAAGGACGGGATACAGCTCAGAGAGGCAAGCTGGATGCCAGAGTAAAACCCTGTGTAGGATTCCGGGATCCTGACATTTCCTTCCAAAAAGTTAGACAAGTTGTCAGTAGGTAGCAGGTCTCAGAGACCACACACACTGTGAGAAATGATGAGGTGACTGCACAGATAGTGTAAACTGCAGAGCTGATGCAGATACTGTATAGATAGTGTAGAATTGCAGAGCTAGTACAGATACTGTACAGATGGTGCAGATACTGTACAGATGGTGCAGACACTGTACAGATGGCAGAAATACTGTACAGATGGTGCAGATACTGCAGAACTCGTACAGATACTGTACAGATGGTGCAGACACTGTACAGATGGTGGAAATACTGTACAGATGGTGCAGATACTGCAGAACTGGTACAGATACTGTGCAGATGGTGCAGATACTGTCCATATGGTGCAGATACTGTCCATATGGTGCAGATACTGAAGAGCTGATGCAGATAGTGTACAGACAGTGCAAATACTATAGAGATGCTGCATATACTGCAGACCTGGTGCATATATTGTACAGACAGTGCAGATTCTGTACAGATGGTACAGATACTGTCCAGGTGGTGCAGATACTGTACAGACAGTGAAAATACCATACAGACAGTGCAGATACTCTGGAGCTGATGCAGATACTGTGCAGATGGTGCAGATACTGTACAGATGGTGCAGACACTGAAGAGCTAATGCAAATACTGTATAGTCGGTGCAGATACTATACAGATGGTGCAGATACTGCAGAGCTGGTGCAGATACTGTACAGATGGTACAGATACTGCACAGATGGTGTAGATACTACAGAACTGGTGTAGATACTGTGCAGATGGTGCAGATATTGTACAGATGGAGCGGATACTGCAGAACTGGTGCAGATACTATCCAGACGGTGCAGATATTGCAGATGGTGCCAATACTGTACTGACGGTGTAGATACTGTACAGGTGGTGCAGATACCGTCCAGATAGTGCAGATATTGAACACATAATGCAAATACCATACGGATGGTGCAGATACTGTCCAGATGGTGCAGATACTGTACAGACAGTGCAAATAACATACAGATGGTGCAGATACTGTACAACTGGTGCAGATACTGCAGAGCTGGTACAGATACTGTACAGATGGTGCAGATATCGCAGATGGTACCAATACTATACTGATGGTGAAGATACTGTACAGGTGGTGCAGATACTGTACAGAAGGTGCAGATACTGTACAGACAGTGAAAATATCAGACAGATGGTGTAGATACTGTAAAAATGGTGCAGATACTACAGAGATGGTACAGATACTGTACAGATGGTGCAGAAACTATATAGATGGTGCAGATACTGTACAGATGGTGCAGATATCGCAGATGGTACCAATACTATACTGATGGTGAAGATACTGTACAGGTGGTGCAGATACTGTACAGAAGGTGCAGATACTGTACAGACAGTGAAAATATCAGACAGATGGTGTAGATACTGTAAAAATGGTGCAGATACTACAGAGATGGTACAGATACTGTACAGATGGTGCAGAAACTATATAGATGGTGCAGATACTGTACAGATGGTGCAGATACTGCACAGATGGTGTAGATACTTTACAGATGGTGCAGATACTGCAGAGCTGGTGCAGATACTGTCCAGTTGGTGCAGATACTGTACCCATGGTGCAAATACTGCAGAGCTGGTGAAGATACTGTATAGACGGTGCAGATACTGCAGAGCTGGTGAAGATACTGTACAGACGGTGCTGATAATTTACAGATGGTGCTGATACTGCAGAGCTGGTGCAGATACTGTACAGATGGTACAAATACTGAAGAGCTGGTGAAGATACTGTACAGACAGTGCAGATACTGCGGAGCTGGTGCAAATACTAAACAGGTGGTGCAGATACAGTACAAATAGTGCAGATACTGAACATATGGTGCAGATACTGTACAGGTGGTGCATATACTGTGCAGATGCTGCAGATACTGCAGAGCTAATGAGGAGCACATAGATTAAGAGATGGGGGTATGAAGACAGGCATTTCTGAGGAGAGCACTGAACACCTTGTCCAGGCTGCAATGATGGGATTTGATGGCACAGAGGAAGAATGTTGAGCCTAGACTGGGTGGAGACAGAGATATCCTGGCATACAGCACTGATGTTTCATGTGTCTGGGCTATGAATTGGCGTGGGCTGATAAGGGTCCCACACCTAGCAGGCAGAGGTGCACAGAAACTGCCCAAAGAAGAAAACCACTAAGCATTCATGTATGTGTGCAAGAGTACACAGAATTGCATAGAACACCTCTTCTGAGTGTGTGAATTTCGAGGCAGAGAATGGCAACAATAAGGCATGAAAGGCAGGGCCAGGCCTTGGGGACTTGATTTCCTGGGGAGAGCAGCTGTGATCCTGAGAATTAGGATCTGTGATCCTGTGATCATGGCGCTTCACCTGTGTGACTCCTGCCGGCCACCCAAGCCGGAGCTCTGGAGTTCCAGAGCCAGCTGCCCGGGCCCTTGGTTGGGTTTTCTGCAACTACCAGGGCTGGGGTCCATGCTCTCAGGCACAGAACAGAAAGGATCCTCCCTGCCAAGCCAGAAGGCTGTTCCTGGACACCAAGAGAGTCACCAGGGTGATTCTCCTTAGAAGCTATCTGCGAGGCCTAGGTTCCACCAGAGAGACTCCAGAGACCCACATGCTCTGGGGCTCTGATCATCTGTGTCACACTACTGCAGGAGTGTGACAACTGGGCACGGGCTCCTCATTCCTTGATCCCCTTGCAGAGGAGAACATTCTGTGCTACAGCAACAAGTGAGCCCACCCTGGCTGCACTCCAGAATCATCCGGAAACTGGAAGTACATATTTGGGGGCACCTGGGTGGTTCAGTGGGTTGGAGCCTCTGCCTTTGGCTCAGACATGATCCCGGGGTCCCATAGAGCCCCGCATCAGGCTCTTCACTCGGCGTGGTGTCTGCTTCCTCCTCTCTCTCTCTCTCTGCCTGCCTCTCTGCCTACTTGTGATCTTTGTCAGTCAAATAAACAAATAAAAATAAAATCTTTAAAAGTACATGATTGTGCAGACCAGTCCAATTAGATCTTTGAGAAAGAGACACAGCATCTGCAGCCACCGTGAGCTTGGGAGCTGTCACCATCCACTGGCCGTCCGCCACACCAGGGTAGCAGCCCACCCATGTCCGGGCCTCCCTGGCACCTCACCGCCCTGCCTGTACCTGGATCTGCTTTACCCAGGAAAGGAGATGGTGGGACTAGACCAGAGCTTCCCTTACATCACTGCACATTCAAGTCACCCAAGAATCTTATGAGGGGTGGATTCTGATTTTGTACGTCTTAGGGCCTGAGAACTGCATTTCCAACAAGCTCCTGGGTGAGGCCTATCTACTGGTCTGAGGACCACACTTCAAGTAGCAGTTTCTGGTTGCAGAAGTCAGAATGGCATTCAGATGAGGAGGGCATGGTAAGGTGTTTGAGAAGAATGGACCCAAGGGAGCTGGACAGCCGAGGGGGCTTCCTGGAGGAGGTGTGAGCTGGAGGTGGGTGGGCCTGGGAAAAGGAGGAGAGGCAGCACAGGGAGCAACAGAGGAGAGCAGGGACAGGCGTGTGCTAGGACTCGAATCCCACTGCGATGGCTCTGCCCACCTTCCCTGTCTCTTTGTGCGGAGCGATGCAGCCCTTCCTCCAGGCTCGTGAGTGCCGAGGTGCGCAGGTGCTATGGTGGTGGAACAGACTTCTCTTCTTTTTGGCCTCATGAGCAACTACTGGTCCTTCAAAACCCATCTTCAATTACACGTTATCTCTAATATTTCCTAACCACAGACCTCAGGCAGAATCACCAGTTTTCTCACCCACACTCCCACAGCTGTCAACCCTTAGATTTGTTACAGACCCTGCACTCCGCGGCAGGAGAGCACATTTTAGTGCTCCCGAATTCTCATGGGTTGTAAGTCTTACACGGATTCAGGAGAAAAGTACTGAAATTTCCAGGAATTCTAAAGTCATCCTGAAACTGTAAACTATTCTGTACTTTTTGTTTTGGCAACACTGTATACATGTGGCTTTCCATGAATGTCCAAAATAATACACAGTGAATCATTTTTCTGTGATTGGGGGCTATATTACAGAGACTTTCTGTTAAATATGTGTTATAATGAATACATGACTTTTTCTTATGAACCCATATGTTGGGAAAGATTCGGTATTTCAATTACAAGAAAAAAGATGATCTCTACCTAATACAAATATTTGATAATAAAAAATGCTGAAACAAAGATATAGGAATGCAAAATAAATTCCAAATAAAAATTGCTCTAAAAATGAAAGATGTTATCATGAATACTTGATATTTGAAATTGTCACTCTTAAAATGAAATTTTAAAACAAGCAAAGTATGGATTGCCGTACTCAATAATCTTGATCTTAGTCATGAGGCAAATATTCTGGACATAGAAAAACTTCTTTCACTTAGTGCTGATGTTGTTTAAATTGTTATAGGGTGACCCCAACACATCTTCCCCTCAGATGTCACAACATCTCTTCGTATAAGCTTGGATCCTGTTTTAATCTTGAAAATACTGTGTCCATTCCTCCGTGACTGGGTTTTAGTGTGGAAAACAATAGTGCCTTCGTGTAGGCCAATTTTGATGAGTTTCTAACTCTGTGATTGAATATTCCACCAAAACATTCAGATCAGCTCTTTGAATCTCCTGTTTTAAAATATTGGCCAAAGGGACGCCTGGGTGGCTCAGTTGGTTGGACGACTGCCTTTGGCTCAGGTCATGATCCCAGACTCCCGGGATCGAGTCCCACATCAGGCTCCCAGCTCCATGGGGAGTCTGCTTCTCCCTCTGACCTTCTCCTCACTCATGCTCTCTCTCACTGTCTCTTTCTCAAAATAAATAAATAAAATCTTTATATATATATATATATATATATATATATATGGCAAGACCCAGAGCTTAAGTGGTGGCCGCCCATGCACAGAAATCCCTAAGCTGCAGAGACCCCTGGTCTCATCTTCTTATTCCCCGTGACTTAGTGCTGACCCCAGAGACGCTGGCTGTAGAGACAGCAGGCTCTGCTTTCTCTTTGTGGTGTGTGCAAATGTTTGCTTTGGACACCAGAGAGGGTCTTCAAGCTGTAGACGGTAGAACTGTGTGCAACACAGAGGATAAATGAACAGCGCTGTAGAATTCAGAAGAGGAAGAGGAAGAGACTCCCCACCAGGACGGAGGATGAATGTCCCCAAGGACCAGGGCACAGACTAAGAACCCACTGGAGGAGACAGGACCTCCAGGTGGAGGCCAGAAATTGGGGGTCCAGGAAGGGAGGCCACAGACCTGAGCAATGTAATTTTACAGGCCCCTCAAACTGTGCCTCCTTTCAAACAAGCAACTTGGTCCTTAGGGGCCCCTCTCACAGGCCAGCCCCGTCCCCAGCTGGTTGTTGGGAACTACTCTAGAAGAGGTTTGCTAAAATGACTTACTGACTCAACCCACATGGGAGCTCTTATGAGATGTCACCTCATGGTCCTTCCTCGATGGAGCCCCTCGTGCATCTAGCTGCTTGTTTACAAGTCATCCCATGGCCAACAGTTGGGGTCAGAGGACCTAGGTCTGAAGGGGGGGTGGGGGGTGGTATCACTGCAGGCTCAGGCCGGGATCAGTCAGATCACGAGGTGCACAGGTCCCACAGGGATAGCACTGTGTCTACTCAGCGAGTGGGGGCAATGGCTGTCGGAATATTCTGGCTGCAGACCCTATGCCACTCCACTCATCTTGCGTGCAAATACCACAGGCCGTTGAGAGATGCTGGAACCTCTCCCGAGCTTCTGTGCCCTGGGGATGGGGTGGCACTTGGTCTATCCCTGGGCATCAGGGACCCCTGCCTCATCCTCAAAGAAGCAGAGCCCACTCCCTCACTGCTGCCCAAGAGCGACGTACGAGGAAGGACCTCTGTGACTATAGATGATCTGAAGAGTGCTAGGCTACTTGAATCTGAATTTCTTCCACGTGGTCACTCTTTCTTCCAGATAAAGTGGAAAGGTGTGTGTCTGGGGGCGGGGGGGGGGGGCGCAATAAATAAGGTGTTAGGTTTTCGTGAGCATTAACAATGGTAGGGATGGTCTTTGATGCTCCTCATTTCCTAAGCACACATCTCGTGCTTGGGTCCACTTGTCCACTCTGAAGCCTCCAAAACATGTCAGTCCCCTTCTCTCCCAGGTCAAGAAGCCATCCCTTCACATCCGACCATCTGCAACAACTCCCTCACCAGAAACCCTGCTTCCCTTCCTGACCCTGCAATATCCACTCTCCCTCAGAAGCCAATGTGACCTTCCAAACATGCATCAGATCATCATGGCTCTGCCCAGCTACAAAACTTCCAGGCAGCCCCTCACGTTTATCAAAACTAAACTCCTTACCTGGCCCCGCCTATTTTGGACAGCCATCTGATCCACAGTCCCCTCCTTGGGCCACGCCAGCTGGCTTTCCTTCTGCTTCTCAGTCAAGAACTGCAGAGGCCACCCCAGGACCTTTGCACTGATTTCCCCCTCTTCTCAGCCTAATCTCACATCATAAGTAGACTTTCCTGACAACTGAGTCCAAAATCAACTCCCCAGTCCTTATCACAGTTCTCCATCTTAATTTCCTTCTTACTATTCATCAGCATTGATGCATTTTATTCCCTTTTTTTGTCTAATTTTCTGTCCCACCTCCCCTGCATAGCTTATGAGCTCCCTGAGAGCACAGCCCTTACTTATTTTTCTTCTCAGTACTTAAAATACTGCCTGACATGGAGCAGGTATACAGCAAGTATTTGTTAAATGAATGAAAACAAGGAGGCAGAAGCAAGACTTAGAACCTTCCTGCATACATGCTGCCCTGGAAAAATCACATGTTTTCAAAATAGCCTCCACTTTTACAAAATTTAGAAAAATTTAGTTTTACCACCCCCGTTAGATACTGTCTTCCACCTGCCACCTGGTCAGGCCCCTGAAGGACACTGTCTTCCTTAAAGGGGTGTTTTACTGACAGAAGGGTGTTTTACACAACAAAGATGTTTCTCTCCTGTATTTACCCACCAGGTCTTAAAGTCGCAAAGTGAAATAATAAACAGATGAACCTTTATCATCCTTGCAGACATGGGAAGGCAAGCACCGTAGGCAAAAGGTACAGTTAGAATCCGAATCACAGGACCTGACAGCTCGTCTCAGTACATCTACAAATCTGGGAAAATGACTTCCTTCTTGCGATCTTAATTTTCTCACCTATAAAAAGAAGGGATTGATTCTAGGCCAAAACATTCTAGATGAATGTGGATGTTCGTGTCTGGGAGGGTCATGCTGCCATGCAAGTAGATTTTTTAAAAAATTGAGTGATGAAAGAAAATGATTACTGTAAAAGATCAAAATAAATACATTCCAAATTGTGTAGAAAACTTTTAAATTGGGGAAGTCGTGCGTGATGGGAGGTCTTATCTATACACCACGGGACAATGCATCACT
This sequence comes from Mustela erminea, assembly GCF_009829155.1. Taxonomy (NCBI): domain Eukaryota; kingdom Metazoa; phylum Chordata; class Mammalia; order Carnivora; family Mustelidae; genus Mustela; species Mustela erminea. The sequence continues at coordinate 137,942,434 of NC_045620.1, forward strand.
TTTGTGTTCATCTTTTCGTGTTCATCTTTTTCTTTGTTCTCGAAGTCGTCGTGATCATTAAGTGTGTCATGTCTTCGCAGCCCCTTGGCCCCAAAGAAATTAAGTTGGGGGAAGCAAAGCAGGTAGCTGCTAAGCTGTCTTCTTGCCCCTGCGGTGACGGCCGGCTCGGGAGTCAGTGGTGGCCCGGGACCGGTCTCTATGCTGCTCAGTGGGAGAGGGAGGGGATGGACTAAACCGGGCACAGCCCCTCCAACGCTGCACTCCCTTCACCCCAGCCACACCGAGGAACGGCTTCAAGAGACAAAGGGGACAAAATAAGAACACGGGGATTTTGCCTGGACTCTGGGAACGATTCTTCCTTTCATCACGGAGCTTACCAATCAGAACTATCGGAGGTTTCATCTGGGCCAATCATGGGGAATGTTTCTTTGTGAATAAAATCAACCCAGAACAAAGCAGACCTGAGAAACAGAGAAAATTAAAACAAGCAAACACAAGCACGCACTGATTCCTATTGATCCCTGTATCCAGCTGGCCTGGAAGCAAAACCACACTGTGATCCTTCTGGTCTCCTGACCCAACGCATTTCCTCTCTTGTCTAAACCAGTCAGAGGCGTATTTGAGGCGATGCAAAGATGCATGGCTTGTCATCGTCCCCATTCTAACCTTGTCTTTCCGGGGGACCCGCACAAGGGCCACAATGCTCCCCAGATGGTGCTGTGGGTTGGCTACGCCCACTCAGGTGCCTTTTCTCACGAGCAGGGTTCATCGGGGTCAGTGCTCTGTGTGCTTCCTGCCCCTCGGGGACGGTTTCCTCACTGTCTCTGCAAGGGGGCCTCTAACTTTGATTCTGGGACCAAGGGAGAGCTGTTCAGGCCTCTCTGCAAACTGTGCACACCCAGCTGCAGTGCCCTCTCACGTGAGAGCCCAGCAAGGCTGTAATGAACACTTGGGAAACTGTGACTTATTCCCACAGGGTGTGTGACCGTTACTGCCCACTGCACAGTTCAGTGTTCGCTTCTATCTTTAGCCCTGTTCCTTGGGCTATACCCTGAGCAGTCTGGGACAGACCAAGCTGGTGGTCTCGGACCAGCAAGGAGGCTCTCGGTAGAGCTCTCTGCCTGCAGTGGGCCTGATGCACCTGCCGCACTCAGTCTCCAGAGCGGCAGCCCCCTGCCTCTTCTGGTCTTGGGATTGGAGCCCTGGTCTCCTGCTTGGGTCCCCTGGTTTTGTTGTCGTTCTCTGCGGGTTCCCTGTCTTATGGAGAACGACAAACCTCTCAGAAGCCTCTAGAGCCTTCTCCAGAGGGCAGGAGATCCCTTTCTCTGCCTGCAGTTGGGCAGGGTTCTCCCTACTGGGTCCCAGAATCTGGGTGTACCAGATGCTGAAGCCATAGCCCCCCCCGCCCGTATCAGGTTAGTGGGGGATGTGGGTAATTCCAAGACAGTGCTCTGTAGGGGCCCCTGGGTGGCTCAGTGGGTTAAAGCCTCTGCTTTCGGCTCAGGTCATGATGCTGGGGTCCTTGGATGGAGCCCTGCATCAGGCTCTCTGCTCCGCAGGGAACCTGCTTCCTTCTCTCTCTCTCTGCCTACCTCTCTCTGCCTACTTGTGATGTCTGTCTGTCAAATAAATAAATAAAATCTTAAAAAAAAAAAAAGACAGTGCTCTGTAATAGAAATAAAACAGACAGCTTTCAGAGGAAGGAGCTACACACCTAAAACAGCCCCAGGATGCTTTTTGGAAGAAACCACAGCTGAAGTGGGTCTTAAACAATGGATAGAGCTCATACAGTTCACCAGAGGGGCTGTTACAGGCTGAGGGCTCAGCCCAGGGATGGAAAGACCACATCGGGCAGCCGGAGCCACTTCCCACAGGCAGTGAGCATGCGCTGTGAGGCGGGAGGCTGGGAGTCCCGCAGGCAGACCCGGAGCGCGCAGAGCCATGGACAGAGACCGCGGGGCTGGAGGCACCCTGGAGGGTCACTGGGAGAACCCTGGAGGGTCCTGGAGGGTCACTGGGAGAACGCTGAATGTAACGGTGAAGGCGTTGAGGAGCTTTTCTAGGGATTTCCTCAGGAAAGTAACCGGCAATTTTGCTTTTGCAAGAGTAAAGTTGGAGGTATAATTCACATCAATCGTCTGGCTACTGATGCCAGAATATTCATCTCATCGTGGACCTGGCCTGAGGCCAGAGCCTACCCAGCTGGAGCTTGACCCCATCTTGGGTGTGGCTTCTTCACCCCCAAGAAGCCATGGTGACCCATCCCGCCAGACCGTTTGCAAAATGCTCTCATCCCAAAGTCCGGAGATCACTCCCATCTGCTGTCTGTGTCTCAGCCCCGTCCCTGGGCTCTTGCTTAACCCACAGCTCCCTCAGGCCACTGGGGTCACGACACCTGCTGCGGCACCCCGCATTGGCCTAATGGTTGTTCAGACCTTAACTAATGGGCTCATCACTACCCAAAACCGTGCCCTGTCCTTTTTTAAATGCTCTGACAGTCTAACAGCTCCCCGAGGCTACAACTTAGACTTTGTGGCTTTCCCATGTTTGCACCTGTATTTTGCTGTCATTTTTTCTGTTCCAAAGCCTGGTCAGTGGATGGACAGTTTTCAGGAATGCTGAGCACCAGACCTGCGGCTGAATGAGCAAAGGTACATAAAAAACAGATCTGCATCCTGAGCACAGATCTGTGCTCAAACCTGTCGCAGCAAGTATTTAATCACCTTTTCTGAAGAGGAGGTGAACGCCGAGGGGTCGCGTGTTTTCCCCCGACACCACACAGCTTCCTGCTCCCCACAGGACAGGCTCTGAATTTGAACTCAGCTTGCCAGGCACCCTGGTGCACGCCGGGCTCACCAGCCCCATAGGAGTCTGGCGGGGCTGTGAGAAATCTCCTCTGGGGACGTGCGACTCAGACGCATCTCCTGCTGTCACATAGGACCCACTGAGCTAGCATTCCCCACCAGCTCGATGCTCTTGGAAAGCGTGTGCCTGATTTTAGAGGTGGCTTCCTGAACGAAGTGCGTGATACCCACTCACGCTTCTCAGAAAGAAATTAGGGAAACGGCAAAAAGCATGCAGCCATCAATCTGTCTGAGAGCAGCTTCTCAGCGGCAGACGGGCTTCCCCCTCACGCACGGCCCAGACAGGAGCCCAGACCGCAGCGGCCCCGGCTCATCTCACCTGAGCAGGTTCCCAGCTGAGCTTCTTTTGTCGCAGCAACAGTGGGCTCCCAGCCGGGGAGGTCCGTGCTCCAACGTGGCTTGTCTGGGAAGCAGCCATACAACCCTGTTTCCTTGCGTGAGGCTGTCGCCAAAGCATCCCCCGTGCTGCAGAATGAAACCCGGTTTGGGGGTCCCTCTTCAGGGCTCCCCGGGGTGCCTGGCACCACATGGCACAACCCGCCACGTCCGAGCTCCAGCCAGACTGCTGACCTGGCCCCCGCGCTGTGTGATATCACTGGCTCGCACAGGGAGGCTTTAACTGTCTCGTCCCCAAGCTCAGAGCCCTCGTGTCTCTGTAGGATGCTCCTCCTGCGATGCCGGGGCTCCGCCGCCCCAGGCTTCTCCCTGCCAGGGCTCCAGGCTCGCGGGGGCTCACTAGCCCAGCCCCTTACCACCCAAGGATCCTTCGTTCTCACCGAAGTAATGATTAATCCCAGGGCTTCTGTGTAAGCCCTTTTCTTTTGAAGAGCCAATTAAAACATTTTCAGCATTCAGATATTTGTAAATATTCTGGTGTTTTTCCATAAATACCTATAGGTCGAAATCATTGTATTCTTGGGAAAAAAAAAAAATCCAACAGCCACTCCTTCATTCCTCTGAAACATGCTGTTCTCATTTAATTTATAAGACTTGCAACTCCATATGGAAAGGATATGGTTGACTGGGGAGACATGGATATTAAAAAAAAAAAAAAAAGTGATCACATAGGAAATTAATAATGCACGCCAGACTGTGGATTATACTGTTGGGGGACTGAATGCAAAGGACGGAGGAGAAGGGCACAGAATTGGCACTAGAGAGACCCAGTTTCCAGTCCCAAACCAATGCTCACTGAGCTGTACGGGTCTGTGCAAGTGCCTGGCTCCTGGCCTCTGTGCCCCGCCCAGGCTCGCCGATGGCCAGCGACGTTTCCGACAGCCCGACCAGCTAGGTTTTCCTTTCCGGAGCAGAGAAAAGCAAAGCTACCTCCTTGTGCTTTTGGAGGAAGGGTGGCCCTTAGAGGGAGTGGACATGGGAATCGCTGAAGACCTCCAGGCTAGGACTCACAGCCCTGCCCCAGAAGATGATGACTCAGCGTCCTCGTCTGCCAGATGGGCGAACAGAGCCCGCCCCCGGGCTGATGCAGCCCCTGTAAGGACCAAATGGGGTGTTACTTGCAAAACCCCGGCTCCCGCTCGGGGAACGTTAGCTGTTACCGTTACTCCTCTGGGGTCCTCGTTCTACCACGACTCTCTGAGCTACCGCGCCGTCTCTCCGGGACTCCATGTGCAAACCTCTTGTATACACTCAAGCGTCTTGTATACACTCACCAAGAGAGGGTTCTGCTGATGTGTGCAAAGACAAGACCACACCTCCATCGCCAGGACACAGGATCTCGCCTTCAGAAGACAAAAACAAAACCATCTGCCATACACTGGGATATTCTGTAAAGTGCTTTTTCTCTGCTGACTGTTGTGTTTCAGGGCACCAAGTAAACATTTTTCTTCCGATAACCATTTAGAATGGCCCCGATCATAAGACAGGCTAATACTACTGTAGAAAGCTTATACAATTTGCCCGAAGCGATGGATGTCCTTAGTAGTGAGTCAGAGATGGGAGCCCTGAAGTCCGGCTCCAAGCCTGCCTGAAGGGTGAGGTCGTCCATCCCAGGAATCAGTGGGGGAAGCGGGGATTTCCAACACAACCTAGAAACTGGGATGAGGCTTTACAGAGGAGGAGGAGGGGGACTGCCTTTCTGTCACAGCCATTCCGTTCTCCTAACTGATCGCAGCATTTTACTGGGCATGAATTCACCGGACGTTTTTAAGTGTGGAACTGGAAAGACGCGTTGCTGTGCAAAGTGTCTCTGGGTGTCCCACACTGAGTGATGGTACACGGTCACAGCAGCAGCAAGCGAGGCGGAACCCGGGAGGTGAGTGTGTGTGTGTGTGCCTTCCGCCGGGGTCCCTGGCCTGAGCCCTGTGGACGAGGCTTCACGCCAGCAGCCCGCAGAAGCATCGGGCACCGGACAGGGCTGGCAGCATAGAGCAGGGCGGAAGGTGGGCTTGGAGCTGAGGGACAGACGCCGCACTGCCCGCCTTCGCCGCGAAGGGAAAAGGGAAACGTAGGCAGCAGAGAGGAGGACCGTCCCCTCCTCGCCAGGACAGACGGGATCCCCTGCCGGCCTCAGAGGTTGTGGGACAAAGAAGAAGGGGGGAGAAAAAGGATCAGCAAAGCTTCTCTCTCCCCAGCACGCTGTCATCCATGACATCACATGGAGCAGAGCCGTCCCCGTGCCAGGGGGGCCGCGCCCAGCATCGTTTCTCGCCACCGGAAGACGCCTGGGCACGACGACCTTCCCCTTCCCGCCCATCCTGGGGTTCTGAGTATTGCTAAGTGTGCATGCGTTGGTCGAGGCTTTCCTCCTTTACCCAGGCTCTTTCTCCTTCTGTGTGACGATGGGTCCAGATCACCTAAGGACAGGCCACCACGGCCCACCAATGTTTGTTCCACACATTTCTATTATCCCGGCGAAGCCCGGCGCCGGGGTTGGGGGGTTGGGGGGGTGGGGGGTGGGGGGGGGTGCGGTGCTTCGCAGGGATAATACATGGGGGGGGCATGTAATCACTACTTCACACACCGACGTTTCCCGGGGTTCCCCAAGGGACAGCGGCTTTGTCTGCCTGAGTGTGTGTCCCGTTTCCTGACCTCCGCAAGACTGAGAAGTGTGACTGGGTCCTTCTCCTTTGTGGGGGGCTCTTTGGTTTACCATAGCGCCCAGCTTCCTCCCACCAGATGCGGCACCCTCCCAGCCGAGACAACCGAACCGCCTCCAGACATCGTCAAATGCCTCCTGGGGGCAAGATCCGCTGCGCTTGAAAACCACTGGCTACTCTGATTACAAGTAGTATTAAGTTACTTGTAATTTTACAATTAATATTAAAAGAAGAAAACTGTTAAGAAAATACCAAATTATGATAGAATGCATTCATTGTAGCATAGCAGGCAACCAGTGAACACTCGATATCTACCCGTGTATTTCTCTACTAAAGAGCAAACCACGAAGGAATTCATTAATTTACGTATTAGGAAATTTCATGCTTATGAACACTTACTGTTTTTTGGAGCACTTTCTTAGGCCTGATTATAAAGTCCTAAGAAAAACACTTGTTGGGGGGCCTGGGTGGCTCAGTGGGTTAAGCCGCTGCCTTCGGCTCAGGTCATGATCCCAGGGTCCTGGGATCAAGTCCCACATCAGGCTCTCTGCTCATCAGGGAGGCTGCTTCCCTCTCTCTCTCTGCCTGCCTCTATGCCTACTTGTGATCTCTGTCAAATAAATAAATAAAATCTTTAAAAAAAAAAAAAAAAACTTGTCTTTTGTCACCAAGGTTAGCAGACAAATGAAAATGTCTTTCAAAAACACCTATGTGTACAGGCGCACGTGCATTCCCAGCAAACAAAGGCTATGGTCAGTCCACGCGCTGACTGATTCCTTTCACAAATAACTATTCTTTCTGCTCTGTGTTAGACACCACCATGCCTAGGCATGGATTAGGAAGCTGTATAAGACTCAATTCCTGCCTTTAGGCAGTAGTAGTTTGAGAAAAATGTAGCAAACAAGTGAGGGCAATAAAATATTGTTTATTCTTGTAATAAATATTTAGGCAGAGTGCTGCACAGTGGTAATAGGATATAGAGCAGAACTGATACCATCTCCTGCAGTTAACGATCTAGAAGAGATAAGACACAAACTCAGAAATAAGGAAGAAGATTATAGTGGAAGTAAGGGAGGCCACGGGGGTTTAGGGCGGGTGCACCCGTCTTAGATTACAGGAATATTCATGATGATTTTAATACACGCTCATAAGCTTTTGGATACTCGGCTCATGAAACGTAAGTCGACTTCACCTCCTGTTAGATAGGAGTCAGTGCTGGTGTTAGGGACACATTTCTAAGAGAATGTGGTGGAAATGTCACCATGGGACTCAAGATAGACAATGGCACTCTGCTGGCTTCTCTCCAGCTTGAGGCTACGCCCTGGGTGACCAGCTGCCATGTTGTACAGACACATTCAGGACAGACTGCGTGGCCCTGGCTGATAGCTCCAGTTGAGGTCGTGGTCAGTCTTGTGAGTGGTCAGACTCGTGGCCAGTGTGTAAGCAGTGAGTCCGGCCTTCAAGTTGCCCTGACTGTGGCTTTAATGGAAGAGAGAGGAATGATTTCTACCAAATCCTGACCCACGTTGTGAATTTGCAAGTAAAATAAATGTTTCCATTGTTTTAAGCCACAAAGCTTTGGGGTGGTCGGTTACACAACCATAGTAACCTTGACAAAACCACCTAGATTTGAAAGATATTTCTAAAAGGGTATGGGGGCACAAATCTATTTTAAGTAGTCCAGGCAAGTTTTCGAGATGTGGTCATTTGAATTGTGCCTTGAAACCTGAGTGCATCCTCCAGTAGGTATTAGGCAGGCAGACAGGAAAATGGCAGGACCTGAATTGTTTTTTGTCTTGTTTTATTTTTTTTTTCAGTGTTCCAAAATTCATTGTTTATGCACCACACCAATGCTCCATGCACTACATGCCCTCCACAGTACCCACCACCAGGCTCACCCAACTCCCATCTCCCTCCCCTCCAAAACCTTCAGTTAGTTCCTCAGAGTCCACAGTCTCTCATGGTTCACCTCCCCTTCCAATTTCCCCCAACTTACTTCTCCTCTCCATCTCCCCATGTCCTCCATGATATATCTTATGCCCCACAAGTAAGTGAAACCATATGATAATTGACTCTCTCTGCTTGACTTATTTCACTCAGCATAATCTCTTCCAGTCCTGTCCATGTTAATATAAAAGTTGGGCATCGATCCTTTCTGATGGAGGCATCATACTCCATAGTGTATATGGACCACATCTTCCTGATCCATTCGTCTGTTGAAGGGCATCTTGGCTCTTCCCACAGTTTGGCGACCGTGGCCATTGCTGCTATGAACATTGGGGTACAGGAGGCCCTTCTTTTCACGACATCTGTATCTTTGGGGTAAATACCCAGGAGTGCAATTGCATGGTCATAGGGAAGCTCTATTTTCAATTTCTTAAGGAATCTCCACACTGTTCTCCAAAGAGGCTGCACCAACTTGCATTCCCACCAAGAGTATAAGAAGGTTCCCCTTTCTCCACATCCTCTCCAACACTTGTTGTTTCCTGTCCTGTTAATTTTGGCCACTATAACTGGTGTAAGGTGGTATCTCAGTGTGGTTTTGATTTCAATCTCCCTGAAGGCTAAGATGAGAAACATTTTTTCATGTGTCTGTTAGCCATTTGTATGTCTTCATTGGAGAAGTGTCTGTTCATGTTTTCTACCCATTTTCTGATGTGATTATCTGTTTTGTGTGTGTTGAGTTTGAGTAGTTCTTTATAGATCTTAGATATTATCCCTTCGTCTGTAGTGTCATTTGCAAATATCTTCTCCCATTCCACAGTTGCCTCTTTGTTTTGCTGACTGTTTCCTTTGCTGTGCAGAAGCTTTTGATCTTGGTGAAGTCAGGACCCACACTTTTAAGCACAACGAGGCATGTGACCACAAGAATGAGGCTATGAGCCAGCACGTCCTCTCTGTGAAGTGTGAGTGTGTAGCCTGGCTTGCCCACTGAGACAGGGCTGGGAAGAAGGATCAGAAGCAATCCAGCTAGATTCACATATGGAAACCTCTAAAACAATTTTTGTTACTCTGAAAACGTACATATAACACACAAGTTACCATGTTAATAATTGTGTAGTGTGCAATGCAGCGGCATTCAGTAGATCCCAACGTTATTTCCCAAAGAGTCTTCACCCTGAAATTCCTTATACGCATCAGGCAATCATTTCCCCCACCCCCTCCCTTCCCCACCCACTCCCCTGGCAACCACTCGGCTCCTTCCTGTCTCTACGATTTGTCTTTCCTGGGTATTCTGTTTCCGTAAAACCATACAACAGGAGGCCCCTCATGCCTGACTACTTTCACTTGGCAGAACTCTCTCCAAGCCTCATCCACGCTGGAACCCATGCAGCACTTGATCCATTTTTACAGCTTAATAATATTCCACTGTAAGGGAACGGCACATTCTGTTTACCTGTTTGCCAGTTGTTGGTCATGGTGGTGTTTCTGCCTTTGGCCATGGAGAGGGCCACCATGAGTATTCCAAAGCAAGTTTTCGGTTGAAAACCTGTCTTCAGTTTTTCTGAGTATACACCAAAGAGTGGAGCTGCTGGGTGTGTGATATTCTGTATTTACCTTCCTGTCTTCCACAGAAGCTACAGCATTGTACAGCCGCACCAGCAGTAGAGGGGCCCCATCTCCCCACATCCTCATCCGCACTTGTTACCCCCCGTTGTCACTGTCACTGCTATTATTATTATGGCCATCCCAGCGGATGGGGAATGGCATCTCACTGGGGCTGTGATTTGTCTTCTCCTAATGACTAATGACGTGGAGCATCTTTTAATGGGTTTGTTGCCCTTTTAGATCCACCATATTTATATCTTCTCTGGAGAAGCTTCCAATGGGAAAAACTTCTGTCTCATGCCTTGTGACTGGGGCTTCAGCCACAGCGGAGCAACGGAGAGCCATTCGCCGTGGGAGGAGCATCCTGACCAGATTTAAAGTCCAGAGAAATCAACAAGCCTCCAAGCTGGGGCCACAGCTCCTGCGGAAATTAGGCTAGAACAGGAGGGAGAGGCTCCGAAGCCTAAGCGGTAATCGCAGCCAAGATGCAAGGAGGGTTGAAGAGCGGGGTCGGCTGGGTCCTCAGACCCTTCACGGTTTTGCTGCGTGTTCCTGTTGCCTCCTGGTTCATGTATTGCTACAGCCGTGATGGTGACCTGTTCCATGTGGTAGTCATGGGGAAATCATCAGGAGCAATTCTGGAAGCCTCAAGAGAAGGGATGTTCCACCGTTTAGTTTCCTACCTGCAGGGTAGGAGGGAAGGTCCCCTAATCAGTCAGACCTGAGCCTCATTTTCTACTTTTCTTGTCAGAAAACACTTGAAGCTACACAGCTTAGGGTGAACAAAAATGCCACATTGAGAATTAAATGTCACATAGAGACACGTTCCCTGCACAGATTATAGGAGACGGTGGTAGAGAAGATTTCTCATAGCGCCTGTTTACAGCACCCGTGACTAACTCTGCAGAAGGAAGCTGGGAGACATTAATTTGCCATTCTTCAGGAAAAACAGAATTTGGTCCTTGCCTCATGCTGAAAATGACAAAAGATAGCTCCTTTCCTATATATTACTCTTCCTGTATCTTAATTTTTGAGACCCCTATAGCAACTTAAAACATGTCTACATGCATTATTTTACAAAATACCATTATTTATTCTAGTTATTAATCAAAATGTTTATAAAGGAGTTTTTACACATTAAAAGTATTGAAAATCTTACCAGCCATTCCCTGCCATAACCACGCGTAGCTCCAAGATAAATACATAAAGCAAGCCAGAGATACATAAAAATGGAGATTTACAGACCTTTCAACATAAAGGTGTAGATATGAATCTATATGATTCCTGCATCTCCCTCTTCTCCAGTTTCCTAATTCACTAGGGTTTTGGTTGTGTGCTCACAGCACTAGAGAGTCCTGAGTCATCCCCACACAGTCCCTTCCTGGATTCTCTTTCCAAATGCCCAACTCAATTAGAAGAAATAGGATATACACTGACCATACAAAGTGCCTTGTCCAGGAGCATTGATGAAAAACAACTTCCTCCAAATAATAAAAAAAGAAAGAAATGGGAAAAGGAGAGATCTGTGGGTTCTGTGCCTTGGTCCCTAGTGTAACAACCAGAACACACCCAAGTCTTCAGGTAAAAGTGGCCTCATGATGAGTCCAACCTGTGCAGGAGTGTCAGGCTTGCACATGCCCCCGGTAGCAGAGGGCCCACTGGTGTGAAAACCCCAGGTGCTGGGGGCTTTCAGCAACAGCTTCATGAGGCATCTCATGATGTCTCACATCTCAGCAACAGCTTCATGAGGCAATGACCATCACCCCCATCCTCAGCTCTACATCACCCCAAAACCTTGGCAAAACGCTGTAACTGTGGGCGATCCTGCAAAGAGGAACAAGCCGACAAAGGCCAGAGGTCACGCCCCACGGCCCTGGGGACATGGCTTTCAATCAGGTAACATTAGTTATGTTTTAGACAATAAAGAAATGAACGTTTCGTGGACATCCGGACCTGTGGCCCGAGATGCGCGTATGAAATTCTGTGCATCATGGGTCATCGTTCATGCGCACCCGGCCTGGGGACCCTAGTTCATTTTAATTTCAAGCTAATAAGTAACATTTCAAATTCTACTTCAAACGTTGCATCACATTCCATCACATAAAGCTCCTCAAAGGCTATATGTTTGGTAATTCTCGGTTCTTTCAAACATGCTATAGAGGTCACCTGGGTGGCTCAGCGGGTTAGGCGTCTGCCTTCCTCTCAGGTCATGATCCTGGGGTCCTGGGATCGAGCCCTGCATCGGGCTCCCTGCTCCGTGGGAAGCCTGTTCTCCCTCTCCCTCTCCCCCTGCTTGTGTTCCCTCTCTCACCATCTCTCTCTCTGTCAAATAAATAAAATCTTTAAAAAAAAAAAAAAAGGAAGAAGAAGAAGATGCTTCAGAAGAAGGTAACATCTCGAGCTAATAACCCACATGTTATTGCCGGCAGCTGTAACTGTCCAGGGTTGACTCAGCCAAGGGCCTGTTTCCTCAAACTACAGAGCTGAGACCCTGCCTGTAAAGCACGTAACGATGAAAAGGAGTGAGTGCCATAAACCACGGTCTCCCAAACTTGTCTCGCTCATCTGTGTGTGCTCTCAGCCCTCGGATGGATGGAGGGTGTAAATGCCTTCGGGCCAGGGAACAGCCTGAAATGCCTCCAGTTCCCTCAGTGCTGAGCGGAACCCCAGTGTCACTGAGGGCCCAGCCTAGGCTCTGAGAACTGGGGAACATTCCAAAGGCCTTAGGCCATATTCCCTGTCCAGCACGGGACCGACATCTCAAAGCCCCGCAGTTAAGTCCAGCAAAGGAGGCATTGTTGTTCCTTCTTCCCCTTCAGCTAGTCTGGGTTTTACTTGCTTCTCTCTTCCTGTGACTCTATGTGAGGTTGATGAGGACAAGAACCAGAACAGGGAATGGTACCAGGTACCGCAGAGTCCAAAGTCAGCCCTTTCTCGTGTAAATGGCAGCAGGACACACAGGATCATGATCTTGGGAATGCCCCGACCTCCGTCAGTTCTGACAAGGCATGTTCTCTTGCTGGTCTCATCTATTATTATGCCCGTCCTAGGAGAGGGTTTTTATTTTTGTAAGTAAACTGTACTGTGTGTGACTCAGTATCATTTAAACAAAATCACGTATGTGCCGAGGACACTTAAGTTTAAATCCCAGCTCCTCTGTAAACAAACTGCACAGCCTTTGATGTATCACTTAAACCAGGTGAATCTCCGCTTCCTCATTTGTGGAATGAAAAATAATACCACCGCCCCCCCGCCCCCCCCCCCCAGGGCTGTTGAAAGTATTAGATGAGAAATCACAGGCAGAACGTCTGCACCAGGGTCTCGACGAGAACAGCGCAGGGACACACAGGGGTGCTCAGCCCCGCGCGCCCTCCTCTGAATCCATTTCCTCCCTGGAAAAAAAAAAAAAAAAAAAAAAAAGTCTCGCAAATATTACTTCAACTCCTATTTTGCCAATCCTCTCAAGAAGGAGAAATGATGCTCTAATTTGAATGGAATGAAACAGCTCTGGTAAGTGAGGTCTGCAAAGCGTAAACCTTCGTGCGGGAGACATCAGTGGAGATCTTCAGCCGAGAGCGGCCGCGCAAGCCTGTCCCGTGGGCTCTCGCTCCATTCCCGTCCCGCCAGCAGCTCCCACTTGAGTCCATCAGTACAAGCATTTGGGAAGGAACCTCAAAAGGCAAAACCATTTCACTCTGGAAGTCTACGTTGTATAGATGCAAATGATTTCTGCATGGATGAGACCATCTTTGTGAGGACGGAATACGTGGATCAAGTATTTTCAAGAGACTGTGGATATGCCACGTGCCGCCGGCGGCTGTCCCTCATGAGCCGCTGTACCTGGGAGCAGGCTGCAGGGAAGGTCCTGAGCGCCTCTGGCTGGAGCCCGCCCCTGAGCTGAGACGGGGCTCCCAGAATGGACGCACCTTGTACGTACAAGAGAGCAAACCCAGCGGACGGTGGCTGGCCAGCCCATGGCGGGCCCCTCGCAGGCATGCTGCGGAAGCTGCTGAAGCCGAGTTCTGCCCTTGCAGTGACCTGCTGCCCTCCAGGCTTCCTCATTTGTCACTCAGCCATCGCCTGCTTTCCAACTGCCCACCACCCGCGCTTGTCGGCTAACTCAGGGTAACCTCTCAGAGGACACAGGAAGTGCTTTTTCCTCAGGGCTTCCAAGGCAGATTCAGAAGACACCCACAATTCCATGAATATTTAATGAAATTAATGTGGCAAAGCATGGAATTCCTAGAATTTGGGGGTGAAGTCCCTACCAGCTGATTTTAATTTTCAGTGAGATGTTTCTTTTTCTGGCTTCCCACCCTCTCCACAGTCTGAAGTCATGTGCAGATAAAACATGCTGAACACAGATCACTGGGCTAGCACTATGCGGAGTGTGATGGTGCACACTGCCCAGAAACACTGTAGCAAGAGCCTGTGAGCTATTTGTTTCAACATGCATGTTACAGACCAGTAAGCCGAGATCCAGAGAGGTTAAGTAAGGTGTCTGCTGTCACACAGCTGGTAAGTGCAAGAGGTAGGATTCAAACCTGTGTGCTATCAGCCTGGATGTTTACTTCCTTCTACACTTCTGAAAACTCACAAGGTCCCATTGGTTCATGCATTCATTCAGTCATTCAAGGGCTGTGGGTGCTTATTCTGGGCTGGACCCACTGATGGGTAATGTCCATGGTTACAGTGCTCATGGGAATGCAAAGAAGGGGACAGCTGGTCCCGCAGGTGCACAGCGTGGGGAGGGGGGCACAGGATGCCAGGGACGGGGAACCCCTGTATGGCCCAACTGCCCCAAAGGCCCGGCAGCACCAGCATCTAAGGAGCAGAGGACTCTGGGAAGGAGTTGGGTACTTGAGAAGCTTTCTGGGTACTTGAGAGAGGAGAGCAGGTCCAGGAGTCCATGGTGTTACCGCCCAGGACTGTGGACAGTGCAGCCTTGAGCGCCAGGGGGCAAGGTGGGAGGCCGTGGACAAAAGTCTCAGTGTTGGAGCAGAGAAGAGAACCCTAGGTAGCAGGGTGGCCGGGGGAAAATGGAACCTTGGGGCATCTGAAGCAGCAGACAAATGGTGGTGAAGATATGGGCAATCGCCAGGCTCTGAGGAAGGAACAGTGAACACTGTTCAAGGAGTTTGCACTGAATCATGTCCCCAAGAAAGACGTGGAAGTCTGAAGCCCCCAGGACATGTGAATGGGATCTTATTTGGAAATGGGGTCTTTGCAGGCAGAATATACTTTCGAGGAAGCCAGGCCGGTGGGACCTCATCCAAATGTCTCAGCGACAAGACATAAGAGCTGAGGACTGTGGCCACCACCACAGCTCCCGAGGTGCAAGGTTGACGGTCCCTGGGTCGGTGTCCCAGCACGGCCATCATAAAGTCTGGGAACGGAGCCGCTTCAAACACAGAAGTGATGGCCCCACAGTTCTGCCGCCTGGACGTCTGAGCTGGAGGTATTACTGGGGACACGCTCCCTCAGGAGGCTGTAGGGAAGAGTCTGGCCCCCACCGTGTCTGCTTCACCTTGACATGCTGCTCTCCATGTGCCTGTCTATCTCCACCTGGCCCCCTTTATCAGGACACCAGTGCCCCCCACCCAGGATGACCTCCCCGTATGCGTTTGGACCTGCCTGGACCTTATTTCCAAATAAAGTTATAGTAGGAGAAACACAGTCCCTTTCTCGAAGGTTTCAGAAGCAGAGTGTGACCCCATGGACACCTTGATTTCTGACCTCCAGCTTCCCAAACTGCGAGAAAATACATTTCTGTCGTTTTAGGCCATTAGGGGTAACCACTGGTTACACCAGCCCTAGGAAACTAACACAGCCACTAAAATAAAAGGAAAACTAACATGAGAACTTGAAGAAGAGGGGTGTTTTTAAGGAAAGGGTTCTTTGAAGGCAGGGAAGCAAGGCATGGAGGGCTCTCGGCCCTGCTGGGGTCCAGGAAGGGCAGGCGCCGTGCTGGTGGGCAGGGGGAAGGGGTGAGGAGAGGCCTTTGGGTCTGTTTGATGGACAGTCGCCGGCTGTGTGTACGCCGGTGGGAGAAGCTGACGCGTTCGGAACTGGGCATCTGGAGATGGGCAGACGCCAAGGGAGAGCTCCTTCCCCGGCTGACGCGTCTCCGGAGAAGTCAGGCCCAGGCTGTGCCCTGGACCCTTCTCACCTGCGGGTGAGCAGAACAGGCTTGTTCCGTTCTTCCCTGGCCCTGGCTCCTGCCCTCCCCCTCAAACGGGGACAGTGACAAACTTAACGCTATCCTACAAGCAGTACCAAGGCCGAGGGAACCAAAGGAGGTTTCTCATTCATTTTCAAGCAGGCAGTCAGCGCACTGAGCTCACGTAGGATCCGGCCGATTTCTTTCCATCACTTTTAGAGAACGTTAGAGCTCTTTGCTGAGCATCCCAGCAGAGGACCCCTCCCTAGTTCCGTTGTTTCTCTCCCTCCCTGCGGAGCCTGACTGCAGAGCTGTCCCAGGCCGAGCTTTGCTCCCCCGAGGCCGGACCCCAGGACCCGCGGTGCCCTCCCCAGCTCCAGCTCCGCTGCTTCCTCCCCCGCCAGGAGCAGTCTGGAAAGCGGACAGCCCAGTCATGCTAAGTGCTGGCGTGGTTTTTCTCTTCTTTGATTATTTTGGTCACACTGCATGTGCTTTGACTCCTATTACCAATAAAGCTCCGATGGCCAGTCATTCAGGGACATTTTTACATCCCTGAATTTGCTTTCAAAACACACTAAGCCAGGTTTTTAGAAGACTGTTTCAGGATACATTTCAGCTAAAATCACTACGCGGGTTCAGTTTCAGTGGATGGTTTTGCGAATTAACGTGGTTCAGTTCAGTTTTGGGTTCATGGTTCAGGTCAGGTCACGACCCTTAAACATTCCTAGATAAGGTGGATGATATTAATTTCTTATAATAATAATGCTGAAGACAGACCTGAAAATACCCTTTGTCTGGGACCCCACGGTCCTTGCAGACATAGAGAGGAAAGATCTCTGGTGACTTTCTTAAAGTAGCACAAGGTTGCAGCTTTTGTGGATGTGAGCCGTGACGGGTGAGTGCGAACCACTCCCTGTGTCAGTCCTTCAGGGCCACTGCCAGCCACTTGGAGGTGACACTCTTCCGGCTTCCTCTTCGAGACACCCCGTGTGCTGTGTTCAAATATCTTCTCTCCACTGACTTGTTTGGTGGGAAGGGGAAATTCAGGGGCAGGGGTGGGGGGCTGGGGACATTCTGCCACAGGGGAGTCCTCTGAAAAGTTGAACCTCTCTCATTGTAGTTTTGCTGAAATGCTTTCATCGACAATAGGATTTTTGTCATTGTTTTTGTTTACTTTTATGGCAGCATCTGCTCGCGCTGCACCTGCGCACACGCAGGGGCGCGTCACGCCGGAGCTGCCCTGCGGGCTGAGGCTGCCCCATGGTCCGGGGTGACAGCAGACAGCCGCGGTGATGCCAGCAGATGGCCCTTCCCTACGGGGACCCCTCAAAGAGCAAACGTGCAGCCCCCACGGAGGGTCCGGAGATTTCCTGCTTTTCCTCCCCTTGCTGTTTTGTTAAACCACGAGCCCTTCTGAGCCTCTTTCCACCTCAGAAGCTGCTTCTGTCCCAGAGCTCCAGGGCAGCCACTGACCTTCCTGCCCCTGCCCCTCCCCCTCCCCCTCCCCCCTCCCCTTCTTTCTCCTTCTCCCTTTCTCCTACTGCTCCTCCCCTGCCTCCACCCTCTCTCCCATCCCCCATCTCCCCCCTCCCCTTCCTCTGTACCCCCCCCCCCCCCCCCCGCCTCTCCTCTTTGCCTCCACCTCACCTTCCTCTTTCCCAGCTGCCTGCCTCTCGCCATGTTTTCCTCTTTCTTGCCACAAAAGCTCAAAAACAAAGAAGGAAAAAGAATCCGTGGTGTCAGGGGTTGGCGGAGTGGCCTGCAGGGAGCCCCCCGCCCCCGCCCGCCTGTCCCCAGACCTTCCACGCAGCGGCTCAGGCTCACAGGCACCCCACGCGCGGCAGGCTTTCCCCACGCTGACCACAGGGCAGGCGGTGGGAGCATTTCTGCCCGAAGCCGGCCTTGCATTCCCCGAGGGGACTCGGAGCCACGACCCCCAGCCGTGCTGTCCCTCCAGAGATGCTCTGCACAGCCGCGTACCAGCGGCAGCCCTGCCCAGGCCGCCCGGAAGAGCCCGGAAACCTCGCACAGCCGGTGTCACAGCCCGCCCTCCCCAGACCTAGGGTGCAGACATCCGCGGGGGAGCTGCAGCCTGGGAGGGCCTCCTGGGCTGGGCCCCTGGAGGAACGTGCTCCAGGGCTCTCCAGGCTGGGCCAGGCTCCCCCCTCCCCTGGAAATAGACCCTGAGTGGCCAGTGTCGGGGCCGGGTCCCCGCACGCTCACAGCTCACAGCCCCGTGCTTCCCTGTGGGAGGGAGAGGCCCCCGGCTGCAGGTCCACCCCTGCGGCTTAGCCAATGCCGAGAATGTCCTGGAAATAGCTGTTGTCCCAGCCTGCCCTCCTCACCCTGAGACACCCTGGCAGAGCAGACCTGCTTGTGTGGGTTACAAAGACCCCTTCTGTTTATATGACACTTTCGTGTTTCTACTTGAGGACCTGATCCTTGGGCGGGGAAGCAGGAGATGCTCCGCCTCGTGTCCCTGCCCTCAGCCCCCGAAATTCCTCCTGCCCATCACCTTGTTTTGTGTGACTGCTTGCTTCCAGGGCCTTCCCGTGGAAAGGACGAGGGCTCCCGGTCAGAAAAAACCGACCCTGGCTCCTACCCACAGCCTGACTTTGGCTGATGCTTTTTCTCTTCCCTGAAAGTGGGGCTACCAGGCTGGTGGTGTCACCTGGCAGCACCCAGGTGTGAGTAACGGGAGCAAAACTGAGCGCCCGCCCATCTAGAACTCCGCCGTGCTCCCTAAGGATAGGCTCTCTCCTCCCCAGCGAGAATGCTGGTGACTTGAATCCTGGCCCCACACCTTATTTGCACATGCCCAGAGCTTAGCACGAGATTTGGTGCATGGTTGCATTTTTTAAAACAGGAAAGGCCGTGTGTTTTGCACAAATGAGTAAATCTACTTTGCCGGCAAGTGGACAGAGGCACAGGGTGGCTGGGCTCATTTATGTGGACCCTGACTTTGAGAACCTTACCCGCTATCCATCCTACTATCAAGTGTCTTCAAAGATCCGTGGTCCGTCTTCTCATTTGTTCATAAAACTTCTCCAAATGCAGTCTGACTGTGAAGACATCTTACTGACATCCTTCTGGTCGCCCCACCCCACAAGAAGTCTCAAATTTCAAGGAAATTAAAGAGGCTCATTTACACAAAGTAGTGGGGAAACCCAGGTTGGCGGTACTCCCGGGGGGCTGAGCTCTATACAGTGCACAGTTACTGAGTCATCGACGTGCGGACACGGCACCTGAGCAAGGAATTTTTCCGAGAATTGTCTGCTAAGGGAGTATAAGTCTATTGATTCAAAAACTGTTTTGCTTGGTTGTTGCTATTAAGCAGAGACCGCATTGATGCTTTCCAGTTCAAATCTAATCATGTTAACCTTCATCTTAAGCCGTAGGTGATCTCCATGATCTTTTAGGATCAGCAGCAGAATCCTTGGCCCAGTGTCTGAGTCCCTAAGAGCCCCTGCCCCAGGACACCTCCCTCTTTCTCTTCTGACCACCGGCTTCCTTTGGTTTTGGCTTGTGTTAGTGACTCACTCCTTCCCTGGACATAGCTGTGTCCTCTCCAGAAACCCCGCCCCCACTTTCTTAGTCAATTCCCCTGTTTTTTTGTTTTTGTTTTTGGATTTGGGTTCAAATACCGTTCCCAGCCCTCTCCTGTGTTGTGCATACAATCATGTTCTTTTCATCCCAGCTTTTTAGACAGACATTTCTTACTCTGGATATTTAAATGACCTAAACTGTAAACTCCCTGGGAACAAAGACTGTGTTGGTTGTTCTCACTCTTGGATCCTTAGCGCTTATCACGGTGGGCCCGGCTCCTAGTAGGTACGTGGTGTGTGTTGAACGGAAATCCGCTGACTAAAAGAATATCGATCTGAATGACTCAGAGAGCTGTTCCCATAGGGGCAGCAGGGTAGAAGCCCAATTAGGTTAGGAGTGTTTGCTAGGCTTTCGGAAGCCAGGGACCATTCATAGAACAGCAGTCTCAGAGCTAAAAGAGATTTTAGACGTCATTGAACTGAAAACTCCCTCTCTTTGCAAATCTACTAGGGCATGCATGCCACTTGATAAATGGTTTTCCAGGCTTCGTTTGGGCTCATTTTGGACAAGAGATCTGCATTAATAGTTGATAGAGCTTAAATCACCCCCAAAGAGTCTGTAGGCCAAATAAGGAATAAAATCGCCTGGAAAGAATAGATCCACATTTAGAAGAGGCAATTTTAAATCTAATAAGCAAGGGGCAATGTATGTAGAAGATTATAGAAATAAACCAGTCAATGGTATATTTGCATTAACTTCCGTTCCCCCCTTGCTGGGGAATCGGTTTGTCTGGTAGGGTGTGCGGTGTCTCTCCCCAGGTTTTCAGAGTCCACTTAGGATTTCTCCTCTCTGTTGAAACACGGGGAACTGGCCCGATTCTTTTCTTGTTTTTGGTGTAGATATTCTAGATAATCTCTCTCATTTGGTTAAAGTTCAGTACCTAAATCTAAAATCTTGCTTAGATTCCCAGGGGTTCTACACGTGCTTTTCTATCACTTTTGCTGGACTCCCGTGTTTCATTATTTTCCATGTGTCTTGGATCTGGCGCTGGGACATTATTGAGTTTCCCTGAATCACTGCTATTTCTGTGTCTAATGTCTGCCACTAGACCCACAAATAGGGTAAACCTGTGTCTCCTGTCAGTGAATCAGACAGAGCACCCTACCTCCGATATTCTCTTCGAGGGGTGGTAAAGGTCCCCTGCCAACAGGGAGGTTTACAGTCCTCACAAACGATTATTTTTAGGCTGAGCTTAAGCAGGAAGGCACTTTTTTTTTTTTTTTTAAATTTTCTTGTACCCTTTTCTGTTTTCTTTCCCCATTCTTTGCTACTCAAGTCCCTCGACAGAGTCCCCATGTTGCAAATACATTCTTGCCCCCAGGCCTTAGTGAATTCGCTGTCTGTTTAATACCTACTCCATATGGGATAGATTAACACAAAAAGCTCTAGCCTTGTACAACACTCAGATGCTTTCTTGTAATGGCCATGAGGATGGGGGCCGGACATGAACACATAAGTGGGTGCATGTACCAAGAACAGAAATCCATTGAGTTCCCCCAGACCAGACGTCTACATTCTCGAAGGCTCTCAGCAGCCAATAAATTTGACTTGAACTTTTTTATTTCATGCATTCTGCTGTTAAAGCAAACCCTTCTTTCTAAACTAAGTATAATTGCAAGATACTATTCTGAGTGCCAAAAACGTCAACTGTAAGTTGCAAACATGGACACATTTAAACAGAACCATATGTTCGATTGAAAGGAAAAATCAGAAACAAACCAATCCCTCTACCTTTTGCTAAAGAGATACATTGCAAAGAAGCAACCATGTTATGAAAAAAAAAAAAAATAGGGAAACAGTGATGATTATGCAATGCTGTGTATTCATATATTTTCATCAGAAGAAAAGTTATCTGTGTTCTATGGACATCGTAGGCAGGAGAGAGCCTTATAAAAACCTACTGCTTCGGAGGCAGAGGGAGGATGGTTGCAGAGCTTTTTCCACACCAAATCAGCTGATTTCATTCTACACCTGGGTTATATATCTCACTGAGTTACAAAAGCTTGGTTTTGTTCAGGCTCTGTCAGTAACTGCCTCTGGGACCTTGGGTCATGGCTTCCTATGTCACTCAGAATAACACCCACAGTCTCGACCAGGTCACACCTCCCCTGTCCCCGTGACTCACCTTCCCCACTGCAAACCCTGCTCCTTGGGCTCCTTTTGTGCTCTAAGAAAATCCTAGGAGTTATGTTGCTGGATAAATCCCCGTTCTACAGAGAAGAAAACTGAGGTTCAGGAGTTTGAAGGAACTTACCCCCAAAAGGTAGAAGTGAGAAGTTGCAAGGTAAGGGTTCTAAGATTTATTTACTTATTTTTAATCCTGTGGCTTTCTGTGGGATAATCATTTCTTTATTTCAATAAGCTCACTCTACTTTCATTGGCTCATCTGTACCAAGAGAAGTTTGGGTCATATGTCCATACCTCCAATGGTGGTATGTTTAACAGAGATACATAAACCATTTTAGGGAAGTATATAGACCTCCCATAGACCTCCCTATATATAGGGAGGTCCCTATATAGACAAACTTCAGGAAAAAGTAGTTATACTTATGTTTTAAAAACAAGAACCTAGCTTAATAAATGCAGACCTTAATGCATATTATTGCTAAAGGGATAATTTTTTATTTTATCATTTTTTAAATTTGTTTTTTTTTAACTGAACATAAAAAGTGAGCTTATTTTAAGTAATATTTAAAGTAATAGCACTGTATATGGGGAAAGAAGTCATGGGGAAAAAAAATGTAAAATTAATGCCGAAGACTTGGAAGTTGTAAAACAGTGAAGTAGATAATCCCAGCTCCCAGGAGCACAGAAATCAGTGATTTTGTTTAGCCAGAAAGAAAAGTGTGTAATTTAAAAAGTAAGCCCAAATGCAGAATAACTGAATGATGGAAAGGCAGGAAACCACTAATATGTAGTAATCAAGCTAATAATACAGTGGGAATTGATTGACACTGCGCATGAGAGGGTCTGCAACGAGTTGTTTCAGAAGGTTCCTCTGGTCACTGTGAGCACATGTCTCCATTCCAGTGGACTTGAAAGCGTCACAATTCTCTGGGTCAGTCCACCTCTCTGTGGTGTCTTCAAGGGGACTCCAGCTGTCCCACCAGCGAGGCTTCCAGACGGGGCCTGTTTGCAATTAGACCAGCATGAGACTTAGTCACCGTGTAATTCAGCCCGAAAGTCTCCTGACGACATGTTTTGAATCAACGTGCTGCTAGGTGATGTCTGTGGGGGCGGCGTACGAGGCCTGTCTTTCAGTGAGTACTAGCTGGTTCGTAGGCATGTAGTTATGACCAAAGGAAGTAGAAAGAATGTTATCGACAAACACACTGTCTTTTCTGGAAAGAATGGCTTTCTAATCGCTTAAGGTAGCTACATAAATGACGTTCACGCCATTTAATGAAGTGAGTAAGTTAATCGTAGTGAAACTCATGAAAATATGTGCTTAGAGCATTTAAATTCTCTGATAGTCAAATGAAAATTGTCTTTCTAGATGGGATATGAATACGGCAGAAGAGTGAGTTTGCAGAAAAGTAATGGTTTGGGCATTCAACAGATGACAGAGGGCGTGCCTCATCCCAAGGTTATGTTCCTTCCTCTCTCTCTCTCTCATGATCTGTTTTTGTCTATCCATCAATCAACTGTCTACATTTATATACAGGAATGACTACGTCATTTGTAGGACCCAATACAAGAGATATCTATATCTATATCTATATCCATATCTATATCTATATCTATATCTATATATACACATATATATGTCTTTCTACAAAATTTATTAGGAATTTCAAGAAGGAGCCGGCAGAGTATGGGCTGTGTGTCTGCACAGGTTGTGGGCTCATGAAGGTGACTCTGTACATATCCACGTGTGTTTTATTATTCTCACTGTTCCTATAAATGTCATGAGCTCAAACACCTTAACTTCATATGTTTGGGTAGCATTTTACTCCACATGTGTGAAGAAAAGATTAAGCCAAGCCATCTTGTGAAAAAGGAAGCAGTCAAAGGAACTCACCACATATAAGGCTTTTTTTTTTCTTTTTTGAGTCCAAATTACAGTAGGCAGCATATTTTTACAACAAACCTCCAAATTACATTTTTCTTTTGCCACAAAACCCTGTAAATTGGTTATAATTTATGGTAGTCAGTGCATTTTCTGAATTACTTGCCAAAGAACTTTCATATTGGCCAATTCTGAGCTTCTTTCAAGAGTGGTTAACATCAATATTAGTTTATTGAATATTAGTTTTAGATATACATGTAGTGATTCAACAGGGATACATATAACGAAGCCGTCATCATGGTAAGTGCAGTTACAGTCTACTGACATCCAAGATATTGGACTCAATCCGGCTTCTGATGAGTCAGTTTGCTTCTAGACCATATATGTCGAAACCTTTAAGTTTCTCTGGAGGGTAGAGGACATAAGTGGAAATTTCCAAGAAAAGTGGATAGAAATACAAGCCTATGTCTCCACAGTGAGATGGTCCTGCTGGGTCCGTTGGGTTCTCCTGAGCACTTTGGACGCCTCAGCCCAGGCACCTTGATTTCAGAATTCCAGATTTTCCCCACTCTGGCCAGCCCATGTCTAAGCGACTTGCCTGAGGGTTCTGGCTTCCACTTCTCATTCCTTTTCTGAATCCCTCAACCTTTCTCAGGTGAAGTCATCTCGGCTCTGGTTCTGGTTTCTGGCTTAGCTCTGTTCTTTCTCTGAAAAAAAAGCACTCTCCACGGGGACGGGCTGCCTCTCTTGAGGAAAATGTGTTTGCTTCTCCTCCGCGAAGTATCTGGTGTGTTTCTAGAGTCTTGAGTTCAAGAATTATCTTCAAGATGTTTAGGGAAGGAAGCCAAAATAAGTAGGCCAAACTGGTCATGGCAGTTTTTCATTATCCTGGGCTTACGTGGGGCAGACCCAATGAGGAGACGCCTTTCCAACGCACTGTCCACACGGGGTGGGTGAGCCATAGATCAGAGAGGTAGATTAGATTAGAGCCGTAGATTAGAGATGCCTGGGAGTAGATTAGAGACCAGCACAGAGCCTAGAGATCACCTACGGATCTAACGCCTCGACTGGCACAGGAAGAAGCTGAAGCCCGGGGGGTAACTTCTATCTTGACAACGCGTGTGCCTGGTGGGGTTGCCCGGAATATGTTCAGGAAAATCTTAGCCTGGTCCACAGAGTATTTTGGTAAAGTCTTAGCCTGACCTTCAAAGCTTTCTGCAATTTCCTCTCAACCTCTCTCTCTAACATTCCTTAGCCATATTGGACTAATTACAGTCCTGAAGCACAAAAAGTACATTACCTCGTTTTCGTATCTCTTCCTACTATCGTCTTTCTGCTGCCGACATTTCAACTCCCCGATGTCCTTCCGCGTCAAATTAACCCACCTCCCATCTGTGGTACACATTACTGAGAATTCTTTTACACTGCAAGTTTAGTTTGTCATTATTGTTTAAGGCTCTTGTTAATGGACTTTATCTAAGCTCTGTTCTCATACACTCACTAGGATTTCTGTAGTAATGTGCTGCCCGTTGGCTGGGTCTTGGGCATACAAGGGGGTGTGGCATACTCATCGCCTTCAATGGACTCAAAATGTAGAACTTTGTCCTAAATTAAAGCACTATAAAGATGGCATGGAGGGACTGGTGTGTGCGCAGGGGAACGTGGGGAGCTGAGTCTGACCAAGGCTTCCGGGAGCAGGTAGGGCTGCAGCGGGGTCTGCACACGACGGGAAGTTTTCAGGATTGGAACTTCTGAGTTAAAGTAGCAGCAAATAGAGAGAATCGCCACTAACATAGAAACTATTTTCAAATCTGTTAATATTCCAAGAGGCCACTCTTTGTGCAATTCTCTGTGATGTGAAGATCATCGGAGCTCTCCTGTCTTGTTCTTACAGATGATTACATTTCTTGCTTTCCACAACAAGAAAGAGACTCTACAAGAACATATGCTCCCTGTTAACAACTGAGCGAAGAAACCTGAAGGGAGACACAGTCCGTACTGCAGAAGAGAAAGCAGAACTTCTGAGTGTATTCTCCACCTGGGGCTCACATTTCTTGTACGTTAACTAGCATGCTACCCTCTCAAAGAAACGGAGAGAGGACCAGAAAATATCGAGATGCTCATCATCTTTGCAGACTGTGTGTACCAATGTCTTTTCTTTTATGAGGTCAATGGAAGAAAAGTGATTTTTTGTTTTGTTTTTGTTTTTTTCCACAAGCCAAGAAAACCGTGAGCTGGGGGGTCTAAGTAGTCTGCTGTCCTGACATCCACGTGCTCCTCTGACCCTGTTCCCGGCACGACACTTTGAAGGTCGTATTCAAGAGCACCGTTACCTCATGGTGAAAAGCACTGCTGAAACCAGCTAATGACAGATGTGGCAGTCATGTAGGGAAAGCCAAGCAGCATGCGTAGGCTTTAGCTACCTGGAACTCTATTTCAGGCAAGAGACGGTCGATAAAGGTCTGGCTCGGTCCTTCCTTCCATGTAAGGGAGGGAAGGATCGTCGTGAAAACCGCATGAAAACAAGAGTCTGAAGACTGTGGCAGTGAACTCGCGATGCACAGATCTGCCAGGCAACGAGAGTAAAAATGCGACGGATCTGCTCTATTGATGACATTCACCTGGGATCCGCGAGTGAGCTTCCTGCTCAGTATGGGTACAAGAAAGAGACTCAGCAAACATCTGAAGGCTAATGAAAGCACTCATGCTGTCTGGATGGCTAATTGGATGGTATTTTTCAATCCTGGCAGGGTGGATTTTCTGAAACAAAGTAGAAATACTGTCATAATTCAGCTGGTAGCATTTTTATAAGGCTTTGGAAGACACTCTTGGGAATAGCTATTTCTTCTCTTTAAAATCCCTTAAAGGTTATCTTTTCACAGATAGAATGCCCATCCTTTCTTTTTCAAAGGTCTCCGGTGCCCATGGAAGGACTGGAATAATATAAACCTGGAAAAATGTGCTTTCAAAACAGTGGTGACATTTCTCTGTAAACAACTGACAATCCCCTGCATTTGGTTTCCCTCCGATTGTAATTAGTTAACTGTGTTTAGCTTGGTTCACCTTTGAGGAGGTTGTCAAGTTAAAGTGGCTCTATTGTCTTTTAATTATTTTAATCATTAAAACATCTCACTGCTGCATTCCCATTCCGTGGGAGCCAAAGCCTGTAAACACAGAGAGGGAAAACGATTTGAAGTGAGCAGAAGAGCAGTAAACTTGTTAGTTAATTGAACAAACCCTCATTGAGCACCACCATGTGCCAGGCACTGTGCTTAAGTCTGGGGAGACGTAAAGAGGAATTAGGCGTGGTGAATGCCCTCCAGAGGCCAACAGACACATAGAACCACCTATAAACCATTAGATAGGAGAAGTAATAGGCTATAAACAAAGCGTTTTGAGAATGCAGAGGAGGACACAGTCTCTTCTGCCTGGCAGGCTTGGCAAAGCATATCAGTGAATGTTCTTGCAGTGGAAGATGGCCAAAAATACAACCCAAAGTTGGTTAAAGAATCAGGGCGTAGAGATAAAACAGGGAATCTAGGACACTGTCAGAGCAGGACTGAGTTCAGGGACCCAGCTGATTGCACCAGACTCAACTCTTCCCGTCCCTCTCGGGTGCGTTGTCCGGCTGCGAGGGCTGGCTTTGTGTTCAGGCCACGTGCTGCGGCATGGAGGTTGAATGGGTGGCACGCTGCCTTTCTCCCAAGTTCTAATACAGCAGGTGTAACACCTGCAAGTGTGGCAGAGACCCAACAGAAGTCAGAAGTCATTGTGTAACCTACCACATCTGAACGAGTTCAGCAGAATGTCTTCTTCTGAGCCAGCCGGCCGGTCAGCATCCACTCACGGCAGGGCCTGGAGGTGAAGCCAACTCTGTCATACCCACATGCCTTAGAAACCTTGAAAAAGCTTCCACCGCCCCGACCCAAATACATACTATTGTTTTTCTAGAAGTTTGGATGGGGGCGCCTGGGTGGCTCAGTGGGTTAAAGGCTCTGCCTTCGGCTCAGGTCATGATCCCAGGGTCCTGGGATTGAGCCCTGCATCGGGCTCTCTGCTCAGTGGGGAGCCCGATTACCCCTCTCTCTGCCTGCCTCTCTGCCTACTTGTGATCTCTGTCAAATAAATAAAAATCTTATTTTAAAAAAAAGCAAAAACGATGTTTGGATGGGTGTTGGGCCACAAAAGATAAATCATGTAGGAGCTGTATCTCGAAGCACGAAGACAGAACAGGAAGCTCCACATGGACAGCAGTTTGCTGGACAGGTGGCTCACCGAAAGGGATGCACAGAAAGGGGTTTTCCCAAAGCAGAAAACGTTTGCATGGTGAGGCATTGGCCTTGACCTGGATGCCACACTACACTGCTAACAGCTGCATTACTGTCCTTCTCTCTCAGCTGCTGATTTCTAAGGGCTGATTTTTAGAGTATCCCTGCCATCTCTTAAAGGAGCGGTAGGCACGATTTGGTGATTTGGATGGGAGGGACGGATTCTAGCACACCTGTGTGCCAGAGAGATGAAGGGAGGGAGATTGGGGGGGTCCTCTGCCTGTTTCCATATACAAATGTGCAGTTCCCAAAGCTCCCTGAGCCATGGTAGACTCATCGCCTCTCTTTCTGTCTATTCAGCACGGGAGAAGAGCGCCGTGAAATAGAAAGGCTGAAATGAGTGTAAGTTGAGAAGGATTGCACCCAGAGTGGGAAGTCGTCTCCTGCCCTCCCAAGCTCTACCCTCCTACCAGACTCCATGACACAGAAGCCACTGAAACATTATTGGCCATCTCTGTGGTCAGGACCCACTGGATAAATCACCTTGACTCATTCTATAATTTCAAGGTCTAATCTCATTGGCCACCGCACAAACTCTTAGCTTCTTCATATTTGAGGGCAAAGTATGGTTTGGGAATTTTGATGTAAACTGTGGATAATTACAATGTAGAATTATGAAAAAAATATATTTTAAGTCTGACTCTGCTATTTTCCAGGAGAAGATACATTCTTTTGCCTTCCTGTGCCTTGGCATCTACACAGATCAGACTGGGGCAGCTACTAAAAAGCACATTTGTTTCTGGCAAAATGAAGAATCCTCATGGGGTTGTTGAAAGAATCAAACTAGATTGGGCACTTGGCCCTTGAAATTTGCTATACATTCTGTCAAGAACATTATGTTTTTCTCCCTAAAACTTCAGGCTTCATCTTTAATGTTACGTGACCGGCATAGGCAGAACGTCTCTGAGACCACTGAAGTTTAGTTAGCCGTCGTTTTGTCTTCGTCTGTTTCCGATGATAAACAGGTCAGCTTACGGAATGAGAGCTCTGGCACACAGGCCAGAGAAGCGGGCTTTGAAAATGCACCCCCAGATCCCACCTGTGTCATTCATAAGGTATCCGACGCCAGAATTCTGCCTGCCTGACGCTGATCGCTAGTTCACGGAGGGAGAGGAATAATAATTGCATGTGTCTGCATATATTTCGAAATTTTAACTTAGTTTACATATGTTAATTATATACTACAATGACTAGTTAATACTTAACCTTATTTATTTATTTATTTATAGATTTAAATATATCTACTTACATATACTTTGTAAACTTGCATACAGCTTCAGGAAAATTCATTTGGCATTTTCTGATGTGTCACTCTACGATCACCAAAACTTCATTTGACACAAGTAATTTCATGTCCACAAAACTTACAAGTTCATTTTCCAAGTATTTTCAAGTTTCTGTTCCAGAAACAGAGGAAAGAGAACCATGGTGTGCCCCTGACCCCATCCCCGCCTTCACTTACACAAACCCCTACAGGTCTGAGATTGGTTTGACATTTACAGTTTGGCACTCCTGCTGATTCTAAATGTAGTCAAAGGCACCCTTCCGTCTCCCTTTCAGTAAATGAATTTTCAATTTACCAATAAGAAAATCACAGTATTGGGCTGTGCTAAACCTGACTCAACTTTGAATTTGTTGTATAATTAATATTAATTGAATATGCATTGATTTTGTTCTTTGGGCTAATGGAGTAATTTTAAAAGAAAAGCTTGTTTCAGTAATTAAGCAGATTAAAATAGACAACATATATTTCTTGTGTAATCAGTCCAATAATTGAGTTCCACTCGTTTAAATTCACATCTACTCCCTATTTAATCAACGTTAAATGCTGTGTTTATCCTAAAAGTAGATAGTGTATGGATAGGACATTTAACCCAGAGGATCACATTTCAAAAATCACCATGAATATAGATGTGTTATTCTTACTTAAAGTTGATCAGGGATAGGCTTTCTTTGAAAGTGTTTTACATATTGAGGTTGTTTCTGAAACCACACTAATGAGAACAACATTTCTACATCTCGAGATGACGCAAGAATATCATATCGCAGGCCTTATAATACCATAGGCCCAAACATGTAAATAAAGCGGCCACAGCAACATAAACAATGGCACAATCATAGGCGTATATTAGCAACTATAAAACAGAGCTCGTTACACGGCTGCATATCAAAACAACAGCACAGCTGGGACGAAAACCTGAATTAGGCAATTTTCACTCTTAAGGATCTAAAAAGGCTTTAAAACCCATACACTAAGGGAACGGGAAAGATTCCATGAGGTTCCAGAGGCAAAATTCTTTGATGCATAGAGAAAGGTATGACCCAGAATATCCAGCACAGTACTGAAGGAGAGCAGAGTTGGAGGCTGACACTAGCTGACCTCGAGACTCACTACAAAGCTCTAGTAATCCAGACAGTGGGTACTGGTGAAATAGATCAATGGGACAGAACAGAGAGCCCAGAAATACACCCATATAAATATCGTTAATTGATCTTTGGCAAAGCGGTAAAGGAAATACAATGGAGCAAAGTGAGGCTTTTCAGTAAATTGTGCTGGACCAACCGGGCATCCATGTGCAGAAAAATGAATCTAGACACAGATTTCACACTCTTCACAGAGGTTAATTGAAAATGGATCAGAGGCCCAAATGTAAAACACAAAACTATAAAACACTTAGAAGAGAATGTAGCAGAAAGCCTAGATGACCTTGGGTATGGTGCTGCCTTCTTAGATCCAGCACCAAAGGCAGAAGCCATGAAAGAAATCACTGATACACTGAACTTCATTGAAATTAAAAGCTTCTGTTCTGTAAAAGACAACATCAACATAACTAGAAGACAAGACACAGACTGGGAGAAAATATTTGCAAAGGACACATCTGATAAAAGACTGTTAATCTAAAATATACAAAATACTCTTAAAGCTCAGTTGGAAAACAAACAATTCAGTTAAAAACTGGGTCAAAGGTTTCAAGGGACACTCACCAACGAAGATACACAGATGACATATGAACACATGAAAAGATGGTCCACATCGTATGTCATCAAGGAAATGCAAATTAAAACAACGAGGTACCACTACGTGCCCATCAGAATGGCCCACAGCCGGAACGCTGACAACACCAAATGCTGACAAGGTTGTGAAGCAATAGGCACCTCACTCATTGCTAGAGGGAACGCAAAATGTTCCCGCACAGTTAGCGGTTTCTTACAAAGCTCATCACAGGATGCTGCACCGTCCCACAATTGTCTTCCTCGGTATGTACTCAAGGGAAATGAAAACGTATGTCCACACAAAATCTGCACATAGATGTCTACAGCAGGAGCGCACGCGCACACACACACACACACACACGCACCCCTAGTCAAAACTTGGAAACAACCAGGGTGCCTGGGTGGCTCTGCTCTGTGGAAAGCCTGCTTCCCTTCCTCTCTCTCTCTGCCTGCCTCTCTGCCTACTTGTGATCTCTGTCAAATAAATAAATAAATAAATAAATAAATAAATAAATAGAACAAACTTGGAAGCAACCGAGAGAGAGGTCAGTGGGTAAGAAACTGCAACATCCAGACAGCGCAGTCTGTTATTCAGCACTAAATGGCAATGAACCATCGAGCCACGAAAAGACATGCAGGAAAGTCAAGTGCATATTCCTAAGTGAGGGGCACCAATCCGAAAAGGTTGCCTAGTTTACGATTTAACTATGCGATAGTCTGTAAAATGCAGACGTATGTAGATGATACAAAGATGGGTGGGTGCCGAGGGAGGCAGAGGGTAGTGGGTGAGGGAGGGATGACTAGACAGAGCGTGCAGGGGTTTTAGGGACGTGAACCTACTCTGTGTGATCCGTACGGGAGGACACATGCCATTATACATTTCTCCAAACCCAGAGGTTGTACAACACCAGGAGTGGGCAATAAGGTACATGATAGGCCTTGGTTGATTATGACGAGTCTGCACTCATATGATGAGTATGTGGTTCACCAGTTGTAACAAATGTATTGAGCTCTGTGGGGGGCGCTGACAAGGGGAGAGGCTGTGTGTATGTGGGGGCAGGGAGCATCCAGGAAATCTCTGCACCTGTTTCTCAATTTTGCTGTGGACCTTAACCTGCTCTAAAAATAAAGGGTATTAAAACAAATAAACAGGGACCCTGGGCGGCACAGTTGCCTAAACATCTGCCTTTGGCTCAGGTCATGATCCCAGAGTCCTGGGATCGAGCCCCCAGGCTAGCTCCCTGCTTAGTGGGGAGTCTGCTTCTCTCTCTCCCTCTGCCACTCCTCCTGCTTGTGCACTCTCTTTCTCTCAAGTAAATAAATCTTTAAAATCAAATAAACAATAAACAAATAAAATGTGCCCTCATGCTGTAAGGAAGGCAGAGATGTGGACACCCCTGTGAAGAAGTAATAGGGTTTCTAAATACAGCCTCACCTGAGCCCCCAAAGATAGCCATAGCCCACCTGCCTGTCTGAGCGGGAGGCTTCCTAGAGGCTGCCCTTCCCCTGCTCCAGAGAGCCAACACTCCCACCCTTGCACAAAACAGGCAAGCTATCCATAACTTTTCCAAAACCCTTAGTAAAATATAGAACTCATTGTTGCATTTTTTTAAGCCACTGAATTTTGGGGTGATGTGTTATATAGGAGCGGAGAGCAGGAATGGGGAGTCAAGAGACAAGGACTTGCATTTCCATTCAGCCAATAACTGTGTGGGCTCTTGGAAAATTATCCCATTGCTTTGACTCCCAGCCACATTTTGCCCTGAGCCTCAGATCATCCGGTAACTTCAGACATTTTTCCTTATACGTACCAGCCTGCCATCCAAAGATGCTCCTGTCTGAAATATTTTCCTCTTCTCTGTGGATATATATGAAATACAGGCATAAATAAAGAAATACAGGAACAGATTTCTTATCCAGGAAACTCAGAGCTTTACATAGTAATAAACATCTTGCTTCCTGCTTAAAATGCCCTCTAGGGAACTCATGGAGACAGTACATGTGTGCCTTCAACTCAATTGTTCCTAAACTCATTCTGTTGTGCACCAGTGACAGATTGGCGTCCGGATCCGCCTTCCTGGGGGGCCTCCGCTTCCCCGCAGAGTTGCATATGTACCAAGTTGGGCTGAGCACACCCGCTATCTCCAAGTCATCTGGGGAGACCCGAAGCCCCCTCCCCAAGGCTGGGTCTCACCTCACCATCACTGAGCTCGCTCTAAGAGACACAGCTCTGCCCAAGCTGCAGGGAAGCAGCCGTGGCAGATTACTCAAGGGGGAGAGATGGGCCGTTTGGGGAGCATTCTGGGAGAAGATGCTGCCAAGGTTCACCTCTCCAAGGACACGCAAGGATGGGCAGAGAACTTGGCCTTTGCTTCCCTGGATAACCCGATCATATGCGTTTACTGTGAAGTTGAGCCGTTCTCAGGTTTTCTTACAAGGACTGTTTCTCTGGCCATTAACCTTGAAAACTCATGTCACGCAGGGACATTTGGAGATCCGCACGTTTGAACCCTATCCCTGGGCACTCAGGGCGTTCTCCATGAGATGACTCTAATATCATAAAAGATATGCTATTAGAGTTAAAAAGTGTTAAAAAGTGTTAAAAAGTGCAAGGCTGGAAATACCTTTAATGCTGATGGTTTGGAGATCTGATCATGAGGAAAATTATCCTGCCACTTCCACACAAATCAAGCTAAAGGTTGCATCCTTGCAGTAGAATTATGTCTTTATAGAAGGAGGGACAGACCTCAGCATCCTCTAAGCCCCAACTCTTTCGGCCAAAAGGTCATCAGCTTCTCCACTGTGTGCTCACATCTCTGCGGGACTCGTTTTCGTAGAAAGCCACCTGATACACGCAGGGTCAGTTGGGTGCACAAGGAACCTCCCCAAAGGAGGAAAGATAGCCCGTTTCCAGGTCCTCCCCTCCACTGTCTGCACAGTGAGTGGCCCCACGTGGCTCGTCCCTTTCTGACCACTCTGCACCCAATGCAAGATACATCTTGCTGAAATAAGACTAATCCTGTCATTTTCGTGTCCAGATGTGCCCCTTCCTCCCTGTTGCCGCCAGAGCACAGACCATCTCCCGCGCTGGTTTCCTGGGCTCCTGGGGCTGATGCCCGTCACTTCACCTGCATGGCTCCACGTCAGTGATCTGCTCCTTGCTTGGGTTTCTGCCCACTCCCAGTCCCGTCACCTGGCTTTGCTGCGCAGACCGCCTTTCCCTCCAACCGCTCGTCCAGAACTTCGAGGATGAGGACAACTGAGACTTTCCCCAGGATGCCATTTCTGACCCTCTCCATGTAAAAGAGGTTTCTGGCCTTCCAAAATTTACAAGAATGCTTTTTCTACAACTTTTCCTGCACAAGGCAAGCCCACCTGGCCTTACAAGTTTGGAAAGTCACATTTTACATTTTCCATCAGAGTGTAAGTTCCTTAAAAGCAGGATTTTGCGCAATGCAATCAGTGCATTCCATGCTGTGTATGTGTGTTGAGGGACAGAACAAAGCAATGTTCTCACCCCAACTGCATGCATGAAATCAAGGACTGGACTCGATATAGTAAAATTTACATTAACGGTGATCAGACTCATCGATACTGAAATTTCATATAATCTTCATAAAGCCTTTGAGGAAGGGCGCCCGGGTGGCTCAGTCAGTTAAGCCTCCCACTCCTGATTTCGTCTTGAGATCAAGGCTCCATCAGGCTCTGTGCTCAACACAGAGTCCGTTTGAGAGTCTTTCCCTTTCCCTCTCCCTCTGCCCGCTCCCGCTCCTCAAGCGCTCTCTCTTTCTTACTCTCTCTCTCAAATAAATAAAAAAAATCTTAAACAAACAAACAAAAGCCTCTTGAGGAATATCTACATGTGGGATCACTAGGATATTGTAGGTTGACTTGGGTCCCATAGAAAATGTTGAGGTTCTAAACCCAGCCTGTTAACATGGCCTTATTTGGAAATTGAGTTCTTGCCAATGATCCAGTAATGGTGAGATCAGTAGGGTGGGCCCTAATGTGATATGACTGGGTCCTTCACCAAAGGGGAAATGAGGACACAGGTGCCCCCAGAGAGGTTGCCGTATGAAAGTGAAGGCAGACATAGGGCGGGTGCATCTACAACTGGAGAAGTGCTGGAGATGGCCAGGGAACCGTCAGAACCCAGGAGAGAGAAGCCCACACAGTTGACACCTTCATGTCAGCTTCCAGATCTGCAAGACAATGCACTTCTGTTGTTGAAGCCACCCAGTTTGGGTAACTTTGTTATGGCACCCCTAGGAAACGAATACTTAGGTGCAGCTATCTTAATGTTAAAAGAAATCATCAAATTGGTTACCAAAGTGGCTGTACCATTCAGTTCCCACTCTCAATGTGTGAGGTCCCAGTGGCTTTTTATCCTTGCAAGCATGTGGCACTATCAATTTCCTAAAGTTTATCCCTTCTAGCCATGGTCATGGTATCTCATGGTGTTTTTGGTTTTTTTTTTTTTTTTTTCCCCTCCCAATGAGCATCCTTCATATGTTTATTTACCATCTTCATATCTTCTTTGAAGGAGTATCTGTTCACATTTTTCTCCCTTTTATTGATGTAATTATTTTCCTATTACTAAATTGTAAGATATAATCTGGATACAAGTTCTTTATTGAATGTGTTTTGCAAATATTTACTCTCTGTGTGTGGCTTGTCTTTTAGTGAAAACTATCAAAGTCTTTGAACAGAAAAAAACTGCATGTTGATGAATTCCAGTTGATCGACGTTTTTTCATCACTCATGCTTTTCATATAAAGAAGTACTTACCTAGCTCAGTGTCATAAAGATTTTTCTGCTTTCTTCTGCAAGTTTTATAATCTTTTATATTTATTCCACACTGCTGTATATTTTTGTATATAGAACAAAGTAAAAGTTGAGGTTTATTGTTTTGCATATGGATGTTCCCTAGGTCCACTACCATTTATTGAAAAAAATTCTTTCCCATTAAATTACTTGGGTGCATGTGGTAAAAATCAGTTGACATTGAGTGCATACCTGTTTTTAGATTCTCAGATCATTTCCATTGATCTGTATGTCTATCTTGATAATTCACACTTGATTGTGGTTGCTATACAGACAGTCTTGACACCAAGAACTAAGCATAGAATTCCAGAATTAAAAGTTGACCCCCCGATTTAGTATTTTAGATATTGCTCTCCTGTATTCTGTTTTCCATTATTTCTGATGAGGAATGGGCTCTCATCTTTATATTTTTTTCTCTGTACATGAGTTTGGTTTTGTTTGTTTGTTTGTTTGTTTTTTGTTTTTGTTTTGTACTTTGTAAACTTGGAACATTTTCTATTTTCACTGATTTTAAGCAATTTGACTATGATATTGTTCTCTTCATTTTTGCTTCATGTAGAGTTTCCTGTTTTTGAGCTTCTTAGATCCCTGAGTTTAGAGTTCTCATGATGTTTGGGAAAGTCTTAGCCATTATTTATTTCTTTGAAAGCTTGTCTCAGCTTGGTCTTCCCCCAACCTTCAGAATGCCAATTACAGGTATATTAAGCTGTTTTATGTTGTTGCAAAGCTCCCTGAGTGCCATCACTTTTTTCAGCCACTTCTCTCTGTTTTGGCAGGCTTCCATTGCTGTGACTTCACATTACTAATCACTCATTTGGCAGTATCTAATCGGCATTAATCCTACTCTATTTATTTATTTATTTATTTATTTATTAATCTCAGGAGAGATTCCTCCATAGAAAGTTACCTCGGGCCATGTTTATACCTTCCATGTCTCTTCTTAAAATGCACCATAGTTCCTCTACCTTTTTGAGCTTACACACAGCTCAGTACTGAGACCCACTGGTGGTCTTCTTCCAGTGACACAGCCGGGCTAGTCACACAGACCACCCTGTGGAAGAACAGCTACTTCCTGTGTTGTCCTGCTTCATCAAGCCAGAAGGAACTACTTGGTTAGTCCATGAGCTGAATACACGGTTTATTGTAGAGCTCTGATCAGGACATCAGGAGATATTATTGGTGACCAAATATGGTCACATTGATAAAATGTGCCAAAATAGTCTCCACATAAAAAACTTCATTTACCCAAACCATTGGTCTCTGAAAATAATAAGCTCGTGCATTTTTGCCAAGGATGCCAGTTTTCTACATCCTTCCTTACCTACTACTTGCTGGTGCTGTCCTTAAAAGTGTAACATTGAATAAACATGCCAGATCTCACTGACCACCAGCAACTTCACAAGTCATATTCCTGGTAAATGAAAGAGTCAAAATTAGTACTTAAATTCTCAAACTCCTGGTTAATATTGCTTCTGTGTTCCAGCAGATAGCATCAGAATTATCTATAAAGCTTTTCTTATCTTTTATTTAAGATGTTATTTATTTATGAGAGAGAGAGAGACAGCACAAGTCGGAAGGGCAGAGGGAGCGGGAGGGAGAGAGTCGCAAGCTGACTTCATGCTGAGTGTGGAGCTCGCTGCCGGGCTCCCTCCTGCACCCTGAGGTCATGACCTGAGACAAAATAAGAGTGAGACACCCTATCAACTGGGCCACCCAGGTGCCCCTCATCTGTAAAGCTTCTCAAAAATGCCCAGCCAGACCCCACCCCAGTTCCACTCTGTCAAAATCTCTAAGAGTGAGACTTGGACTCGTCCATTTTTCAGAAGTTCTAACATGTAACAGGTGAATATCCCCTCTAGGTTGTACATTGTAAAGTTTGTGATCTTTCCATGATGGGAGCTCTATTCAATTCAAGTACCATGTTCAAGATTAACTAATATACTTACAAAGCCATGCATAGAAGACTGTTCTTTTGTTTGTTGTGTGTGTGTGTGTGTGTGTGTGTGTGTGTGTGTGTTTACCCTTCTACTCATCTGTTGTTTTTGTTTGTTTGATCAATTGTACTAGGTAATTTATACTCAGCTTCTGAGGAAGTGGATACTCTTTCTTTCTTTCTGTATAAAGCACTGTCAAAATGCAATAAGTGAGCAATGCATACCCATTATTGACATAAAGTGTTAATATCATATGCAATGGCATGCTGCAGAATTCTGAATTTTATATTAGCCCCCTAGATTTTAAGAGTTCCAGGCTTCAGTGTCCCAGAGTTACCTATGTTTTATAGCTAATACATGTATAAGAAGAAACACTACCTGATGTCCTAGTTATGTGCCAAAGAAGAAATTCAAAGCAAACCTCACCAATTCATAGAAATCGTATACGGAAGATAAAGTTGGGAACGGTTTGAAATGCATGCAGCTTTAGTATTTTTAAGGATATGTCAAACAAATAGATCATTAGCAATAAAACCATCAAAGTGGCCAAAAGTCCACGTACCTAAGAAGATTGGGACAAAACTGGCTTAGAGACTTGGGTTGCAGCAATTTGCAGAAAAGCTTATCCAATAGCCACGTGCAAATGAATGCTCCCCACAGTGTTTCAAAATAGTTCAATCTGCTAAACTGCTTAAAAAATTGCCCTGAAATTACACTTACTCTTTTGTCTTAAAAGAAGAACTTCAAGCCATTTCTACAAGCAATATTATAAATTCCAGATTAATGAGGCCCACTTGCTTGAGGTTGCTTTCTACAGCAAGGTCTTTTAGTAAACACTTACAAAGGTCTGGGACGGTAGATGAGCTGGCCTGCCTCTAGGCATAATGACATGAAGTGTGTGCCTTTGAGGGAGCATTTATTTCAGGGGCAAGTCGTTGCCTTTATGTATGAGCGTCTCAGCTGTTTCAAATGTGCATCATCCACAAGGCGAACCTTACTCTTCTCTACCAGCATTCCTTTTTTCAGAGTGTCCCACACTATTGCTCATCTATAAAAAGCCAACTTTAACTCTTAGGGCATACGACCAATCTTAGTAATTTTCCAAACAAAAAGTGTGATTTGGCAATCAAGCAATTTATTTAGTCATGTCTCAACAGTCCAACTGTAGCATTCTGCAGCAAACATTTGTTTTTCTGGCAAGCACGCTCAAGCAGAAGCTTCTATCTTGAGAACCGCAGGGAGGTAAAGATTTGAGTTAGAGAGTTAAGACGGCCCAAGGGGCTTTCAAATGTCTCCTCAGGTCGGCTAATATTTAATCCGGCCGCTAAAAACAAAACAAAACAAAAAGAGAATTCTTAAGCTGTTTTGAGGTTGTGTTTCCAATTCAAAATTAGTATAGAGAGTTATTTGGTAAGTAGTTTCTAAGCAAGTTTTAACACATTTAAATGTATGTATTAAAAATACATTTAAATAAATGTATAAATAAATGTATTAAAATATTATATAGGGGGGCCTGGGTGGCTCAGCGGGTTAAGCCTCTGCCTTCGGCTCAGGTCATGATCCCAGGGTCCTGGGATCGAGCCCCGCATTGGGCTCTCTGCTCCACCGGGAGCCTGCTTCCTCCTGTCTCTGTCCACCTGCCTGTCTGCCTACTTCTGATCTCTGTCTGTCACATAAATAAATAAAGTCTTTTAAAAAATAAAATAAGAATAAAAAATAAAATAAAGTATTATATATAATATTTATTATATATGTGTGTAAATATAGAGTCCAAGTTTTCAGGGAAAACCTAACGCCTTCTGTAGCTGTGGCTTAGAAGCCACTGCCCTCTGTTCCCTGTGTCTCTGGAATATCCCCATCTTTGAGAAGAAGTCTCTCAGCACTTCGTCTGACTTCCACTCTCCTCCGGCAGGCTGTTTCCCTCAGCTGGAAGTGAGCCTTCTTCCACATCCTCAAGTCTCCGCACGTCACACACGGCCCGGCGACACCCACGATGGCCTCGCGCCCCCGCCGCGTGTTCACCTTCGCTGGGGAGGGGTGGGTTTTTACAGCTCTGTTCCCTTTCATGAGAAAACCCAACGGCGACCGACAGCAAAGAGGATTTCAACCAACTTTCGCCAACGAGGAAGCCCAAGCGATGCGGGTCGATTCGCTAGGGTAGCAAGGTCAAGGACTGTGCTGCGTGTGATCTGACACCATGAGGAATGGGCCCGCCTCCAGACGTGTCTCCTCAGAGCGCGCGGGACACCTGCTCGTCTCCGCTCTGGGCATCACTG
Source organism: Mustela erminea (assembly GCF_009829155.1). Classification (NCBI taxonomy): domain Eukaryota; kingdom Metazoa; phylum Chordata; class Mammalia; order Carnivora; family Mustelidae; genus Mustela; species Mustela erminea. Next base: position 137,982,034 of record NC_045620.1, read on the forward strand.
ATCTTCACCGCTACGCTGTCTTTCATTCTCCATTGGACGTCCAAGAACCCTGTGACAAGCAGACGTCCAGACGAGGGAAGGAAAACATCCGTGTGGACAGGCCACAGCCTTCCACGCTGGCGGGAGCTAGAAAGGTCGCGGACACTCATCGGACTGTGCACAGAGTCCGCCACAAGCTCAAGAACGTGGCAGACCCGCTGGACACCGGAGTCGAGTTCTGGAAACTCGCTTGATGAAGCAGAATCTTCTCACCCGGCCACAGCCCACATGTTCCCCACCACACCCCGGCTGCACTTTGCAGCCAACCGTGGCGAGGCAGGAGCAGAAGTAGCTACCTTGCAATGATGCCCTGAGAACTCAGCTCAGACTCCCTTCCTGGGACAAAATGAGCTTGTCAACGCGAGGCCTCCGACCTAAAGAGCATCAGCTCCGACCTAAAGAGCATCAGCATGCTGCAGACGGTCAGGTGACCTCGCGCGGCCACTGTCCCCACAGAGCTGCTTTGGTGAGAGACCTGCCCCTTGGTGACGTCGGCCTTCAGGCTCCCTCACTGGGAGGCGCTCCCTGCCACGCTCTCGCCCATCCTGAAGCTACTTTGTGTTCCTCGCTGAGGTTAGACCCGGTAGTGAGTTTCCATTCTAGGGGCTGTCAGGAAAGATCCTCCTGAAACACTATCGCCATGCTGGCCCCCACTTAACCAGCACCTACCCCACGCCAGCCCTGGAGTTAGGTGTCCCCTGGCAATGAAAAGCCCTAACCCTCCAAGCAAACATTCCGATGAAGATGCTGAGGGTCACATGACGTAAAGGTCTTGCCTGATGTTGCTTGTCTACTAGACGGAGCATTCTGGGTCCAGACTTAATCCGCCCAACTCAAAAGCCTGGCCTCCTCCCACTGAGCTCTACCTCTTAGGAAAGTTGTGTTTGGTGGTTTGTTTTGTTCTGCGGGACACATTCTTTTCACTGCGTTCTTACTATCACAGATTTTAAGAAAATAGAACCTGATTTCCCAAACTGCAATGCAAGTATTTTTTATAATAGCCATTTAATTCAATACAACATCTGCAGACACCGCACCTTTTATCTAGCTTTAAACTGGAATAAAACTACACATTAAAAATGCATTTTACGGATTTTCTACAGTGAACGTGTATGGATTTTTTTTTTAATCAGATAAAAGAAAGCATCGTTTTAAAATTATTGTATTTTGATTCAGTAAATATGTAAAAGGCATCAGTGACATTGGTGCTGGGCTGATCGTGTGTATATATTTAATCTAGTTTGTTTGAAACTGCAAATCTGAGGTAGACACCATTTGCCTGTATTTATTTATTTATTCATGAAGAGTCTGTGGCAAAGGATACGGGTGGTGCTATGACTTCAGGCAGTCCGCCTCTTGGGGCACCGTCCTGCACTGAAACCCTGCTTCACAGACCTGCGTGTGCACAGGAATGACCTCAGAACCTTGCTAAGCCACTATATCTGATTCACTCTGTCTGGAGCAAGAGCTAAGAATCTGCGTGTCTGCCAATTTCCCAGGCAATGCTGCTGGTCTCAAGCCACACTTTGGGTAGCAACCTTCTCTGGCTAAAGCACATTTTCCAGAAATATAAGAATCTCTTACTCTTTATTTTTGTGGCAGTACTTTCTGATCCTCTAGAATATTCTCTATATTTCAAGGAGCAGCTCATTTTATTAATTAAGCAACTGAGATTCTTACAGTAAAAGTGCGTTCTTACAGATCTTCTACGTGAATTAGTGAAGTTAATGCAAAGAAAAAAAAAAGGAGATGTCTTAGAACTATTGCTAGCACATAGGAAAAAAATTATTACTGATGTTATGGTGAACTAGACACAAAGGAGCTAAGCTAGTGACCTTAACACTGTCTGAGTTGCAGAGGATGACAAAGTATAAACCATGGAAAGAATTTAATATTTTATTGACGAATGAGTGCATGGGAATTAATGGTAACATTTGCTGCCCAGACACTCAAGAAATCTTAGGTTCCATTAAAAGAAAAAAAAAAAAAAAGCCAAAAAAATGTCACTCTGGACATTGATGGAGAGCCAGTTTGGGACTACATTTGGGGAAAGATAGAGTCAAACCTGTGGTCTTTCAGTGAAAAAGTCACCATTTTGGTGAGGGGAAATAAAATCATGTCATTCCCATATCCCACTAATAGTAGCTGAGCCCCAGACTGAATTCACATCAAACACTCTCTAAGTTGTTGAGGCACAACAATAAGTAAGCATGCCCCTTAACTTCAAGGATCTCGGCACTATCATTGAAGGACCTGAAATAGTTAATGTGGAGACATCTTCAGGGAAGGATGAGGACAGTCCTGACCAGTACCTTGAGGAGTTAGACAAGCAGAAATGACAAACACGTGAAGCTTGGTCTCTGGGGCCCCATGGGGTTGATCTTTGGCTTATCATATATATCTTCCAAATAACACAAGGAAAATTTATGGTCACTATTACAGTTAGTTGAGTTATAGACCTAACAAACACCCATTGGAATAAATTTAGTCAATACGGAAGAGTTTAAAGCACACTGTGGCAACAGGTGTTAACAGTTTTGATTTGTTTGATCCACAGTGTTGATACTTTCATATTTTAAGGAAAATTTTAAATAGATTATGCACCAATGCCTTTTGGAGACGACATGTTCCCTCTCATTAAGAATCATCCGAGAGTGGTCATGTTGCAAAGAGGTAATGGTTTGGGTGTTGGAAATAAACGTGCTATAAGGATTGTCCTGGCTCTGAGATTCCTAATACACATTTTTTATTAGAACTAACAGTGAAAGGTAATTCTATAGATCCCAAAGCAAAGCAAATATACCAAAACATTGTCTACAAGTGCTCGAAAGAGAACAGGAGTGGTCGGAAGGGCTCTTGGAGTAGCTGGGTGCCGGGCTTTTGAAGATGAAGAGTACCAAAAAAATACAGTGATTCCCAACAAATGAAGCCCTGAACTTGAAAATCTGTTTGTAGGTACAATCTCCATTGTCATAATCAGTTCTGAAAGAAAGCAGGAATTAGAACTATTTGGATTTGTATTTTAAAGTAGAAAAATTTCTATCGGGGTTATCACCAATAGTTCTTGATAAGGCATGAGATAATGATGTTTCATCCTTGCATGTTTTGATATACTATTTAAACCCTCTCTGAGTGCTATCAAAGAGGGGACAAAAAAGTCCGCCTTTTAATTTCTCAAAACATACGAGTAAAACTGATTCTTACTCTTAGCAATTAATAGTCAAGTGCTTTATTACAGAGGCATTTTTGCATTGAATTTTTAAGTTTTGAATAAATATTATCATGTACCTAAAAGGACAAGTTAGTATAGAAATGGTTGTTAAGAGTGACTTCTTTTTAATTAAAAAAAGAACAGAGAAGTAGAAATAAGTGATTACCTCCGTAGTCGTGTCCATTAGTATTAAACAGCCTTAATAAGAATGTGTACTAAGAACGTCTCCTTCTTAATGCTTGTGAAGTCAATACCTTGAATTGTATCCAAAGATTTTTTTAAGTAATACAAAACTATTTAGTATTCACAACGTGGTCTTCTGTTTCCACAAGGACAACGTAAGTTGAAGTCCACAAGGTGGAAGAGCTGGCAAAGGCTCCTCACGTCGTTCTCGAGAGCTGTCCTTCCTCCTGACCCAACACTGAGCTCCGCACTCTGTCACTCGGTGGAAGCCGGACACTGGGATCTCATTCACTCCAACCACTTTGAAGAAGGAAGCATTCAAACATGCATTATGGGCTGAATGTAATTTTCACCTTGTATTATGGAATTATGGGAAAAAATCATGGGTTTTTGTTTGTTTTTAGGAGTGCCAATGCGTATGCGTGCTTAACAACATCGTTGTGTCTTTTCATTGTATCCGTTCACTGTGTGTGTCTTTTCATCGTATCCATTCACAAGCGTGTGTCTTAGTACCACGTGGCAGGTCTCATTTATCCTTATAACTAAGGGTGTAGGATGGTCTCTCATGGGCTTTTGGATGTTGGTGTATCTTCTTTTATGAAGTGTCTGTTTAAGTCTTATGCCTGTTTATGTTGACCTTTCCCCCCTTATTAAGTTGTATGAATTATTTATGAAATCTAGATAGAAACTCCTTTCCAGTTACATACAGTGAGAACACTTTCTCCTGGTCGATGGTATGTCTTTTAACTTTCTTAACCATGTCATTGAAGGAATAGAAGTTTTTAACTTTGAGGAAGATAAATTCATACAGTTTAAGGCTTTCTACTTTTTTTGTCCTAAGAATTCTCTGCCTACATCCCAACTGCAGATTTTTCTTTGTTTTCTACTGGGCTCTCTAATTCTAAAGCTGAGCCTACATGCGTACACCTGTGGAAGACTTTCATAATTGAATGAGCTCAGATCTAATAATCTGTTGTTTACCCATCATGGTCTGCTCAGCTAAGCCGGCAGTTCATTCACAAAACTACTCCAGATGTTATGATGACAACACTGGGCTCTTCCCTTACCTCGGATTCATCAACAAGAGCTGCATAACATGGTACCACAGACTGGACAGCCGAAAAAACAGAAATGTCTTTTCTCACAAATCTGGGGGCTGGAAGTCCAAGATCAAACTATCTAAAGAGCTGGTTTCTCCGAAGGCCTCTCCCCTTGGCTCTCAGACACCTGCCTTCTCATCGGGGTCTCCCTCTGTGTGTGTGCACACCCTGGGTCTCTCCCTCTTCTTATAAAAGGACCAGACCTATTAGTTTAGGACCCACTCTTTTGACCTCACTTAACCTTGTTTTCCTTCTTAAAGAGTCTATCTCCAAATACAGTCATCTTGTTAGGACTTCATTATACAAATTTGGGCATGGACAAAATTGAGTCCAGAACAACCACTCAAGATATTTTAACATCACTTGGAGAGTATGTTCATGGGCAATGAAAAAATTAATGGGGAAATGTCTAATAATCATAGCTGCATTTCACTGAGTCTAAGATGTCGGGGAGTGTAAATTGTATGCTGCTTTCAGAAACATTAAGATGGGGCAGGGAGAGTGTATTTTTGAATCCATGATGATCAGCAGTCTGATGCAATTGGAATGTGAGGCCGGCTGCCCAGGCATCCATCCTTAGAACCCTGCTCTGGAGAACTTCCTTATGGGACGTCCTGGAGCCATCCAACAGGTCTTAATTGTCCCGCAGAAGGAATACTTGCGGTTTGGATCATCTCACAACTCCCGTTGTGGGAAAACCTCCATGGCCTTGTAATGCACCCCCCTTGATGAAGGGGCCAACATGGACAGGTTTTGAATCCAATTTAAATGGTTTTGAATCCATAATGATCAGCGGTCTGATGCAATGGTTCCATGATGATCAGCAGTCTGATGCAAATGACCCTACATTTGGGGTTCATATAGACCCACACATCAAAAACAAACAAAATATTTCAATACCATTTCAATACCACGAGCTCACATGGATATTGAAGCATTACAAATTAGGGAAAACCTTTTTTTTGAAGATTTTATTTATTTATTTGACAGAGAGAGATCACAAGCAGGCAGAGAGACAGGCAGAGACCGAGGGAAGAAGAAGCAGCCTCCTTGTCAAGCAGAAAGCCCAATGCAGAGCTCATCCCAGGACACTGAGACCATGATCTGAGCCAAACGCAGTGGCTTAACCCCCTGAGCCACCCATGAACCCCGCAGAAACCATTTTAAAAGTAAATGGTAGTTCTTCCAACTACGGAGCACATACATGGACATGAATGTAGGATTATGGACCCGTGCCAGCTGAGAAAACAGAATCCCTGCTCTCGTAAATGGTAGAGGCCTGAATTTGAGGTCCAAGGGCACTCGAAAAAAGAGAAAACATTTTTTAAAAGTACCCACTGTAATAAAACAGACCAAATCTTTTGACTTTTGTATGAACTCTGTTTGGTTCAGGTGAGGACGGAGTTAGAGGGGTCCACAACTTCTAACTTCCTGTTGGTTCCCTGATCGTAGGCCATGGCCACAAGGAAGCAAGACCTGTGCCAGCCAAAGGTAGAAGTTACGGTTCTGCTGAGATGCAGCCCAGCAAGAATTCTGAGCCACCTCCAAGATTCAGCACTGAGAGTAGATCCCTGGTCAGGCTGGAGGCTGGGCTAGGAACAGGTGCATTTGTAAGAAGAAAGCAAGCTTCCATGGTGGAAATAGAAAGGGGATGAGCCCCAGGTCACCGGAGGATGGGCGGGCACTGTTGTTGGTCACGCTGCCTGTATCCTTGCACACCGTAATGCCACTAGCTGCAGAGCTCCGCGTGACTTCAGGCATAGAGTGCTGGCTCCATCCTACACATTATAAGGACTGCCGGTGAAGCAGCTGCGTTCCAAGAAAGACCACACCTTGCAGCTCCTCGGCTGGAAGAATTCATAAAAACCGCTCAGCAGGAAGTGCTTCACCGATAAGAGAATGTGCTGTGTGAGCCGATGCTTATTATAGAAAATTGAGTCTCCGTGCATTCCTTTGACTCCTTTCTGGAAATGACTGTCATAGTCTTCCTGGCTTGGAGAACACTTGCTCTCACCATTTCAGAGCCGTGGTAGCTTGGCAGAGGTGGTGCCGTCGGTCCTCTCCCATCTACAGGAATGCGTGGCCCAGCCCGGACCCTGCAACTGAGGGAGCTGCCTGTGTGCCTCAGTCTTGAGAAGCAGCAGGAGCGGAAGTGGAGACAACTGTGCTTGTAAATCACTTACCACAGGTCGCCTGGGCACCTGGAAGACTAGAAAACCAAAGAGCACCATGGAGTCTGCACCCCACGAGGCTGGGGCTTCCGGGCAGAAATGCGAGGGCACCGTCCACACCAGGCAGGCTGGGGAAGACACCCTGTGGCTGTGTTCATTCCAGCCCCCGGGGCACAGTCGGGCGACCGAATACGGCCTTGCTTTGGGTGATGACAGGTGCAGTGGGACTGTGGGCGGTCAGCAGTGCTCTCTCTGTCCCCAGGCAACTCTCCCAGCCCCTGTGGGCCTTGGGGCACTCACGTAAGACACAGAGCTTATGGCAGCGGACCAGAGATGTGCTTGTGATGGGGACAGAGCCTAAATATTAGACATATTTGCTGACGCACTCACAAATGCTACATGTAAATAAAAGAGTAAAAAAATAAAACATCAGCTGTTGTAATTGTTCACCTCAACTACTTTGGTCATTTACTCTTAGCGACCCGGTGAGCCCGCACTGTGAGTGTGGCCATTTTTCCAGAGAGGAAATGAGGCAGCTCTACTGGAATCCAGGGGTCCCAAGGTGGTGGAGCCACTGTTCCATGCTCAGGTTCTTCCTCCTACAGTCCCCACGGCCAAGACAAGGAACACGTCACCAGAGGGAACGAATGATCCCTGAGGGCCGGTGGTCCCCGAACACCGCCCGGTATCAGGACCCCCTGTGTCAGAAGTTCGGTGTGACTTGCAGGATAACCGTGCCCAGGAAGGGCAGCAGCTGCACTTTAAGGTCTGGGAACTGGAGAGCCATCAAGCTTCTCCGACGTGCCACGGCCACAAAGGTCCCAAGGGGCTGAGAAATTGAGTTCAGGTGTGTCTAGTTCTACAGAGGACAGCCTTCCTGTAAGAAAGAAGCAGAACGAAGTTGAGGTGTGACTGGCTAAAGGGAAGGTTCAGGCAGAGGGTCTGGAAACCACGGCGACTGGCCCTGCTTCACTAAGAGACTTCCGGAAAATCCCCATTGACAGCCTGGCCTTGAGTCCTGGGCTTATGCACCTTCCCCTGAACACTGCCAGACACAGACGAGGTCTTGAGCAGAAACTAGAAACCGTCCAGCTTCCCAGGCATCGCCTGTGATAAAGTGCCAAGAGTATTTGGGTGAGACAGTCCCCGATGTCCCACGTGTAAGGTGAAGCCCATCAGGCTTCAGCTGCACAGCAAACTCAGTGAAGCTGTTATGCTGATCATATTTGTGAATGCAAGACTAGACAAAAAAGAAAAAAAAAAAGTCAGAAAAGAAAACTGACCCAGGTCATCGAAATGTCGCAGGCAGAGAGAGAATTTTGCCGTAAGATGTGGACGAGCGGGTTGGCCTCCCAGGAAAGGCGCTGCCCAGGAGATGAGCCAGAAGTCAGCCCAGAAGGTGGCCGAGGAGGGAACTGTCCTCGAATTCTCACTGATGCCTGTGCAGGGGCTGAGCGGACATGTGGGTGACGTGCAGGGGCAGCAGTAGGGGCGAGGGTCACGGGGTTCACTTTTTAGCCGATCTGAGAAGCAGCAGCTCTCTCTCAGTGGGCTGGGCGGGGGCGGGGCGGTTCTTAGTCATCCTGCTTCCCCCCTCGGTGTCTCCCACATGGTCGGATGAGACAGTTCTCATCTGAGAGAGGATGAAACGCGTCGGCCCAGACGAGCAGACAGCTGGAGAGGTTATAAACCAGAGAGGAGTCCGCGGAAGCAAAGATGGTTTCACAGCCCAGAACTGCAAATCCCAGCGTCACTTTGTTCTGTTTGACGACACGGAAAAAAACTGAAATTCTGACACTGTCTGTCTTACTAAGGTTTGTGAACAGGTAGATGGAGAAAGAAACGGATTGGCCCACTTGCCCTCCATAAGGTGAAAGACGGAGCGTGTGCGTAAGGACGGGTGGGCTTCAGGGAGGAGGAGACATGATCCATGAGCACTGAGCAGCGCCAAGGCTCTGGGCTTCCCTTCTCTTGCCCTGGACACCCACGGCCCCGCTCGGCTCCCCTCTCTGTCGAGAATAGGATAAAGCAAAGGGAGTCATAGCAACACCTTCTCTGACAGCCCTTCCGTGGCTGGGAACGCGTGCCTCTCTGGTGAGTGGAAAGGAGACTCAGAACAAAAGGCCTGGAGGAGGGAGGCTGTGCAAGCCGAGCGACTCTTGTCGTCTGGCAGCGCCCGCGCCCGCATCGCCCTCTTTCCCTGGACGCCGGGAGACCTCCCAAGCCGAGCGTGTTGCAGGGCGAGACATCCCTGGGCGGACACACCCGGGGATTTTCCAGGGATCACGAGCAATTAGGGGCTGCATATTTCTGCACTGGCAGCCGGCAGCTCCGAGGACCGTCCCGGAAGGGCTGGGGGGACGCCGCTCGGGAATGCAGCTGCGCCCCTCCTGAAGGAAATGTCGGTGCCTGCAGCGGCAGCTGGCTCCTGGGCCCCCCCTCGCTGGGTCCCCTGCGGAGTCTCGCGGCCTGGGGCGTTGCTGGGTGTGGGCACAGCTGCCTCTGAGGGTGACCTGGCCGGAGGGCTCGGGAATGCGCGTCTGGCCATACTGACCCCTGTCGCGCCCGCCCCTTCTCCCGCCTTGGGTCCGACAAGCAGCCGGTGGTTCGGGTGGCCTGACACTCCCGAGCCTGAGCGGAGCAGAGTGGATTGAGCCATGTGTCTGCACTGCCCTGCTGTCCCCGTGTGCAGACGTCTCCATAAGGCCCTCTCCCCTCACGGGGAGAAGACCAGAGTTCTCTTCCGCCCCAGATGGGACAGGCTGGCCCTCCCCAGGACTCGGCACATCCCCGCCCCATGGGAAGGCCTTCAGGAGAAATGGCTCTCGGGATGTGTCCCCATCACTGTCTGCACCCCCTGGTCAACCAGAGCACGCACTCACATCCACAAGAGCCGAGCTGCCTCAGTTTCTCAGAACGCACAGCGCTGGCTCCGGCAGAGTCCGCATCCCTGGTGCTGGGAGATGGTGGTCCCAGCTCCAACCCTCCACTCATAATGGCAGGAAACGGAATGACAACTCACTCCTGTGCTTCAGACAGCGGTGAGCTCTGGACTCCCCACGCAGCCTCCCGGGGCCCTCCATCACACGCTCTCTGCGGACCAAGCACACGGTAGCCGATGCCTGTTTTCTGGAACCTGAGCTGATGGGTTAGGCTGACGGTGACTTCAGTTTCAGGACTTCCTGAAGAGGCACAGAGTTTGTCCAGGAATCCAGGGTGACTGGGAAGGGGATGGGGGTGTGGTCTGTGTACGTGAGGGTCCCAGAGAAGCTCTTGAAGTATCTGTGTGGGGTGCTTGTATCATGAGAATCCTTGTTGGAATTGTCTACTTCGAGCAGGTTCCCAGGAGCTTGTCCCCTGCCTTTAGGCTCAGAGGAGGAAAGCCTTGGCCCGTGGGATGACCCCCCCTGTGTTCCTGGCCGGCTGGCCCAGCGGCATCGCGCAGCTGTCAAAGAATGGGGCAAAAGGAAAGGACATCGTCGTGAAGCCTGATGCTGAGGCCCAAGAAGAGGGGCTGGGTTTGGGGGACACTGGCTGTGTGACTCACTTTAATAAAGAAGGCAGTTCATCTAGAAAGATGAGTGCAGGTGACATCAGCACTCTGCCTCTGCCTGATTTCGGGTGTTGGTTCCATGTCTCTGTGTGGAGGAGGAGGCTCTGTGGGGGCTCAGTGACAGGGACACGCAGGCACCCCAGCTCACCCGCCACCAGGTCTTCTCCGCGGGCGCCTCTGGGGCTGCACAGGCTGTTCAGATGCGCGCCTCCCCCCCACAGCCGCCTTCAGGGCTCCTGGAGGAGAGCCGTGGCCGGAAGGACACGCCCGTCGGATTCCAGCTATTTCCATGCTCTGCCGACACCCACACAGCGTTGGCCCGGCGCTGAGGGACGGGTCTGCAGCTGCCGCTGGGGCACTTGCCTGTGGAGCGCGCCCAGCAGCTGCTCCGGCCGGAGCCCAGCGAGGGACAGCGGCCCCCGCGACGCAGCCAAGGGGCCTCACGCGCCTTCAGCGGGCGTCTCCTCCCACGAGCCCGAGCTTCGCAGGGGACCTGGGCGCGCAGGTGGGGCCATGCCAGGGCCGGCTCTGGCCTTCCGTGGTGCCTGCGAGCCTGCCCCGGTGTGGTGGGCCGCCCACACCAGCCGCCCGCTTCGTCTCCGGCTCCTCACCGTGCGCCGGGCGGCCGCGCGGAGCCACTGCGGGGAAGGCTAGAGATGCCGAGAAGCCAGGGACGGAAGCGCAGGAAGCCACGCACGTCCCTTCCGTTTGACCCGTCTGGGGGCTCGGGTCCCCAAGCACGGGAAGCGGGAACGGGCGTCAGTGAGGCCCTGGTCTCCTGCCCTCCCTCCACCGCCGGCCTCGCGGTCTTCTGCACGCGCGTCTCCGCACAGGCTCGGGCCGCCGGGCCCCTCTGCACCTTGACGTCGCGGCCGGCTGCGGGCTCGTCCCAGTCCGCCCACATCCGCCATTCACGTGAGGTCCCTAGGGCGGCCACGACTCAGCACCACACTAAAGCAACAGAGAGTTACTGGAAGCAAAGCCCCAAATCAAGTCGTCAGCAGGGCGGTGCTCCCTCCGACAGCTGTCGGCTCTCCAGGGGTGAGGCGACCAGGGCTGTGTCCCTGCCCTCACGGACGTGCTCTCCCCTCTGCCCATGTCCACCTCTGTGTCTGATGAGAATGTCAGTCCTACAAGGGACAGCCACCCTGGGGACCTCATTTTAAGGATGACCTATTTTCAAATAAGCTCACAGTCCTGAGGTACTGGGATTTAGGACCTCAGCATATCCTTCCAAAGGGATGGAACTCAGTCCCTAACACTACTGGTCATACACGTTACACACGTCTCCACAGTCCTGTGATTTCTACAGCCCTGTCCCCACTGACACCAGCAGAAGCCAAGCCTCGGGAAGGCCAACAAGTGGGTGTGCTGAGGTCCTAGACATCAGGGGAGAGAGAGCATTGGGCCAGATCATTCTGACCTTGCGTGCATCCATTCTGACCCCTCCCCACAGGAGAAAGTCTGTGACATCCTTATGGTTCTTCAAGATTCGATTCCAATGCCACATTCTCCAGAGACAGCCCGAAATTCTATAATCAACCACTTTGTCCTAACATTTGTCCATATTAGTAAAACCTTCTCCCACTTAGCTACATTTAGTCCTGTAGACTATTCTATGAGCTCATTATTGGCTCACGCTGTTTTTATTCTTATTTATTTACTATTTTTTTTACCTTCAAGAATGATTTATCTTAGAGCAGAACACAAGCCTGTGTATCTACAGTCCCTGTCAGCACAAAACCTTAGCAGAAGGGCCAAAGCCACTGTGTCACACTTAGGCTGTGTCTGTCTCACTTGCCTGTTAGAGAAAGGAACCTTCATTTTTTCCATTAAACAAAGCTCAGTGACGTATGTATTTTCCTAGGTTCAATAGCATTTTATTTCTGAAGTCAGTTTGATTTCTTCCTCTTGCTGCTATGGAAACACAATGGTTTTGGCGAGAAAAAAATGTAGCATACATTATGATCATGATGTCAGCAAAGTAAATTCTTCTCCCTAGACTCCTTGTCAATAATGGGTTCTAGTCTCCGCCCATCATAGGAACAGGATCTGTGCTTGAATTCGGCAGCTCCAGAACACAATTATCTAAATGTAGCCAGTACGACTTCCTTTAAGGAAGAAATTGTCTTGTACCTAAAGAGAACTCTTCATCTGACAAACACTGATGTGTCACATACTATGTATAGACATCATGGAAGCTGGGATAAATGCCAGACAGCCATGGACTGGGCTGTCGGGGTGTGGTGATCCAGAAGGGATGGCACACGTGAGGACAGTGTGAAAGGAAGAACCTGTGTGCTAAGTGCATACAATGCCACCAGCAGCACACAGAGCTCAGAATCTCCACTTAGCTGAGGAGGCAGAGACTGGATGCTGGAGAAGCTGGTGTAGCTAGTGTTTATGGAGCAGAAATGTTGGAGAGGAGATGGCTATGCAGAAGAAGAGGCCTGGTAATCCACATAGTCCCCTGGAGTCTCTGGCCAATTCCAGATCTACGTGTGTGCACGACAGGAAACCCCCTGAGGCTGGGAAGAGCACCCAAAACGTGGACAACTCGCATGACTTCTGGTGTCCCACCAGCCAGAGCAGAAAAACAGAAGAGCATGAAGGGCAACCAGGAGAATCCAAGAGGGATAATTAGAACTCATCACAAAGCTGCACCAGACCCACTCTGACAAATTATAAAAGCAAGCCTTGACATGGTCCACTTGATGTGAAATAACTTCCCTGTGTCACAGAACAAAACCCAGCACTCTGAAGAATACAACAAAATCCAAGAAGCGATAATGTAACACTATGTCCAGCATCCAGTAAGAAATGATCAGAAATATAAAGATGTGGGGACTCATAACCAGAAGAAAATGCAACCAGTAGGAAGACATCCATAAATGACCAAGATTATGGAGTCAGAAGACAAGAACACTGGTGCAGCACAGACATGATGGAGCATTGCGCAGCTAGGACGTGCAGGACCTGCTTTTAGAACCTGAGAAGTGGAGGCTCAGAAGCGACATGTATAGTCCTATCTGTAATCCCGTCTGTCTGGGATGTGGAGGACGTCTAGCACCTTTCAGGCCCACAAAGAAAGTAATGTCTGCACAGGTCCCAATCCTGTCTGTCCTGCTCAGAAGTTGTGCTGTAAGACTTTGGTCTTGGAACTGAGATGTTTGACTGTCTTGACCATTAACGGTTGCAGTGGTAAGGACTGATCGTCTATGTGTGTGTGTGTATGAGAGAAAAAGAGAAACCCAGAGGATGTTACCCTACAACAAAAAACAAACAGATGAGAAAACAAACAAAACCCAGCAAAAAAATTAAAAAAAAAAAAAGATCCTGTCTAGATGTGATTTTATGGATCTTATCTAAAAATATAATAAACCTAATTAATCCATGTATTAAGATGTTTATATTTTATTCTTATATGTGAGCATTTTGTCCTGTGGTGCCTTTGATTATTTGCTCTGCACTGATTTTTCTAGATAATTCGAACAACACGATCATTTTAAGACGACATGCCTAGTCTCTTTTCACCTTGCAAAGTGTCTTCTTTGTCTTCATTTACTTTTCTTTGTTTTTTCTTATTCATTCTGAAAGGACTTTAAAATTCATCATCAGATCACAAATTCTATTTTTATATATTAAGTCGTTATTAGTGCATGCCATGCAGACTTTGGCTCTGCTTTTGTTTTTTTTCCTTTTCCTCTTCTCTTACCTCAAGCATTCAATTTCCTTTTCATTCTTGCATATTATCGTTATAGTCATTAATCTATCAGTTAATCCAACAGATATTTACCCTGTGCCTGCTATGTGCCGGGTATTGTTCTAAAGCACAGAGAGTTCAGCAAACAGTAAGACAGAGATCTCCATCTTCCTGGAGCTGGCATCCTCATGCAGAGACAGATCTTCAATCAACCCATCAAACAAGTGTGTCATCACCAGGTAGGACTTTATCATCAGACGGTGACAACTACCTTGGAGAAAGACATCACTGAGAAGGAAGTAATGAACAAGCCATGCACTGCAGGCAGGGAGATCTTGAAAAGCAAAGGTCTTGGCACAGATCTGACCAGGCTTGCCTGAGGAGCAACAGGGCCAATGTGGTTATAGAAGAACGAAAACCACGGAAGAAGACACCGCGGGTTTAGGGGGGTAGGAGAACTGGGTGGGGCCTGGCAGGCTGCTGCGATTACACTGGCTTCTGTGTTGAGAACAGGGTGCAGGTTGGGAAGGGCAGAAGGAAGGGCAATCAGAGTAGTGATCCACAGGAGACATGAGGGCGGTGTAGACCATGGAGGGAGTCAAGACAATGAGCAATTCTGAGTATATCTTGAAGGTACAGTCAACGGCATTTGCTGATGGTTGCTTATGAAATAAGCAAAGAGAGGAGTAAACCATGAATACCCACAATCTCTGGCCTCAGTGTCTGGAAGAACAGAGTTTCTTATCAACAGAGATTAGGAAGCAGAGGAGCCGTGAGTACGGGCTCATGCAGAGCTCTGTTGGTGGCAGCGAGGGTTTCCGTGTCCAGGAGACATCCAAGTGGATATTTTAAGTACATGGAGGTGTGAGCAGATGAGTACATGAGTCTGGGGTTCTAGGATGGGGTGGGGACTGGAGAAACGGGTTTGGATGAAATCAGTATGTAGGTAACAATGAACAAGTGAGGTCACCAAGAGGAGAGAGAAGACATCCAAACATTGAATCCTTGGGAGTCCCAGAGTTCGAACATCAGGGAAATGAGACTGAGAAGGAATGAGCGAGGAGAGAGAAATGCCGGACGTCTGTGAGTCGGGAGCCAAAACATGAGCTTCTGTGCTAAATGCCACAGACAGGCCAAATGCACGAGGATGAGAATTGCTCAGTGCCGTCTCTCTATCTTGGGGTATTTTGTTTGTTTTTTGTTTGTTTGGGGTTTTTCGTTTGTTTGTTGTTCGTTCTTTTCTTCTTTATGAAGTATGTATTTTCCTCTGGGCTACTGGGGTTGCTAAGCACAGTTCCTCAAATTTTATCCATATTTTTGTCCTTTAAGTTTTGAAGTCGGGCGCCTCTGCTCGGGTCATGGTCTCAGGGTCCTGGGATCGAGCCCCCTGTCGGGCTCGCTGCTCGGCGGGGAGCCTGCTTCCCCCTCTCTCTCTGCTGCCTCTCTGCCTGCTTGTGATCTCTGTCTGTGGATAAATAAATAAAATCTTAAAAAAAAAAAAAAAGTTTTAAAGTCATGTCTTTTATCCCTGGATTTTTTTTTTTTTTTAATTAAAATCACTAAGTTGCTCTTTCCCTTTGCTGACTTTAGCTGTCGCTCAGCCTCCGACCAACGTCTCCGTGGTGGATGATCCAATCCTTTCTCAGATACGTCACCACAGCACCAGTTACAGACAGTATCTGGCCCAGTTTCGAGTGTCCGGTAAGATTTCCCCTGGTTGCTTCTGTGCCACTGGGGCTCAGTCGGCGCCCTCTCTGCCTTGCTCTACATCCAGGATGGCAAATGAGACTCGGTCTTTCTGGATGACCCAGCAGGTTTGTCATTATCGCCGGAAAGCACGCTGAGGAGAAACAGGGGCAGTGAGCCAAGGCCAGACCAAGCCGGCGGGCAGCAGCCCCGCTTTAGGCAAAGGGAGCGAGAGACGAAGGCTCACGGCGCTGGGACCCGGGGGGGCCTTGGAGAAGTTCCACCCGCAGACACGCTGCCCCGCATTCTTCTTGTCTCCATCTCCGGCACATACCTCAGGCACATGCCTGCACAGGCAGGCACTGTCTGCATTCCGTCCATGAGTCCTCGTGGCTGTAGTCCTTCTCAGGACACAGCAGGGATGCTGAGGGACGTGGGAAGAAGGAATGCTCTGCTCCAAGCCGTTTCTACAGGGTGAGCTTTCAGGGGGACACAGAGCAGGGTCTTCTGCCCCCTGAAGGAGGCGGAACTCTGTGAAGAACTTCCTTGGATGTAAGTACGGATTTCCTGTCCCCAGACACTGAGTATATAATTGGCCAACAGACCCGTTTCTCAGCCACACAGCCACCGGCCTCCTGGTCTTGGAAAGTCCCATCTTGATCTAACAATAAGTCACTGTTGGCCTTTGTTTTCAGGATGCTCGTGAGGTTTCTTCAGGTTCCCCGTTCTCATGGAAATACTGTCTCCTCTCCCCACCCCTCACATCTACCTCACCAACAACCCGAGTGTCTTAGACCTACAAGACTGTTCACTTATTTCTGTACCAGGGGTGACTCTCCTGCTCACCACCATGTCCCCCGTTAACCCCATCCCACGCTAACAAAATATTCAGATTGTCTTTCTTATTTCCTTTCTTTCCAGGTCTTCGATTTGTTGGCACATATGTCAGAGTGATCTTATAAGAACATAGAATTTAGAGTGGCTACCCCACCACCACATCGACACCCTGCGTAGAATCTTAACCCTTCCCTTGCTTCCTGGCCCATGTGAAATCAAATGCAAATTCTTTAGTCTGGTGTACAAAACCCTTCTTATGGGTTCCTTACAAGCTTTCCCAGCTCGGCAGCCTGGTGCTCGTCTCCCGGGGCCCCTCACCTCCCACTCCAGGTGTGCTGACTCCTCTGGGAACTTGACGACATGACTGAGCTCATCCCCTCCCCAGGACACTTGCATTGGCTTTTGCTTTGCCTGGGACCTTGTTTGTATTTCTGCATAATAGTTACTGTTATGGGGCATTTCCCTGGTTTCTTTACAGTCCTTCTGCTTTCTGTCTCACCATTCTGACTTTTTTTTCCTTGTTGTTGTTTCAATAGCACATTTTGTGTCTTTTTCAATATCTGATCCTAATTATGTAGGATACTGTCCAGTGTAAAAAATAGATATTTGTTGAGTGGATAGATGGATGTATGATGGACGGATACATGGATGCGTAGGTAGATGATGGTTGGGTGGACAAACAAATTTGGGGGGAAACAAAATGACCTGGGAGCAGGTCGGCCAGATGTCATTTCAAAACAAACCTATTTGACTGAACTTTCTTAGGCAGAACATCACGACCTCTCAGTTTGGATTGTTTAGACACTACAGTTTGCATTTCAGTTTTTATTGTCAGATATGACAATAATAACTAGTTAACTCCCCGAGCATTCCTGAGTGTTTTATGAATCTCAGGCTGCAAGACGTACTGTCTTAATTCAGTATTAATTAAGTTTGAAAAATTATTTGTCTCATAAAAATCTGCTAATCTGATAGAGCCATTAGTTTTGGACAGTCTGATTGGGGGCAGGGGCCATTAACCCCTTAACTCACATCTACTGAGTGTTTACTACGAATCCAATCCTATTGCATATTGGGCTGCGTACTGCGTACGGAAGACACCCCAAACAGACACATACTTACACACATACAGACACAAATCTGTAGCCATGTAGAACTTGCAAGGTGGTTGAAGAGCCAAGACATAAGCTATCGAGACAAATTAAATTCTACATTCAGTATTAACGTGAGAACAACGTTTCAGAGACAGAAGGACCATGTGGGCACCCTAGCAGGGCCCAGGAATGAGACATGCCATGTCTGACCTCTGTAGGGGAGAGGACAAACATGGCGGTCCATGGCGTCCCCATGGGCCACCAGGCAAATGCAGGGGAGGTCACAGACGCAGCCCAAGGAAGAGAATTCAGAAATTCCACTCACCAAACAAAAAATCAGCAGAAAGCCTTATGGTAAAATCATTAATATGATTATTTTTATTTTGAAAACCTAACTTCAGGCAACATTATCAAGCACAGATGCCTGACTTAGTGTGGTGAAGTTTCTAGAATCTGTATTTGTAGATAAGCCATATAGCAAGACCAAAGTACTGCCCGTCCTCTCCTAAGTACCACCCCCGACACACGCGTGTGCATACACACACACGTGCACACAGAGACCTATGCACTGACACACATGGACCTACACAAACACATAGACTGGCACAGACATACCTACTTGTCTGTTTTACCGCTGACCTGATCAGTTCTGACCCTTTGAACTGAGGGGGAAAAAGGCACTTCGGACCTTCTCAACGTTATAAAAGCCAGACCAGATGGAAGAGATTATAAAAGCTTCTTAAAGAACGAGCTACTCCCTGGGAATTTTTAAAGGAAGAAAGAAATACCTCCACTGAATTCAGAGAACGTGGTCTATTTACCTGGGGTTTTCCGAGGACGATTCCATGAGTAGCCCTTCCTAGGAAGCAAATCTCTCTCTGGAGGAGAGATGCACCGGCACCTTCCGAAGTGGCCTGAGGATTTACCAAATGCTTCGTGTCATCACTGACCTTTCATGAAACTATCTCAGCAGGCGGGATAGAGCAGCCCCTCTGAGGGCTCCCCGAGCATTCCTGAGTGCTTTATGAATCTCAGGCTGCAAGACGTACTGTCAGGAGAGCCGGCCAGCCTGCAGCACACACCTTTCTTCACGGCCCTCCTCTGTAAGCGCCGCTTCCATGTGAGTCCCGATTTATTTACAGACCGTGCTCACTGTCTGCAAAGGGCAGATTTACGGAGCGTCCCGGTAGGATAACTGGTCCTTGAAGCACCATTCAGACACCCAGAATTTGCTTGCAGTGATGTTCTTTCCTATGAAATGAGGCCGGAATGTGTTGACGTACACAAGGAGGTTCCAGAATCCAGGCTCTGAGGCACACTTGCTGCTTCGGGACAAGATAACAGGTGCATTCCTCACCAGGACTTCGTAAGTCTCAATGATTTTCATGTTATTGATCACTAAAATACACCCCACATGATTCGTAGGTAGTACAGTGACACGAGACCTCGGGCAAATGTCATCCACTCTCCAAGGACAGCTTGCTGTCTTTTCTGAACATGAACAGCCTTGCCTCGCACAGTGGTTGTTATCTGGGGTGTGCGTGTCACCATCACCTGAGTCTATAAGAACACAGTGTCCGGGGGATGGGAAAGCCCCGTGATACCCAGGATCTCCGGCACCGGGCAGGGCGTCAGGGGCTTCGGAGGTCCTGGAGTTAGCAGCGACCACTCTGCAGGTGACCGAGTCACACCTCAGGGCCGCCTCGCTGTCAGTCCCACAGCCCCGTCTACCGGCGCACAGCCCCCTCGGCCTCAGTTCCCTAGACCATCCCTGGGTCCCCGAACAGGTAGGAGAATCGCGGGATGATTTCACAACCGCTGCGCCTTCTAAGCATGTTCCTCCTCTTCTTCCCGGGAAGCGCCCACACAGCTCCCAAAGCAGCTCCGTCTCCACGGGGTGTGCGCAGTCAGCAGCGTGTCCTTGCTCGGGTGTGACCATCTGGAGACCTCAGGTGGCAGTTTATTTATACACCAGGGATGAACAAGAGCCCCTGCCGGTCAGATACTGGAATCCGGGGCTAGACACTGGCCAGGGCAGTGTGGTGGCTCCTGGAGGCTGGGCTGTCGTCTCCTCACCGGGACGGGGCTGCTCAGACAGGGTCGGAGCGGCCACACGCCGAGCCACTGGTGATCCCGGAGGCTGCTCTGCCCTGACACTGACCACCAGACTTGAGTCATGGTCTGTCCCCGAAGCCACCTATCAGAGGACCTGACGCACCAGAGTCAGGGAGGGCCATTGTCGGGGTGAATTCCGATTGTATGGAAGAAATCGGAACACGAGACAGAGAGGGTTTCAGCCCAAAGCTGGGGTGCTTGTCGGCAGTCCGCACACTTCCTCCAGAGCAACAGCAAGGCAGTGAGCTGGGCTCAGCCGGGGACCCACATCCTCGAGACTTCCACTCAGGAAGCTCTCCTGGCGACTCGGGCAGAGACGGGCTTTGCTGCAGGGCGTCGGCGCAGAGCGGGAGGAGGCTGTGGAAAGCGACTTCTGTGCAGGAAGCACAGCAGCAGCCGCAGCCGCGCGGGCTCGCCAAATCCTGGGCATTCGCTCCGCGGCTCAGATTGGCCACCCCTGGCGTCAAGCACAGCACCTGAAAAGCGGGTTCTTCTCTCCTGGTTACACATGGCTGTGGAACGTCGAGATCCCGACCCCAACCTCCACACCGTCGGTGTCTTTGGCACAGGGCCGATTCCTGCCCCCCGCCCTGCCCCTGGGGCCCTGCGCACCTGTGACCCTGCTGCTCACGCGTCGCCTCACCCCCCCCACACCGGAGAGGTGGTCGCCACCACCGATGTCCCCATGGCATGCACCCAGTCCCTTCCAACGAGCTCCTCACCAACCCACCACAGTCCCTTGGTCGGGAACCATGTGAAGAAGGAGTGACAGAAACAGCAGGGGCCGGCCAGGAGGCCCCCGGGTCCGAAGCGGAGCCAGGCTTCCCGGGAAAGTCTCCTGTCACCAGGCCGCGGGTCCCCGCAGGCAAATCAATTCCTTGCTCTGTCCAGCCTTCCTCATACGCCATCCAACTCTGTCAGGACTTCTTCCTCTCACTATATATATATATATATAGATATACACACACACACACACACACACACACACACACACACACATACACACACACACACACATAGAAAGAGAGAGAGAGAGATTACATGAATTAAAAGACAGAACTTGAACCCGAACATTTGCTGACAGCTGAAACCCCTCGCCATGGATTAGAAGCCCCAACTGGACTTGGCCTCAAGCCCCCTTCTCCTCTTATGTCCCGACAACACTCCCTGCTACTGTGACATCAGGTTTCTGGCCCCGCAAGAAGGCATCGGGCCTATGAAGGCCATGTCTGGTTTTGTAAGCCGGGGAGAGGAGTCACTGTTCTCGTGTGCATCCTCCTCTAGAATGGGAGCACTTTGAGAAAAATAAAAAAATCTTGTATTTTATTTATCATTTAACACCTAAAATATAGTGGGTGATTGGTGATTGTTAGTTGAATCTAATTTATCTGTTTTTAATCATCTTTGGAGAAATGACTATTTTTAAAATACACATAAATCACACATAACAATCCTTGATATCAATTTCTGGTACTTTATCTCTGCTTCTACCTGAAACCAACAATTATCATTTTTCCTTCTCATTGATTTTTTTTTTTTCCTAGAACACATGGGTTCTGTATCATCACACATTGAATACTCTATCCAAGTGCTTGTTAATTCTAAAGAGAAGTTGTTGTCTTGCAAATGAGGGCTCCTGACAGAGCACTGATTCATTTTGCTTTGGGGTATCAGTTGATCCCACAGATTTATATCAAGTTTGTTTATCATGTAATGTCAGAGCAGCTCTATAAGGTGGTCAGATGTGCTCCATCCCCTCAATGTGGGCCCCTCGTAATGATGCCCTGATTCTCCCAGGGTTGCTTCGGGATGGCTTAGGAACATGAGGCCTCAGCCGTCTCTCCCTTCGACATCCGTCTCTGCATTAATCACGATAAGAAAAGTTTCTAGGGCGGTATCAATGCTACCATCTCAAAATACATCATCAACTAGGTGTTCCGAGCTCCTACTGTGCTAGGCTCTGGAGAAACAGAGCAGAACAATGGGATTCCTGTTTTCAAACAAGGTAGTGAGCCTTAGAAGGGAAACAAACTGTAACTGCTTCCCATGATTCATCCCGTTCTTGAAGTCGAGAGCCTCTTTTGTTAACTGTGTATGGTGTTGCTGTGGCCCCGCAGAGGGCCCTCCGTAACCTGGGCAAGCAGCCACTGAGAGATCCTTGACTGTTGGTGTGTGTGTTGTATGTTCCAGAACCAGTGAGGACCACTTCCACAGGCACTGATCCTGGTGACCATTAAAGCATCTGTATGATCTGTAATATTGTCCCTTTTTAGAGATCACGAAACGGAAACTCATAAAAGAAAAAAATAATTTCCCTAAATCTCTGAAGGGCGCCTTTGGATCTGCAACTTGCTGGGTTTGATGTGAAAGCCTAGGGCTATTCTAGCTCCTTCTGCTGGAGACACACGGGGACACGACCACGAACAAAGCTGTACTTCCAGAACGAGAGAAGAAAGAAACTTGATCGTAACTCAGCTTCTGTACACAGGAGAAGGGCTGGGATAGCTCCCATTTTTTACATGTGGGAGATCCGCCAGGGCACAGGGGTGGTGGAGAATGAGCAAGGACTCTTGCCGTGAGCCCAGCAGCCACACAAGAAAGCTCAGTTTCCTTTCTTTCTCGCCGCCCGGATCCTCTCCTCTGCCCTCCCTCTCAGGCCGCAGGAGTCCCAGCACCCCTGGAGGCCCCCACCTTTCTCTTCTGACAGGCCAGTGCCCCCCGCAGCTGAGCCGTGCACTGCGCTGAGAGGCGGTGGGGGGTGCGGGGGGCACAGCCTGGGCTGGGAATCAGGCTCTGGGCCAGAGCCCGCCACACCAGGGCTTGTGGACCTTGGGCAAACCATTCCATGTCCTCAAGTCCCAGGTGGTTCCACACTTATAGGGGTCAGATCTGAGGATCTCTAAGGCCTCTTCTATCTCCTTCCAAAGTCTTGACGACACATCTGCCTGGCCATCTGTACCCCCTTCTCATCCTCACCAAAGTGCTTTTCCCCAGTAGCTCCTCGTGGTTGGCCAGCAGGACCCAGCCTGGGGCAGAGGCTGGGGCAGGACTGGGGGGCGGCACCTGCCTTCTCTGCCTAGGCACCCCTCTGCCCCAGGGAAGGGAGCCTGTCCCCCAGCTGCACAGGCCTGCGTCTTGAGTGACAGCTTCTTCAAGTCTCTTGTAACGTCATCATTCCTGGCCTTAGTTCAGCCCTGGCAAAGTACTTCTCTTAGAGGAACACGTCCAAACGACAGGTGTAACGAAAAGAATATTCCAACCCTTGGTGGCCCATGACCGCTGGGGCTCAGCCACGCAGGGGGACTGTCTCACTCCCTCGGTGGAGCCGTAAGGCAGCTCAGGGGAAGGCCGCACAGTCCTGTCCCTGCGATGGTCCCAGGCATCGTTCCCTTACACACCCAGGCCCTTTGTCCCCGGGCTCTCTGCCTGTCTCCCCTCCCCTCCTTGGTACACCGACCCCCCTTCATCCCTGGCGAGGATTTGCCCCCCAGCTCCCTCCCACGTGCTGCCCTGGGTTCAAAAAACCAGCCCTCATGGCGGGCGTGTGTGCTGTGTGAGGTTGACCTCAAAACTGCCTCAAACACGCACCTGGCCAGCGAGGCAGTGGGGGGAGGAGGACTGTGAAAAGTCAAACCCACTCGTGACGCCCGACCTGGGCTGTGGTGGTGGCCAGTCAGCCGCTAACGCGGTTCATCCGCCCTCTCGTGCCTCTCCTGTGTCTGCAGAAAGGTAGCAAGCAGCGCACTGACCGTTTGCCATTTCGGGAAGGACGATCCGGAACAGGGGGACTGGCTGGTCTAGGGGAACAAACGTGCGTGAGCTGGGGGAACGCTGATCAAAAATCAAGCAAACCGGGACGCAAACCAGAAGACGCGTCTGCGGGAGGAAGGACGCTCGCGCGGCTCTTCCCTGCCGCTCCCGCCTGCCTGCCCTGCCACGGGAGGGGTCAAGGGGCCAAACACCTTTCCGAAGCGCGCGGAGCCCAGCCGCCCTTGTCAGAATCTGCTGCGCCCAGACAGATAGGGAGACGACGGCGTGGTCCTCTACCGGGTGATTCCACCGGGACTCGGGCCTCGCCGTCCCCGCAGGAAGCCAGCAGAAGGCAAAAGACATCGTGGGCTGAGCCTCCTTCTCCAGCGTCCTGGTCGGCAAGAGGCCCCCATCCGCTCGGCTTCGAATCCGTCCGGAGACCTGCTCACTCACTGCCGTCACACGCAGCCACCAGGGTGCCGGGAGGAAGGGTCTCGGCACCCCAGACTCCAGACTCCAGAGACCTGAATGAGCGTACGTACAACTAATGTCCCCAGGATGCTTGGTAAAATGGAAATCACATTTAAAACGTTCAGCGTTCTGGGGCGCAGGGGGGGCTCCGTCGGTTTAGCGTTCGACTCTTGATTTTGCCTCTGCTCATGATTTTAGGGGCTGAGATGCAGCCCCGTACGGGGTTTCTCCACGCAGCAGGGAGTCTGCTGGACGTTCTCTCTTCTCTCTCTCTGCCCCTCCTCTCTCTCACTCTCTCTTTTAAGTAAAGAAAGAAAGAAAGTTTAAAAAATAAATCAAAATAATATAAAATGTTCAGCGTTTCGTTGTGAAAGAAAAATAAGAATATCCGTATTAGAAATGCTGGGAAGGGTCTTCTTGAAACACTGTTGCAAGCATAAATCACGCTCCACCATTTATAAAGCACCTTCTTCTGTGCCCTGTTTTCTCTTCCTTTGTCGTTGTTAGGGGAATAGGTCTGTGAAGCCCCCAGTCTGGGCACTAGTGAGGTCTTAAACCCATAGAAGGGGTCTGGGTATCGGACCGTAGCGCTGAGACCAGAGACAAGCCGAGTGTGGGTAACGCGTTGACGGTGGAGCATGAGGAAAGGAAGAAATGTGGGGGTGGGAGAGGCAGAAAATACATCACGACAAACGCGCCATCCACGGAGACCAGAAGAATGTGCTGCCACGGGGCTCCTGCGAATTGGCATCACTATCGAAACCGCACATTATTTGTTAGGATTCTAAAAGCCGAAGGCCTCACAGAATGTCATTTTTATTCTTTACAAATAGGGGAAGGTTTTTAGGGTCTGCTTAAGAGGCACAAAGAGCAGGAGGGATGGAAGAGAAAATCCGCTGCTAATGGACGGGTCTGTTCCTGAAGGGGAAGAGACGCCCCACCAGCCCGTCTCCAAGGCAACGGCGAGGCCAGGCCCCTCTCTCTGTTCCCTGGGCCTGGTGCCTCCTGCGCAAAGAAGGACTGAGGGTGGCCCTCAGCGGGCAGGGAGGGACCCCGCGCCGCAGCCGCAGCCGGGACAGTCGCCTCCCCGCTAGCCCCCACCCCTCCCCGCCCCCTCCGCTGGCCCCGGCCCGCCCCCCCGCGCAGAGCTGGACACTTCCTAAAGCAACCATGGAAAACGGCTCTGGCTTTGGATGGAAAGGGGCATTTCCTTTCATCCTTGATGAATCCTGTACCGACAAATTCTTACATTTGCAAATGACATTGTAAACCGTGGTTTCCAGGCTTCCCCTGGGCCTCTGAGCCCAGGCAGCGAAGGACTGATCTTAGGTGGCTGTCAGCTGCTCTGAGAAGGGGGACAGCGAGACTGGGGAGCCCAGGCCCTTTGGAACCTGGCATCTGGGGGAGCAGAGGAGGGATGTGGACGCAGGAAGCAGCGGATGGACGCCAGCCGGAGGGGCGGGCAGGTGCAGCCAGTCCTGGGGGAGCCCAGCGCGTAGCCGTGGCCGTCAGGACTTCAGATACGCCCAGAAAACACCGGGCCTAGAGACAGGATCGCCAACTAAAAAGCGGCAGTAACTACCAATAAAAAAAAAAATGCCAAGGGCATAACACAGAGCAGCGTCTTTAGGTATAGAAAACATGAAGCAAGTGAGCAGCACTCCAGAAATATAACGGGTCAGACAAATGTATTGTCTCTTTTGTGCCTTTTGAGAATTGAATTTTTTCTAAGTTTAAGACTGATCATCAAAAGCCTGATTGCAGAAGTAATGTGATGTGACTAATGGTTCTGCATAATGAATGACCTTGGTATCAATCAGCAGGAAGCCCGCTTTGGAGAAAAAGTCTTTGAGGCCTCATATACGCGAGGCCCTGACTGCTGCCTCTCCACCCCACTGGCTTCTGCAGAAGGACCTCCAGGAAGCCAGGAGACTCAGGAGAGATTCGCAGAAGTGGCCATAGATCCCGTATTTGTGCAGAGCTTGGCTGACTCATTAAAAGGTCATCGCGAAATCTCAGCCAAATATGGTCTGGATCTTTCTTATTGACCATCTCTTAATGCAGAGATTGTTTCCAAAAGTTGCAACCTGTCAAAATGCAAGTACAGGTTTAACCATTCCAAACAGAAAACGGCCTTAATTATGCAGGCAGATAATCAAGGGCTTGACATTTAAAGAATTTTCAAGGTTTCTAAAAGAGAAAGACAAGAGTTACAGACGCGGGGAAAACGGCTTCTGTCAGTGGAGCAGGTAACAGGAGCGACTCCTCATGGCTGCCGGACTGATTGCTTCAACTGCACGGCACCGCGCGGCAGGAGGGGGGACAGTGGGCGAGGCTGCCTGACGCGTGGCCTGCCATGAAAACCAGGGTCAGAAACACGGTGGCCCATGCCCGGTGAACCCCTAAATAATGCTCCAAGGGGCTGCAGCCCAAAGCATAGGGAACATTTCGGATGCCGGTATTTCAAAGCCTCCTCTTATCGCTGACCTGGATGTCCTGCCGGAAATGTGGCATCACCGCGTGCTCTCTTTGGTAAACCCCCAGACACGCTACGTTTCTCTACCTCTGCTGTCTCGCTGCCCCCCCTCCCCTGCGCCGTGGGGAAACCCACCACTGTGTTCTCAAGTCCCCTGTGCTCGGGTCAGCCTCAGAACAATGCACTACCCAAGAGTTTTGTATGTTTGTTTTTCAGGAAAAATAAATGACCTTTTATTAAAAAAGTAAAAAATAGTATGTAAACATGGTGATTCACAGACCTGTACTCCTGGGCTAATAATACATTATATGTTTATTTAAAAAAATTTAAAATTTAAAAAATAAAGTAAAAAATAAAATGTTACCAGCTTATGGTGGGGGCAGCAAGCATGACCGATGGCCAGGCCATGGAGGTTTCCCTTCTTCTTCTTCTTCTTCTTCTTCTTCTTTTTTTTTTTTTTCTTGAAGTCATATTTAGAAATCTTCTCTTGATATTTGGTATTTGGCATCTGCAAGGTATTTATATTTTAACAAAAAGAAGAAGAGAATAGGAAAAAACCTCTCTTTCATCACAACACCTGGAAACCTAATTCTTCTTAAACACAATCGGTGCGAGGCACGAGGCCCCCTGAGTGGCGTTTTGCCGGGTACAGAATCCACTCCGAATAGCACGCGAGAGAGTATGTTTCTCCCGTCACTTGGGGAGGGACACTGACGTTCAAAATGGCTGCTCTGGGGTGAATGTTGTTCAACTCTCTTTTCTAAGTGGCCTGTTTGAATGCAGTGGCTGTCAGTCAGCTTCCTCCTCTCCTGCCAACATTTATCTAGTTGTAGCTTGGGGAAGCCGGCAGAAATGACACGGGGAGGGGGCACCGGGAGATGGAGCTCTTTGGGGGAGGTACCAGCCTGGCCCCGGGGTGGCCTGTCAATGCCAAGGGCTCGCTGTCCGCCCCGCGCACGGGTCTCTGCACATTAGTCAGAGTCTGTGAACATTCAGAAATCACGGCCTCCAACTGTTTTATTATTTCAATTTAGCCCCTATGTGCATAGTAAACTCATTCTTTGAGTTTTCTAAGGCAGTGATAATTTTATGATATTCTTTTCTGTAAATGTAATGTTTAATGTAATTTAATTTTTCACCTCGTTTGTGCTTTTATTTCTAAGTGCTTATTATGTTTCCCATTACAAAATACTCAGTACAATAAATTTGAAAAATAAAGAAAAGCAGGAAGAAGAAATGTTTAAACCACTCAAGTCCCACACCCTAGAAACAACTATTGACTTTTGTTACCGCCATCCAGAGTTTTATGCACAGATTTATTGATTTTTAATATGGGCATCATCATACTCTATTTTGCCTCCTTTTCTTTTAATATAATATAAATTCTTTCACATTATTATTACAAACTCATTAAAAACATTATTTCAAAGATTGCTTCTTCATGTCCTGTAATTTTCTTAGTTCTTCCCCTGTGGTGAGGCATTTAGACAGTTTCAAATTTTTCACTGTCAAACACAATGTTGCCATAAATACTGGCTCCTAAAATGTGTTCAATACTTTGGATTGTTTCTTTGGGTGGATTCCCAGCAGTGCAATTATTAGGTCAGAGTGTTTAACATTTTCAATAGATTTTGGTACATATAGCCAAATTGCCTTCCACAAAGATTGTATATCCTGGTAGAATTTCTGCGTTTATAATTTGGAATATATCTATTGTGTCAAATATGTATCCTGATAATAGTTTTGGAAGATATCATCACTATATCTGTTTCATTGACTGAACTTACCTACATTATGGCTTTTCTAAAGAAAAAAAGATCAGTTAAGGCAGAAATGTTTTTATTGGGAGAAAATGTTTCTTTGTTTTATTGGTTCTGTTGGAGCATAACCAAACATCTGACCTAATTATTTCTAGTGGAGCCTATTAAAGCAAACATTCCACTTCTTGAAAACTATCTATTTATTGATTCATCAATGCATCTACTCATTTGTTCAGCGAACATTTGTGGTGTCAGGGTGCTGAGACACTGGGCTGGGTTCCGTGGCCTCCTCTCCAGTTGGCTTGGGCTGTTGACCCGGAGATGGCCATCCTCATGAGCTCCATGCTGGCCCCTCCATAGTTTGTGGATTGAAGAAATCACCAAACACAGACACTCAGAATGTGACAGCAGTGACCTCCCACTGCAGGACCCTGCCCCACTACAGTTTGCAGAGATGGGAGGCTCAGTCAGGAACGTGGCTTCATAGGTAGACTGGAGGGAAAACTTTTACACTTTTAGGGGTTTGTCTTCTTTTTTGTTTGTTTGTTTGCTTTTAAATAAAGGATAAAAGGGCAGCGGTGTCCTTCCTTGCCCAGATTGCCATCCCCCGAGCGTGAGAGACGCTAGAGTTCTAGGAAAGCTGTGTATGACACATGATCACGCTACCATTGCGCTAGGATCGAACACCTTTATGGGAATCATTCCTCCGCCTTACAGACAAGCTAGACACGTGTGTTTTGAACAGAGACTTTCATTTTGCCCCAAAACCACCTGTGAGTGACAATTTAGTAGAAATGACAGAAAACAGTGCTCCTCAGGGACCCATACATTTCAAGTTTTTAGTTTCTTTCTGGAGACACAGTGGCACACGCAACCGGCTGTCTCCTGTAACGTTCACATCCTATTCCCAGCCTAGTTCCCAGGGCGAACTGTTTCAGGTGGAGGAGGAGTTCGTCTTGGAATCCGTGAAGAAACGGGTCAGGTGCTCCCTGTTGTGGGTTGAAATATGACCCCCCAAAAGGTACACTGAAATCCTGTGAGTGTGACCTGATTTGGAGATCAGATCTAGGCAGATGGTATCAAGTGAAGTCATTAGTCCCATCCTATATGACTGACGTCCTTACAAGAAGAGACATGTGGATGGGGAGAAGGTGGCCATGTGACCGAGGAGGCAGAGGTTGGGATGATCTGTCCATGAGTCGAGGAATGCCAAGAGTTGCTGTCCCCCCCAAGAAGCTAACAGAGAAGTATGCAACAGGTTCTCCACAACAGCCTCTGGAAGGAGCTCCCCCCACAGCACCTTGATTTGAGACATCTGGTCTCCAGACTGTGAGAGAATAAATTTCTCTTGTTGGGTGTCACCAAGCAGTCCCAGGACACTAACATGCTCAGCAAACCGATTTCCTCTTCTTGGGCACACAGAAGACTATTTCCCAGCCCCTCTTACAGTAGAGGTGGGATTTTGGCCAGAAACATATACCTCATCCGTGTCTGGCAATGAGATACACTGCCTGCCTTCTAGATGTTCTCTGTGGGGGCAGTGCCAACGCGAGATGGAGGAAGTCACCATCCTTGACATAGGGGCTTCAGGAACTCAGCCATGAAAGGCATCCGATGTGCACTGAACCATGTCATGAGCCAGCAGAAAACTTCTATTGAGGCTGGTGATGGTTACAATGTCTTCTTTCATGTATTCATTGTTGAGCTGCCAGAATGTCATGTATGGTAATGCAGTGTGGCCATAACCGAAAAAGTAACATACGTACCCTTGTTTATACTGTTGAAGTAGCAGAAAGTGGCTACTGGAGACCAGAAAGATGGGGACGAGATGTGCAGGGGCACATTGCATGATGGACATTCACCTGTGCTGTCTGGAGGCTGGTGAGCATGACTTAGGCTGTCGCTCCGGGAGGGATGGTTGGAAAGACCAGAGCACCCGTGTGTGCTCACTGTCGCTGGCTGTGTTCAGGAAAGAATTAGCCAAAGTGGTGGATATGTGACATGTCAGAGTAAATGGTTAATGGCGGACTCTAGATGCTGAGTCGGTGGAGTTTCATTGTAAAATTCTTCCAACTTTTCCACATGTTGGAAACAGATCAAAAAACAGATCAAAAAAATATTATTAAAGAGAAGGATGAACAAATGAGGCAATTTGCAAAAGAAATGAAGAGGGCGAGAGAGAATCCAGAAATTCAAAGGATTGCAGGTTGGAAAGCTAAGTGGTTCCATATCCAACATGAGAGCTGCAACCTAAAAGACTCTGAGTAACAAGGTCTCAGGAAAACTTCTAAATTGAATACAGCGACTTGGTGAAAGGTCAGGTTACAAATGTGTCTTCATCTAGGATTGTCATTAGCTTCGGAGTAGAGATGTAGCATCCGAAGAGAAAGACAAAGGGATAAAGGAAATACATGAAGCAGGTTCGGGGTACAGACCTTGGGAAAATGTGGTCATAATTACAGACACGTTAACTGACTAGTAGCAAATCAGAAAAGTCAACTGAATTTTGGGATCATTTATTGCCAAAAAATCCATAAGCCCATTAAAAAAAAAAATGTCTTTGACTACGCGTTACTTAAGAAAACGTCCTTGGGTCTCTGACCTTTCTGCGGTCACAGGCTGGATCTGGAAACAACAGAGACCTCAAGATCACAGGTACAGCTGGCAGAGCCTCAAGGGGGAAGCGTCCCCATGGGGCAGAGCCTGGAGGGCACAGAGGAGGGAGGAGGGGCATCCTCCCAGGGAGCGCGCAATGGCCCCACTAGATACCTCTGCCCCATAGTGGGCGACCGCCAGTGTGTCCTGTCAGTGGGATTTCAGCCTTGTCCTAACACAGGGGTGGCTCTGTGTCTCTCACCCACCCCTCGGGTTATCCTTACCTCTCCCGTCCTAGTGTATGTGGTACGTGGCAGACAATTTGTAGTTTTAGTCTCTTTTGCCAAAACAAGGAGATCACATCTGAGCCTGATGGAAAGCAAGTGGTGGGGAAAACTGGGATGTCTCCTTTGGGGAAGGGCTTCATGTGTCCTACAGGAAGGACCAGAGGAAACACGGGTGGAGACTGGATCAATGCTCTCCACTCCCTCGTCTTCCCAAAGAATGACACTGGCCTTTCCAGGCTTCCTTTGCTGTGGGGTTGGAGTCACGTGAAGGCTCCGGCCAGTGGAATGCAAAAACAACGTGGGCCCTTTTTAGGCCAGCCAGGGAGTGCACAGCCTTCCGTGACCTTTCTGTCCCTGCTCTGGCACAAGGAGGAAGTACCTGGGGAAGGACGCTGTGTCCAAAGATGGATCCAGGTTGGATCTCTAGGCGCTGCGTAGCAGAGTGAAGCCCGGAATGGCAACCTGCCCTGGGTCGGACTGCTCTGTGGGCCAAGCTCAAACCTGCTTTGTGTTGAGGGCCACACCACTGCCTGGCCTGAGCAGGGGTGCGAGGTAGCCCTTCATCCACATGTGCCCTTGTTAGCTGCTCCCTGTAGCTCCTGACCCTGCAGACATGTTTGCACACATCTGCTGTGCGCCCCAGTCCCACGCAGGTCAGCTTGGGACTCACGGCCTCACCGCAGCCAGTGCCAACGTCAGCTCCAGACCAGCGGAAGGCCAGCCACACTCCTGTTGTCATGCATTGACCCCTGAGGCAGGGGCAGGGCCGGGGCTCCGCGGGGAGCACACTCAGGGCCCAGAGAACGTGCTCCTTTTATTTCTGACTCTGACTCTGGCCAGACTCCCAGACTGCAGTGGGCAGCCCAGGATCGGGGCTCAGGGGCACCTCACTGCAGCCACACCACACTCTGTCCCTCTGTCCCCAAGGATGATGCATGCTGGTCATAGGCTTGTGACCTGTGTATGAGCTGCATTTCCTCACCCTGGCCTGTCACATGGCTCAACAAAACACGCATGCTGTTTGAAGCGCTTCATGTAAATGCCTCATGTTACATGCATTTTAACCATTTTTAACATTGCTCTTTGGCTATGAGCCAATTTCCTCGAGAGTAAAATATTAAACATCTTAAACGATGAGTTACAATCCCTCAAAAACAACCTTTCAAACCTGGAGAGGACAGAAGGTGTGTGAGCCGCAAGGCCAGCCGCCAAGCCGTACTGGATTAATTAAATCCACGATGTTCTCCAATAAGCTCTGACCCTCCCCGACTTTTACCAGGAAATGGAGGACAGACGCCCAGAGAGGATTTTTCCATAAATGAAAGAGAAAAGTAACATATTTGAAATCGTAAAAGGTATTTTTTAGCAGCTCGGTCATTTTAGGCCAAATGTCCCACATATCTGTGAATACAGTTTTTGAGCCTGATTTGGTCACCATCTGTATATATTATTTTGCCCCAAATTTGGGCTCAGTGTTTTCCGTCTTGAAAGTTGCCATCTGGAGCAGGCATGAGGGGCTGCCTCCACGCCCGCGTCCGGCATCATATGTGCGATTCTGTTTCACTCAGCCTGGCCCAGAGCAAAACAGCACAGACTGGGCGCTTAACCCACAGACACCTGTTTCTCACAGCTCTGGAAGCTGGAAATCCCAGAGCAGGGCGCTGTCAGATTTGGCTCCTGGCGAGAGCCCTCCTCCTGGCTTGCAGACAGCAGACTGCTCGCCGTGTCCTCACGTGGAAGCCGGAGGCAGAGACGGAGGGGGAGAGGGAGGGGTCCTCTGGTGCTTCTTTTTATAAGGACATCAGTACCATCCCGAAGGACCCCACCTGCAAACACCCACAGACGGGGGATTCGAGTTGGAACAAAAGAGCTTGTATCTGAGCAAAGAGCACGACAGTCTGTGCGGCCACAGCTCTCTCCCACGTCAACAGTTCCTCCCACTTCTTCCTGCAGTCGTCCCACAAAGAAAGGCCGCACTGAACCGTCCATGAAGAAAATTCTGTGAACCCTCTTGCTCTGCAGCAGCAAGCACCAAGTCTTGTCTGTACCATTAATGATCTACATCTGCATTTATACCTCATGCAAGTTCAAGCAAAAAAAAAAAAAAGTCATGATGTCCCGCCAGCCCAAGGAGCCCGCACGCCGCACCACTCCTTGTGGTGAACTTTTATTATTGATCTTTAAAAAAGCACAACCAAAAATCTATTTCTGCTCTTTTGCACTGAAAGACTTCCACACTCAGCACGGCCCGTGTTGTTTGATGTAATAGGTCCCCATGGCTTGAAGTTTAATAAATTGGCTTTGCATTCTGTGCAGACGTATCAGAGGTTAACGGTTTTGGATTTACTGTGTATCATATCTTGAAGCATCTTTTAGGTATATGCGCATGATTTGGAGAAAGTGAAAACTGGCCACCAGCCCCCCAAAATCAATGGATTCATTAATTACAAACAAGTAAAGCGAGAAGGTTGGACGAAAGGACAGAGCAGATGGGATCTCTGGGTTTAGTTGCGATCCGACACCCCGAGGAAGGAGGAAGTGGGCAGACGGGAGACGAACATTCATCCACGCTTCCTGTCTGACCTTGCCCTGAGGCGAGCTCTGTGGTGTAAGAGGCCTGCCTGCTCCCTAACCTGCCCTCCGTCACAGCCCCTCACGACCCCGTGGAAGGACTAGGAGCAGATTCCTCAGCACAAAGTCCAGCAGGATTTCCTGGAGGCCAAAGAACAGAATCATTCACAGGAACATTGGCTGGAATTTTGTTTAAAGAACTAAGAACTAAAATGCGAGGTAATCAAGTGATGGAAATAGCCTGCCAGGCATGGTAAGAGCCCTCGTAAAAGACTATTTATAGAATCGTAATTCCAAAAGGGCTCCCTCCCTCCTACGAGTGAGAAAACTAGCCCGGCAGGCTGGGGTCACTTACCAAGGACACAGCACAGCTAGCAGCACGGGCCAGTGGAGAGAGAGCCCGGACTCTCTGAGTCCCCGCCTGGCTGCTATAAAGAGTTCTTGAGCAGAAACTGCTACATATACGAGCCAAAATGCTTAAAAGTAAAATGTAGATATCCGTAAGTCAATGGAAAATGAACAAAATGGTCAGGTGTGAGGCAGAGGAATGTGGGACCACAGTAGATGTATCTAAAGGAATTCTGATGAAACAAAGACTCACTACCTCTGATGACCATATTCTGGAAACTTCATGGCCACACCTGTCTCTAGGACCACGTGATTTTTCCCACCCTCACCCCCAGCTTCCAGTCTCTATGTGAGAGGAAGTGGATCAAATACACCTGTTGGGAATGTTATGTCTTGAATGAATGATAAATGAAAATGGCTTGACATTCCAGGGAATATTTATTGTAAGGTAGGCTATATTCTTCTTATAATAAAAGAATGCAATTTCTTTTAAGTTTAGGATGAGTTTTTTTTTTTTTTAAGATTTTATTTATTTATCAGAGAGAGAGAGGGAGAGTGAGCACAGGCAGACAGAATGGCAGGCAGAGGCAGAAGCAGGCTCCTCGCTGAGCAAGGAGCACGATGTGGGACTCGATCCCAGGACGCTGGGATCATGATCTGAGCCGAAGGCAGCCGCTCAACCAACTGAGCCACCCAGGCGTCCCTTAGGATGAGTTTTTAAAATCATTGATACATGTCATTCAAACTTATGTAAGAACAAAACTTTTGACAGGAAACTTTATCAGATTTTTTTTTTTTTCTCTCTCTCTCCATAGGATCAAGAGTTCAGGGTTTCCCTAACCAAGGCAGCTGCTTACCTCTGCATTCCAGACTGGTTTGCCAAAGAAAGGGTTTTATGGCCTCGGTAATGGATCTGGAATTAGGCTCCGACTGCTGTGTCTTGTGGTCGCTGTGGTGGTCGGTGTCCTTTCTGAGTTAGTCCAGAGGCCTGCTTTGCACCATGTTTTCAGCTCCTGCCTGAAGTCCTTCACCTGTGCTCTTCTGAACCTGGCTTTTGAACCTGGCTCTCCTGGCTTTCTAGCCCTTTCTGGGGACCACCGAGTACCCACTCTCTAGAGTTCCTATCTGTCTACATTTTACATGACCAGTTTCCCTTGGATGCCATCAAGTACGTTGCCAGATACAAAAACTGGCACCAAAGGAGTTTATAGACAATGGACTAGAGAAACAGCAGGAATGACGAGTTGAGATTTGGGCTTGTCGTGTTTGTGTACTAATCAGTCTGCTGGTGGGGCACCGGCCTGGGGAAGACAGTTGAGCATCCAACTCTTGATTTCAGCTCAGGTCATGATCTCAGGGTCATGAGATCAAGCCTTTCTTCAGGTTCCACACTCAGTGGGGAGTCTGCTTGGGATTCTCTCTCTCCGCTTCCTCTGCCCCTCCTGCTTTTGCTCACTCTCTCTCTCTCACTCAAATAAATAAATCTTTAAAAAATAGCAATAAAAGAATGGCCTGCTGGAATTACAAGAAGACTGGCAGCACATTACAGAGCACCTAAGGAAATGACGAATTATAGTCACCTAGAAGGAAATGTGGTCATAGGCAACACTTTGGAGAAACAGTGGTCACTACCACAGGTGTATTTGGGAACATGAGGGGTTCATGCCCTCACAGGCTGCCTGACTCCTCATGGTGCTGGTTAGTCACACTAAAAGAGAAATGAAGGTCCAATTGCATAAATATTTTGGTCAAGACATGGGCTGAGCACCAAGGCCTTTAAATAATTACTCTGAAAGAATTGCTGGCCCAGTTCAGCTGCAGGGACGTGTCACCTACAGCTCAGCACACTTCAGTGCAGCAGGTTCTAGCGGACCACCAGCACAGGATTGACGTGGGTGTCCAGCTGCAGGTGTCGGCGGACCACGCACCATATTGATGTTGG
Source organism: Mustela erminea (assembly GCF_009829155.1). Classification (NCBI taxonomy): domain Eukaryota; kingdom Metazoa; phylum Chordata; class Mammalia; order Carnivora; family Mustelidae; genus Mustela; species Mustela erminea. Next base: position 138,017,926 of record NC_045620.1, read on the forward strand.
CCTCGGGCTACAGGTGTCGGTGGACCCAGCGCTGTGTTGAATTGATGTCAGGTCTCTTACATGAATGTAAGGGTGTGAACTAGGAAACTATGAGATGGAGAATTAGAACAAGTGCATACAAGAAGATGTGGATGACTCAGAGGACCTTCAGCCTTTCCCCTCCCCTGTGTATCCTCGCCAGCCAAATCATACCCTCATAATCATTTAGGGGGACCATTCCTGCCTAAATTGAAAACACCGGAAACACCTCAGCAGAAAGAGGTTCTTTGCAAGGGAAAGACACTGTGTCTCATGTCCCAGCATTGTTGGTACTGTTTGCCTGCAGATCTATAGCAAGAGTCAGGTCCCAATAAGCCAGGGCAGGATGGCTAGAAAGAAATTCTAGATGAGAATCCCCAAAACTAACATAATTGCATGTCCAGGTTAATTTATTCTGATAACAGTAAATTGCCAGTTTACACTCTGAGAAGTTTACGCTCTAAGCCAGCAAATACTGCCCATTGGCCAAGACTGACCTGCTGTCTGGTTATGTAAATAAAGTTTTATTGGAACTCAGCATGACTTTTTGTTTTCATAGTCTTTCTGCTGCCATGCTAAAATAACAGAGTCAAGTGGTTGTGACAGAGGTCCCATGGCCTACCTAAACTACTTTCCATCCAGCCCTTTACAGAAAGAGCCTCATTTTAGACCAAGAGGAGAAGAAGATAGTTGTCTAGCAGACTGTGTTTACCACATGGGTGCGATAATAAGAGTTCTAATTTCAGCACACTAACTGGAGCAACTGGAGGTAGCTCTGATTGGGTAACCAGTTGTTTTATAAGTCTGGAACATAATTGCAGCCCATCCAAAATAAAGCTGAAAAGCCAGAATTTTCTTAGGAAAATGTGAATGAAATCAAAGACTTAGGGTGGTAGGATTATCGACAAGGGTATATCATGTGCAACCTTCCCATTGACCTTTTGTAATGACCTAAAACCGTTTTCTCCACCAAGGCTTTGAAGAAGACATCTATTAGGAAAGCACTAGCATCCCTACAAATGTCCTTTGTGGTTGTTCTCTGCAGTATGCACTATCCTAGGAAAAGAGATCAAAGTATGTCTTATCTAGATGGTCACCAAAATCTTTCATTGTAGATGAGGCTTTTAATAATCTTCAGAACAATATGATTTCCTATGTAAATATCAAGCAATTCACTTTTCCAGTCAGTGAGTGCTGGTCCAATAGGCAGAAGCGAAAGGTGACCACTGCGGCACAGACAGAGGGTACATGGACCCAGCACCTTTCCCTAAAGCTGACGTGAACCTCACTACTCTTGAGTGTGTAATCTGCCAGCAGCAGATAAGCCATGAGCTTGTGACCTGGCACATTCTGGAGGATCGGTCAGCGATAAGCTAATCACACTGAATTCTTCCTTATGGGAAGGTCAAAGACTTGTCTTCAGCTGAATAGATACTTCATCTGAATAAGCACGTACTTGCCTTTTTATCAATATCCATAGATGTCTGGACCTTCAGTGTACCATCAGGGTCCACTGAAGTTTCTTTCTTAAGCAATTCCAACCATTTGGAAGGATAATTATTTCATGGCTTTATTATTTTTTCCTAAAATCTTCAAAAGAACAAAGAAAAGTTTTACTTATTTTAAAAAGGTAGAAGGGGTGTCAGGGTCGTTAAGGTGGTTAAGCATCTGACTCTCAGTTTCTGCTTAGGTCATGATCTTAGGGTCCTGAGACTGAACCCCACATCAGACTCCATGTTCACGGGGGAGTCTGCTTGAAGATTCTCTTCCTCTGCCCTCCCCACTCATGTGTGCACACATACACACTCTCTCTCTAAATAAATAAATAAGTAAATATTTAAAAAGGTAGAATAAAACTCATTCTACCCTGCAATTACTGCACGGGTCCCCTGGCTCCTTCTATAAATCTAAAATACAATAAGAGAAATCAGTTATTTTATTTTTCTTACATTATGAAACATGTTATTCTTTTATCATCATAGGAATTATTTTATTATTTTTCATCAATTATTCCCAAGTAGGCCAAATAAATAAATAAATAAATAAATGGAAAAAGAAAAAGAAAGGAAAAGGAATAGAAAAATATTAATGAATGAATAGAAAGGTAGAATCACCTAAAAGAATGATACAATGGTAAAGTAAATTGTCACCCTTCGCTTTTATTTTGTTTTTAATTTTTCAAAGAATTGCACCATCTTTCAAGAAGAAATAAAATACACTGGAGAAACCAACTTCATAGTCCACTTATAACTCTCATTAGACACAGTCAATAATTCAGAATTGTTCATTTTTGCCACCAATGAATATCAAAAATATAAAAGGTCTGAGACTTTACTACATTTTTGAGCTACCAAGTTGATTTACCACTATTTCATGGCTGCTGTCAGACAATGTGAAACTCCGAGCCGCACTCAGAAGAAGCATCAAGGTTGTGTTGGTTCCTCCAGCCCCACACCATTCACAGGGGTGATGTGGAGGGCCCCATGCAGCTGTACAATGCTCAAGAAGGGCATCTGCATCAAAGTTTAGGAACCCCAAGCTTTGGGAAGTTAAATCTGTTATAATAGGCTACAAGCAAACCCACCTTTGGCCCCAGAATGAAATATTACCTTTAACCTCCAGGACAGTAAAGAAACCTGCCCTTTTCTTTGAGACAAAGAGGTATTTCTGTCCTTCAAGCTCACTCACTCATTGAGAAAAGAGACTAAAAGGAAGACAGGCAGTGTCTTCGCTCACAAGCCTTGAAGAAGGTCAACAGATCCATGGACATTTTCTCCCATGATGGCGAAGAAAAACAATCAATGAAGAAGACATTTCACAGTCTTTAAGTGGAGCAGCAAGTGAGTGCAACACACCCCTGACCACAGCTGTGGTGGGGCAGAGCTTCTGCTGGGGTGGACAGGGTCCAGGTCAGCACTGTCCCTGCAGGAGCCATCAGCCTCTGTGTGAGCAGGGCACTTCGAATGTGGCTAGTGTGACCAGGAAAATGACTTCATATTGTATTCGGTTTCATGCAGTTTAAATCTCAATAACCATCTATAACTAGGAGAACAGATTCAGACTCTAATGTTGATCATGAAGTGGATAATAGAAGTGAAATCTCATATTATGAGGTTTCAAATGGAAACATGATATCCTTACAAATTACCCGCAAACAGGAGGGATTTCCTCACTCTACACTGTGTGCCAATACCCTGGGCCACTTCACTCTGTCAGACAGACACATGACAGTATTCTCTCCCGTTTTATGATATCTGTGTGCCAAAATTTATTTGAAAAAAGAGAAAGGCAGGCTGTTTTCAATTCTTATTAGAATTTCTAGTAAGACTGGTTCTCCCCATCCTTTTATTCTTCCTTCTGTAAAGTCTTCCTTCTGACTTAAAGATAATATATATTTTTTAAAAGTTCCATTGAGGGCTGCCTGGGAGGCTCAGTCAGTTGGGCATGGGACTTTTGATATCAGCTCAGGTCTGGATCTCAGGCTTGTGAGTTTGGGCTCCATATCTAACTTTAAAAAAAAGGTTCCATTGGACTCAGAAGTCAAATGTTAACGACTGTTTTTCCTGGTATATAGAGTTAAACATCATCCTGGTATGCTACATAACATTTCTTTAGCCATATCTTTAAAACTCACTGCAGGGGCGGCTGGGTGGCTCAGTGGGTTAAGCATCTGCCTTTGGCTCAGATCATGATTCCAGGGTCTTGGGGTTGGGCCCCGAGTTGGACTGCCTGCTCAGCAGGGAGTCTGCTTCTCCCTCTGCCCCTTTCCCGGCTCATGTACATTCTCTCTCTCTCTCTCTCAAATAAATAAAGAAATAAAATATTTTTTAAAAAGTGCTCCATGGGGAAAGATAAAGCAATAGGAGGATATCCACGGGGTTTGCCCCATTCCCAGGAGCGGTTGCTTTACCAAGTGGAATGAATTATTGAAGTGGTAAACCTGTGAGGTTAGAGGGCGTCCCCTATGCAAGCAACATAGCCTTTTCTTCCTGGCCAGTAAATGTCATTCTAGAAATCCCAGGAGTGGGGAGGGGTGCTGGGAATGGCCCTTCATTCACACACTCACTGATAAACTCAAAAACATTGGATTGCCCAGGCTGTGACTCTAGGTTTTGCTGAGTTCGGGATTTTCATACCCAAAGGAGGGATGTTTCCACAAGGAACAATAACAATATTTGGAATGAGTTTTCAGCCGGGCCATGTAGGACTCCTTGTAACACTGAATAAAGGAGCCCCAATCTGCAGGCGCTGTGCTGGCTGAATGTTTGATTCAGACGATTGATCCTGCCTTCTTGCCGTGGATTCCTTCTCTGCTTCGATCAGGTAGAGCTGTTCTCTGCCATTTTAACTAGGGACCATGGCTGATGTAATCTTCTAAATAAAACTCTCAGCCATTTCCCTAGCCCGGTGCTGCCTAGCAAAAGAAAGAACTAGAAACAATGAAAATATGCATGCATTTATGGTGTATTACAACCTACGTGTCTGTTGAAAGTGTGTCTTTTTAAAAACCTGAACTCTACTCTGAATTTTGCATTTTCCACGTTTATTTTCCTCCAAGCATCCCAGTTTATATTTATCTGTCTTCACTGCAAGACACGAAATGCTTCTCTCCTGCTTCACTTCTAAGCCCTTTCCTTGTGCTTGTACCTTTCAAATCAATCCCCCTAATCAATTGATTATATAAACAGAGTTTTAAATTCTCCCTGTGTATATCGATTTCTTTTTTTCAATCTTCAACCTATTGATCAAACCATTTGATCAATTGAATAAAGTAACAGCATCATCTGGCATATTCCACACTTGGGCACTTTTGCTTGAAGGAGAAGAATGCAGATGTTTGTTTTTATTCTCTAAATGATCACAACCTTAAATGCCGCATTGGATATGCACATCGATAGACCTTATGAAAGCATTCCTGTCTCTTTTCTTGGCTGTCTCCAGGGCTCTGAGGCCCAACCAGCCTGAAAACCAAATGAAAATAGTTTGCTATTTACACAGAACCTTTCATTTTCTAAGTAGCAGGCTCCATCTTTAACCTTTTATCTGCCCACACAGCTCTTACCACACTCTGCCACGGACTTGTGTTTCTATCCCATTACACCACGAGCTCTGTAAGATGTTCAGTGTAGGGTGTGGAGTGAGTGATTATAAAAGGGGGAGGAAGGATAGCGGAGGGAGGGAGTGTGGGTAGAGGAAGGAATTGATCATAAGGAATACACGGCATCTGGACTCATCGGTCACATCTAAGCATGTGAGAGCTCTTCGATGCCAACTAAACATGAGTTCTTACTCTTTTTTTTCTAATGTTTTCCTTAATGCTACTGTGCCCTTCTTTCAAATAGCATGCCCCTAAAACATACTGGACAGATATGAAGAGAATATTGGTTAAAGGGGATTCCTATTACTAGCACATCTCATTCTAGTCCTGGCTCCAGTCCCTCAAAAGAATGTGGGTCAAGAATTTTCTGGAATCTGAAATGGCCATTCCTAATGCCTATTGAATAGCATTGCTACTTGGAAGGCAGAACTGGGGGCCCATGGAGGCCTCTTCCCTGTAACACTCAGGTGTGGATTCCTCCAGCAAGACGAGTCCTGAATCCAAGCTGCCTGGGAGTGTCTGGAAATTCTCAGGTTGAATCTCAAATGCTCAGTATGTGGATGAATGCCTAAGAGTTCAAAGCCAGTATTCCAGAAAAAAACATTAATTGTCTCCTTCCTTCATTTACCCAGCAAATATTAACTGAGCACCTAATATATTCCAGGCACTGCTGAGTAATTAAAAAAAAAAAAAAAAGACATTGAAATCCCTGACTTTCCAAAGCTATATTCTATGGAAGAAGACAGCCAATAAACAAAATAATAAATAAAATTAGACATGATTTTAGATGTCGATCATTTCTAGAGAATAAAGGGAAACAGGGAAGGAGGTCAGGAAGGGTGTGGATTGCTGGTTAAGGGGTTGAATGGACTATGAGACAGAACCACCTTTCATGTTGCTTTTGGTAGAAGTGTCCCTCCTCACTCACAATATGGCAGCCCAGAGGGGAGGCTCCATATTCGTTCATTCAGCAAAAACATGCTGAGTCCCTGTTGTGCTGCACAACTGGACCAGGAATGGCCTATCGTAAAAAGAATAGGGTGCAGGCTCTGCTCTGAAGGGAGTCAGTCACGTGAGGGAAAAGACCTGCATAGAGACAAGAGGGCACACCATGCTTCCGGCGGGGCTCTGGGAAAGGGAGGAAGGGGAGGGGCCCCTGACAAAGTCTGCAAGTTCTGCTCACCTTCAGAGTGGGCAGAGATTTCTCTAAACTACCACAAGGATTCAGGGGCTTCTGATTTATTCTAGAGCAGTCTTCTAACTTCAGGCCTTGGTCCAGTGGGCCATGAAATCAGCTTACTGAGTTATCAATAGAATTCTTGCAAAATGAAATAAAATAGAGTATAATAGAAAGAAATGGGGGAAAGAGAAGATAGTAGAATGGGTCAGAGGACTGTGTGCATACGTCGGGGTTTGGTTTGCATTTGTGTACAATGGGTTAACATGTCACCGTTTCCTTATTCTGGGTCCCCATTAAAATGAGTTCATATTGCTGAGGGACAACTAAAAAAACTGCAACGGGGCAGGCAGAGCATCAGAGATGCACGCAGTCTCCATGAGACCTGTTGCTGAAGGCTCAGAACCGGTGGGAAACCAGCAGACCTCATTGGAGCTGTGTATGAAGCCTCCACCTTTCTTGGCTTCTCCAGGCCCATCAGCAGTGTGGCTGGACACACAGAGCACCACCTTGCCCTCAGGAGACCCTCAAGGCTGGCCTTATGGGGGAGATCTTTGCTACTGGGACAACACAGTTGGGACAAAGCTTGTCTATCCAAATAACATCAGGGTTTTTCTGCTAGGAACAGGTTACAAAGCCATGACTGATGCATTCTGATGCCCAGGGGGGATGGCGCTTATTACCTTATTAATCACCAGTGCTCCCTGCAGTTTAGAAGCCCAGGGGATGCAGGAGAACACCCTGAGTACTAGTTACTTAACCTGGTTTGAACCTCTGCTCCCCTCTTTGGAGATCTTATGGCTTTGAGCAAAGCACTCAAGCTCTCTGGGCCACAATCATTTCATTTTGCGATGTGGTTTAATGATAACCAGCTCATAAGATCTTTATGAGGATCTTAAAAAAATAATGTCTTCAGCTCTCTCAGTACAGAGTCTGGCAAACAGTAGGCATACTAATTTAGGTCTCCATGGAGTTATTTCGGGTGCATTTTCTTACCAAAATAGTAATAGTTAGAGTCTTGCAAAAACTCAGATTTGAGATAAAAGAGAGCCAGGAACACCAACTGTTCAGGACAAAGACCTCGATATTGTTCAGCATGAAGGTGATAAGGCAAAGAGAACTCTCAGCTGGAGTTAATTGATTTGAACAAGTCAAGTCCAGCAGGCAAACCAGCCCGGGACGACTCAGCGTGCCGGCAGAGTTCACTGTCACCACCACGTCCACAGGGCTGTGATGTGAGGACGAGAGGGGGCAAGCCCTCTGCCATCTCATTGTGGATGTTCTGTGCGGAGGTAAATGCCTTTCTTGTTACTAGGGCTTAGCGGCAGGAAGTATTTAGGTCACATTCAGGCAACAGCATTTCTCAAGCTGCGGTACCATCAGTAGACATGGACTGGCCCCGGCATCCCGCCTGCCTGTGGGAACCCTCACGCTGCATGTAGAGCCAGCCGGAGGGTTATGTCGGTTACCCTGCTGCAACTTCACAGCCCGTCTTCCTGGAGCCAGAGGCCCAGGACATGCTGGGGGGAGGTGGGGGCAGGGAGGAAAGACAGTCAGTCACTCTCAAGGCACTTATCCAAGGACACACGGAGTGTAGGTGGCAGGTCCGGATGATGTCACGTTCTGAGGTCTAGCCAGGGGTTCCCAGGTGTGGCTCTTGGCGATCCAGACAAAAATCAAGGTTGGAAACCCCTCCAGCCAAGGGTTCTCTGTTTTTTGTTGTCATCATTGGCAAAATAACAAGGTGTCCAGCAAAATCAGAGACGTTGGTATTTCTTGGATATGTTGTGCTGTGGTTCTTGCCTTATCTCCTCTTCACCATCAGTGCTTTTCTCGAAAGGCCCCGTTCACCTACCTTCTCCTGCAGGGCTGCTCCTCATCTTCCCTGTTCCAGAGCCAGGTCACTACTTGCCCCTCCAGGAAGTCTGTCTTCATTCTCGCCATCCGACCAGGTGCTCATCCTTTGTGCTAGGAGAGACACTACATCCCATCGGATCATTTACCCATGTGTTATGTTTCTGTAGTGTGGCCTGCCTTCTCCACGCACGGTGGTCTCCTCGAGGACGGGGCCACAGCCTCTCCCCCAGGTTCCCTACAGCCTGACTGCCATGCCAGGCTCATAGTAGGCAGTGAGTAAATGATTGTCGAGGAAATGAACTCAGGTAGTGTGCGTTCATCTGTCTGTGAAGAGATTTAATCCACAAGTCAAAGACGAGCAATTAGAGGTGCATTAAAAGCAGGACATAGAGCTGCTTCTCCCAATATTGCATGTCATCTGGACCTAGATAAACTCTAAGATTTGCTCCGAATCTGCGGTTCTCTGACTTCCGGCAGAGGTGGGGGGGCTAGACTTCCCCGATATTTAATGTGATGGAATTGGGTTTCTCACCATTTTTAATAGAACCAAAGACTCCAGAATTGATTAGCTTACGGAGTTGGTTAGAATTTTATAAATCATGGAAATGCAAGGCCGGGCTATTTATTCCCCAGTGGCATAAATTATGTAATATTGTCTATAATACACACTTCTGAAACTTCAAAACATTTTTGTAGTTTTGTACTTTCTAATATAGACTATCACATGCACAAAAAGTGCATATACTATATGTTATTTAAGGACAACAGGAAACATAAGCAGCCACACTTGAGAAATAGCCAACATCAAGTTTGGGAAAAGAAACACGACCAGTGATTTTGAAGCATCCAGCTGCCACTTCCCAGTGATGAGCACTGTCTTCCCAACAGATTGTGCTTTAAATTCCCTGCTTTTTCTTCATAAACTTATTATCTGTCATCTATCTGCCTAGTTGCTGTACTGTTTAGATTTACATTTTCTTAAGTTGATGATTATTTCCATTATATTGCAACTTGCCTTTTTTCACTAGATAAAGTATTTTTTAGTTTCATCTGTGTTGATGTGCATGACTAAGTTCCAGTCAGATCAATACTAAAGCAGTGCCCCTGCTTCATGACCGTCTCACTGTGCACTGATGCAATATTCTATCAGCATTTGTGTAAACATCTTTGTCACTTTCTTGGCTCATGAGCAAGTGTTTCTAAGACATGTCTGTAGACTAGGGACTGCCTCATCCAGCTTCCTAGACAGTTCCAGAAAGCCTCCTAGCACAATCATACCAGTCTACACCCCGCCAGCTGATAGCGACGCCACTGCTTCACAGACTCCGTTGTATTTGGTTTTGTGAGAACAGTTGTATATCCACCATGGTTTAGTTTGCACTCAGTCCATCACCGACAGGTGAGGCTGGCCCTCTGCTGTGCCCTGGAACAGGAATGGGACCCAGTCGCATTGGTGGCCGCGGGCCCAAGATGTCGGTGTCTTTCTCTCACTGACTTTTACAGGTAGAAGATGTGTATGTGAATGAGGCAGGCACGCGTTTGCCAGCTCTGCCTCTCACTAGAAATGCAAACTTGGCACAGTCCCATCCTCTTCCTAAGCGTAAGAAGCTATAAAATGAGAATAATAATCCCCACCTTGTGAGGCTTTTGTGAGGAAGAAATGAGATACAATGTGTGAAGCACATGATAGTTACTGTTTCTAGATGTCACAATATTGTGTATGTCTCTCCCCGTGTACCCCATTCTCCTAACTCAGAAGCAATCTTCTTTGATGGACAGCACTTGGGTATCTAGGATACAGGTTAAAATGTTTTCACACATACCAAAATTAAGTTAACCTTTCTTGACCAAGGGAATCTTAAGAAGTTGCCAGTGTCTCCACTAGCTGTCAGGATGCAGAGCAGAGATTCGTGGAAAGAAGGGAAGGGCTGGTAACCCAGGAGAGGAGTGGTACCCAGGACCTTTTCTTAGGGAGACTCGGTAGGTTCTGCAAGAAAAGCAAAAATGAAGACAATAGTGGGCAAGACCAAGCATCATGAAGGTGGGATAAATGACAAATCCTAGTAAATCAAACTAAGGTGAAGGCAGAGGTGGGCAGGGAGGGGTCAGATGCTGGGTAGACACAATAGAGACAGCAAATCCATTGTGGGACTCTCTTGAGAATCTGACACCAAGAAGACGGTCAGTCACAGTCAACAGGCTTCCCGGGGTAAGATAAAAGGTCAGCCAGGAAACTGTCTTCAGATCCCAGTTGTGTGTCAAGTGCCTTTCTAGGTCCTGAGAATATTCTTGATCCCACCTTCTAGGACTGCGGGGATAGAGTAAAAATCAAATACCAAGCAGAGAGTGGCAGAGAGTAGAGCATAGATGCCCAACCCACATGAAGTTGTCAGAAGACACTAGGGGATTCTAGAAGAGTGTCAAAGAGCGGTGCTCCATCCAGGGTAGCCCCTATAAGGACACGCAGGAGGAAGTCACATGTCGCCAAAAACTTCCAGGAAACAGCCAGTGGATAGTAGGCATGGAAAGGAATGGCAAATAGTTAAGTCTGAGTAGATAGAGACAGGACAGCCAAAGGGAGCATAATGTTGGAGGAGACTGAGAGGAAGCCAAAGTCCCATCAGACCACACCCTGCGGGCAGGTACAAAGGTCTGGGCTTTATTCCAAGGAGACAGAAAAGCATGGGTGATTCTGAAGTTCAGAAGTCTCATACTGTAGCCTGTGTGTCTGCTAAATTCCAAGGAAACCCTTTGAAAGGCTGCTGTAGTTGTTGAAGGAGTTCTGGGTGGTGGCCTGAAACGTGATGGAAGTGTGTAGAGAAACGATGCTGAGATCTCAGAGAGGTCAGGAAAGTCCTCGTGAATGTAGACTACATGGTGCTGCTACCGAACCATTGGTTTATTGCTGTCCTTTTAAGTGGGGAGACTTAAATTGCTAATGTTTATGTGTTTTCACCCAATCTTCTTTATTTGTAGCATAGGAGGCTAAAAATTGGGAGGAAACAGAATGGTAAAGAAGGGACAGTTGGCTTGGCTCTGAGGACCAACTTTTCGATCCCGATTCCCTCATTCCTTTTCTGTGTGACTTCACTTACCTGACATGCTGCAGGCTGTGGCCCTGTCTCTTCTTTGTTAGATGATAGGATTTGAACCCCGTTTTGCTTTGTTTTGTTCCAATTCTTTGCAAATGTAAAATTAAATATAGACTTGGAAATAGTGCTTGTTCCGACATAAGAAAGCCTTCAGGTGGATGCTTTTTATGTTCTATCAAAATTATTCAGTGTTATTCTAAAATCAGAAAATCAGTAAAAGCAAGACACAGACAGCTGCATTTAAGAGTTTGATTGCAGGGTCTGGGTAATATGCAAAGATTCTATCCTTGTTTTAAACAGTATAGGAGAAGAAAATAATGTTTCTCCTAATAATATAGGCCAAGATCAAAATACTTGTCAGCCTTCAGTGCCATCCCTCATGGCCAGGCCCCATGAGCACCTCAGTTCCAGACCTCAGCTGTCTCAGCATCCAGGTGCAGGCAGGAAGAACGTGATGCTTCACCCGTTGCAAGACAAGGAGATACTGCCCTGCCCTTGTGTGGAGAACCTCACTGAGCTTCAGTATGAAAAGAGGCTATTGAACTTCCCCGAGTCTGAGGAGATGGTAAGAGGTGGAGAAATGGATCCACATCTAGGTAAATGTGTGCATGCATTTACCACACGCTTTGATGGTTGAGTTGGTAAAGAAAGGATTCAACCTCATCGTCACTCAAAATAAACCTCACTCACGCATACACACCATTCTACGGACTGAATGTTTGTGCCTCCTCCCAGATGCCCGTGTATACCCTCTGCATCATCAACCCTGATGCAATAGCCCCAGAGAGGCGATGGGGCCATGGAGCCCCATTCATGAGGCTGGAGACATGAGAGCTGGATTCATGAGACACAGGAGAAAGATTCTGTTTTTCATCCACTCCCCATGTGAAGATAACACAAGAAGATGGTCATCTGTCTCCTCCAGCACCCCACCAGGCTAGCACTTGGACCTCGAACTTCCAGCCTCCAGACTTGTGATAGAAGTATGCTGTTTATTCAGGCTGCTCAGACTGTGGTGTTTGTTATAGCAGCCTGATCTAACAAAGACACATACATACACCCTGAAATTTGTCAATAAATGCAGGCAATTGTCTTTCAATACACCTCTAGCTTTAAAAGTCAAGGTGCGTAAGTGGTTCTGAGGGATGAGTCTCTATTGAGAGACATCTTCTGGACCTCAACTTGAATGGACAATATCCTCTGAGTGTCTCCATCACTGGCAGAGTCTCCTAAGCCATTTGTGGAACGTCTGCGTTCAGAAGACTCCGCCCCAAACATCGGTCATGCCAGAGTCTAGACATCTGGCCTTCCTTGACATTGCACATGACGGCAAACATGAGCAGGCAAAGCCTTGGGACTCAGTGTTCATTGTCCGAAGGCCATGAGAAAGACAGAGCAACGTTCTTTGGGACCAGCTGGAGCAGAGGTGCCCCAGGGACCAGGATGCCAGTGGCAGGTATGTGGTCAGTGGCGGATAACCTTTGTGGTGGTCAAGGAGATTAAATAAGGAGGCATTGATTACACAGAGTAACATGTTAGCAATGACAGAAAATGGGAAGAACATGAGCTTCTGTTGGGCAAAGATGGGTTCTTGTAGAAATTAAATACTGAGAAAGACAGGAACACATAAAATTGGAAAGAACTGTGCATAAGCATGAAGCAAAACCAGCTTTTGTGGTCGTGACTTGTTGGTGCCTTTGGCTGCATGGATGGGGACCCCCACCCCAGGAGGCAGGACTGGGGAGAAGGGGAGGGATGGATGCCTCGAGAATGCTGGGCTGCCTCAGTCTATGTGCACGGGAGGTCCACGCTGAGCCTCTCAAGTTCTGTGAAAGGCAATTTTAATGATAATTAGAGTCCCAATAATTCTCAGGGGTGCAAGAGAAATATGTTCTCCAGCTCTTGTTTTGACTGTCCAGACAGAAATGGGTATTAAATCCCTATGCTATTTTGGCATCAGGTTTTCCTGTCTTGATTTTGTTGTTCCTACAGCCCTTTCATATTTTATCCATTGAGACTAATCCCTTTAGCTCAGTTGTGGTGCTCCCGTCGCCTGAGCACTGGCCTTGGCTCTTTCCTCAGCAGAGCTAAAGCTCTGTGTTGACCAAACACCCAGGAGCTGGCGGAGCTCAGTGCGTGTGATCCAGGCCTTGCACAAAGAGGCACTCCTGTGGCCTGTTTTCTTTCTGACTCATCCTCACTGTCGTCAGATGGACGCACGGGGGATTATTTCACATTTCTTCTGGGTCTTCCTTGGAGCAGCTCATAAATACCTTCCCTTCTCATATCTCACTTCCTAACCAGGCGGAAATGTTTAGGATTTCCCCCCAGAGACCAGGCCTCCTCTTGTTTGTTCACTCTACCCCCCTGCAGCGGGATAGCAACGCGTGCTCCTCTCCAGCATGGCTCTCCTGGTCTCTGGGGAGGCACGCTCACTGCCCCCCTCCTCCGCTGAACTGACTGACACTTCCCTATGTACCCCGACCTTATCTTTAGCAAAACATTTTGTTCTTTCACTCGATCGTTCACTCACTAGTGGGTTTAAGCACATATTCATTGAGCACCTAACGGTGCTGAAGTGTTGGTGTGATAAAGGAATTGTGCTTGGTCCTTCCTCTCATGGATTCCACAGTTCATATTTATTAACCACTTGTTATGAGTTAGACACTGTCCTCGCCTATGGAGATGTAATGGTGAGTAAGCAATCTGCCTTCATTGGCTGGTGAGGGAGGTGAGTCAAATGATCGTAACAAGAGATATGTGATTATCTCTCATGCAGATAGATGCTCTGAGGAAAAATGAATTTTCTATGAGATCTTACTACGAGCAAACAGAGAAGTCAAGGGAGTTCTGAGAAAACAAGTTTTGAGCTGTTGTCTGAAGGAAAAGTAGTGTTAATTAGACAAAGTAGTTGGACAAGTGCTCCCCAAAATAAGGGAACAGCATGTCCAAAGGCCCTGTGGTGGGACGGAAATAACCCATTTCCATATGTGACCAACAAAATCAACAAAAGTAGAAAACATGAGATCCTGAGAAGTAAACAGGCGACAGAGAAACACAGCCATATTGGCTCTTAAGGAATCTGATTTCTATGTTAAAAATGGTGGAAAGACATCAGAGCTTTCTTGCTACAAGAGAAAAAAAAAAAAAAAAGTGAACTAGAAGGAACCAGGCAAAGATGCTGGTAAACCAGCTACAGTCAAATGTAGGTGAGAAAGGAAGAGACCTTGTGTCAGGGGCTAGCAGTAGAGAAGAATGCTTGACGGATAATCAAATTTGGAACGCTTGGTCATGAATCTGATGTGGAAAAGTAACAAATGGGGCTATTTCAAAGATCATAGCTAGTTTCCTGGTTTATGCAGCTGGGAGATACTGCCTGTACCTTGAAAATAGGAGAAACCGAGGGGGGCACGTTCAGAAGAAATGACAAGAACACTAGCAGTTGTGTTCAGTTTGAGATGTCCTTGAATTATCCAAGTGTTCACCTTTGTTAACACTCAGCAAAGGAAACTGAGGTTTAATTCTGTTCATGGTTGAATCAGGCCACATAGCAGTCATGCTGTCAGCAGTCTGTTAAGTATAAAGTTCATTTTCTCTCACTGAAGTAGTCAGCAAGTGCCGGTTTCATCCTCAAAAGCTTTAGGGAAAACCAAGCAGTTCTATGGATGCTTAAAAACAACTGGTTTATGGGTTTTTCCTCTAAAGTCCATCTGTCACTGAAGAACTATAATTCAGTATTGGCCTTAGGATTGGTTCAGTATAGCAAAAATAGAAAGAGAAAGAGGAAGGAATCGTCACTCTTTTTCCTTCTTCCAATCATGACGTGGCTCCACATGGATCAACCAGAAATTGCTGATTTGAGGGGGCACCTGGGTTATTCAGTCAGTTAGGCATTTAACCCTTGATTTCAGTTCATATCATGATCTCCAGGTCCTGCGATGAAGTCTCTCTCTCTCTCTCCTCTGCCTCTGCCACTCCCCTGATTCTCATGTTCTCTATCTTTCTCTCAAATAAGTCAATAAGTCTTAAAAAGAAAAGAAGTTTCAGACTTGATCTCTCTCTCTCTCTCTCATCACTTCTGCTAATGCACACTATTATTTACTTATGTACAAGGTACAAGGTACATTAATTAACAAATAGAAAAATCAAATGGAATACAAGGAAAAAATCCTCTGAATCAGGTTCTGGATTTCAACCCAGCTCACTCCTTACCACCTGAGCGCTCTGGATGAATCCCTTTTAATCTCTCTCTATTCCCAATGCTCCACATGCAATAAAACAAACAAAGAAACAAAATGAATTTGCAGGGGACTAGATAGAATATATGTAGGTCAGGCAACGCAACATTTGACCTATATGGTAATTCAATAACTGATCACTGCTTTTACTACACTTTTCAAGGACCAGGATCCTTGAAATTGCTACCATAGGCGATGTCATTTTTTCCCACCAGAACCACCACAGCTGAAGTTGTTTCAAGCTGATGTTTTCATTGTTCTTGTAATAGGAATCTGGATAAAAAGCAAATAACATAGCAAGAGGTATGGTGATGGGAAAATAGGAGTTCTAGAAATCAAGAATAAAGAATGCAGAGCAGAGGAAATCATGAATAAAGTTATTCAGAAGGACTTCTCAGAAGTGACAGTCGTGAGTTTCTCCACTGAAATGGCCTGCCGTCACCCATGCCCAAGCTCCGTCCCCACGGTGATAGTAGTATCTGTTCTTCTTCCTTTCCTCACCCAGCCTGGCTTCACGGTAACCAGAGAAACTTCTTTGCTCTTCTGATGTAGAGTTTGGCTGTGTGCCTTGCATTAGACAATGAAACACAATTGATTTAACATATTCCACATCTGACAAGCAACTTCGTGTGTGTGTGTGTGTGTGTGTGTGTGTGTGTGTGTCATTTGACGTGACTCCTGCCCTCCTGTCTTGTGCCCTGAGAAGATCATGCTTCAGTGACCAGAACTTCCTTCAACCTGGGTCCCAAATGAGGAACAGAGCTCCTGAATTGGACCCATAAATATACACAGAACCACATGTAACTGACCTGCAGACCCATGACGGAGAAAAGCCACTGATATCAGGAGCCATTTGTTACACAACATTATCTCAAAAAAATATAGCCTAAAATACCCACTAAGAGGTGTTATCAGAATTAGTGCAAACAAAGAAAAAAACCCTAAAGGAATTAACAGATAAAAAAAAAAACAATTTGTTTACAAATAATTAAAAAAGAAAACAAAGGGGCGCCTGGGTGGCTCAGTGGGTTAAGCCTCTAGCCTCGGCTCAGGTCATGATCTCAGGGTCCTGGGATCGAGTCCCGCATCGGGCTCTCTGCTCTGCGGGGAGCCTGCTTCCTCCTCCCCCTCTGCCTGCCTGTCTGCCTACTTGTGATCTAAAAAAAAAAAAAAAAAAGAAAAGAAAAGAAAAACACAGAATGAGTTCAGATTTTATGAAAGGAAGCTGGGACCTAAACAATAAAGAAGGAAAAGAAGAAGGAGAAGAGGAAGAAGGAAAAGGAGAAGTGGGGGGGGAGGAGGAGGAGGAGGAGGAGGAGGAGGAGGAGGAGGGGGAGGAGGGGGGGGGAGGAGGGGGGGGAGGGGGTCTTCAAATTTCTGGAGAAGAATTATTTCCAGCCTAGCTTTATACAACATAGGACATTTTCAGACATGCTAGGACTCAAAAAATTCACCTCTCATCCTCACTTCCTCAGGAAAGCAAAGCAAGGGAATAAAACAAGAAAAAGGAAGACATGGGATACAGAAAAGAGGAAAATTCCATAAAAGAAGAAAAATGGTTTTCTCGGATGACGGTGCAGGGGACCCCAGATACCGAGTGGATTAGGTGGACGCCGTGAGACTCAGGACAGACCCACTGAGGTATGGTCACTGTGCCTTTTGCATTAGCAACAACAGAAGATAGGAGACAACCAAGAAAAGAAGGTAGAAGATCCAGAGTGCAGGAGTCCTACCCAAGAGAAGGGAAACCCCCAGGCTGCTAGCAATGGGGCGCCCGGGATCAGAGCTACGCAGGCGTCCTGAGAGCATCCGGTCCTGAGGGAGACAACGAGGTCTCCCAGAGCATCTCCAAGAGAGAAAATATGAACCGATAAACTACTTGATGTGAGGGACCTGCAGAAAATGATCCGAAGAGGAAGACTGTGAAAGAATGAGTGAGGCAGGCGTATAAATATTGGTAAAGACTCGGAAAAATCTTTGAAAAATTGAAAACCATTGCCTCTGAGGAGGAGATGAGGTAAAACAAGGAATAGTAGAAGAAGGAACATATGAATTCTATCATAAACCTTTGTTAATATTCAGTAAAGTGTTATTTAATCATAAAACATTTTTTAAAAGTCTCACAGAGCCCAGTTCTGTTGTTCAAAGACACTCATGACAGAGTATAATAAATCAACATTCAGTCTAGAAATTATATGTAGGTTGTGGATGCTGACTTAGTGCCTGGTTTGGTTTTGAATTTGCTGATTATCTCACAGCTAAGTGAACAATGAAATCAGTACTAGAATCTCCTCATTCTCCACGGCACAGACGGGTTCTCCTGCCGTGTTGTAACACAGACTTGAGGGAAATGAGTGGTTAGCAGAGGGCCAGGCCTGGGAGCAGGCGCATTCAGTGTGGGGTTGGGAATGGTTAGTAAGGACACAAGGTCATGTTTTTCACCTATGGATTGAGCCCTGCAGCTTCATGGGGCCTCAGAAATTCCCACTAATCCCAAACAGCTGCCTTGCAAGTGTATCCTGAGTTCTTTATTAATTCTCTCATGCAACAAGTCATTATTTAGCACCTGCTACTTTTCAGGCACTTTTACTACGGGTTGGGAATTTCAAACTGAGAAATGATTTGGTTGCAGAGAAAAGGGTTGTTTGTTTGGGGTGAGGGGAATGGTTCTCTATGAGAATGAGAGAAATATCTTCAAACTGATATTGTACATTCAATTTACAAATTGCTTTTACATTTACTATTTCATCTGATTTTTACAAAAAAAGAAAAAAAGGCTGTAACATATATATTTGATACTCCCCTTTGACAGATGGGAGATCTATGTAATTGTTAAGTTCACAGATCTTGCACAGGATAAATCTTTGGCTTCGAATACATCTTTTTTGAGGCCGAGACTGGGAGTCTTTAAATGACACCACACTGCCTTGGGAAATGACTCACCCACCCTCTTCATTCAACAGAAAACAGAACAGCTATAGCTCGTCCCACGACTGGCACCGGAAATGAGCCTCGCTGTTGAGTGACTACAACACAGCTCCTAAGATTACTATTAGTTATGCCCATTGGTACCTTCCGTGATTTCCCAAGATTAACCATGTGTGATGGAATGGGCCCTTAAATGCTATCCCAGTCCACTGTGGCTCTCCCCAGTGATCTTTCTCCAAGGTAGGGCTATGACGACAGTACTGGTTTTCACTGGAAGAAACTCTCTCTGCCTGGAGGAAGCCTGGCTGGATAGGCAAGTCTCTGACCCCAGCTGATAAAGTTACGTCGTAACTGGAGCCATGCTTGTTCTACGGATGGCTGTGCCTACTCACCTCAAGGCTCCCTTTGACTTTCAAGTTTGCACCCATTGAACTGGGCAGCTTTCCATACAGACCAATAAGCACCCTGAAATTCAGGATGTGGAATGAAGGATGCCCCTCCGGAGACTTGAGCACAGTACTCTGGGCACGGTGCTGGGGCGAGGGAGAGCGTTCATGCATTCATGAAGACTGACAGCATGGAGAGGAGGGAGTGAAAAGGAAGGGCTGCTCATCTTCCCAGGCATTTCCTGTTTGAAATCTGCAACTAGACATCTGCACATTCATTTTTAGGGTCTGCCATCCTAAGCCCGTATACTCTCCTGTCACAACACTTACCACAAACTTAATTTATATATTCATGGGTGCTGATCAATTTAATGTCTCTCGCTCATACTGGATAGAAGACTGCCTGAGGGCAAGAAGTGGGTCAGTCTTCATTAACCCCGTGTGTAACTCCGAGCCTTGCTCTGCCCCGGGCACTAAAGTTTGGTGCTCAATAAGTACTTTTCCGCGAGTGGATGGATGCGTAAGAGTGACCGCGTGTGTTTATTCTTTCTTGTGAAAATGTAACCTTTCCAATCCCCAGGATCTTGAACCTAATTATTAGGATTATGACTTAAATATTTCAATCACATAGAATTACTTGGTTAGAAGACAATCACAATAGGTGACCTATGAGGCAACAAACTTTACAAACCTAAAAACTTTATTTCCAATTAATTACAAGCCTAAATCCTCCTCTGAATGCAGGAGATCGTGGCACACACCGTCAGCTACACGAGATTGCCATTGTATCTGTCTGTACTGCTGAAATCCTTCTGGGTTTAGAGTGAATTAAAACATTTGGTGAAAACACTAAAATCACATCCCTGAGGTTACTTTCTTGACCTTCCCTGTATATATGCTGCTTTTGCCATTTACTTAATTCTCATGACTGTTTCAAAGGCATTGCTTGCCCAGATCCAAGAGGGAGAAGTGCTCATCTAGTGGCGACAATGTTCCCTTGCCTGCCCACTCAACTATCTTCAGAAATCAACCAGGACACTGCCATCAGACCGGCCCCCGGTTTAACTCTCACTTTTGGGGACAACTCAGGGGCTCCGTCAGTTGGGTGACTGGGCCTCTTCCTGGATGGTTCCCCACCAGCCCCACCTCTGTACCACACTGGTAACAGGAAGGAGGTGCTGGGAATTGGTGAGCATGACCTTGGCCCAGTGCCGGACAGTTCCTGACCCGGGGAAATCCCCATCCTTCTCAGTATGGACGGCTAATCTGCTCAGGGTCTTGGTCTGGCTCGGGGGCTGTGGTAGGAATGTGTTTGGGGCTAAGAATCCCTCCAACACCTGCAGAGCCCAGAAGGAAAGGAAGCTGAGGATGAAAAGGCTTTCAAGGGGTTGGGGAGTCCGATTCTAACCTGAAGATCGTCTATTTAAGCTAAGGCCTCGAGATTTTTGGTTGACCCAAACCCAGCAAATACTTGGGATATCAGCTATGAAGAAAGAAATTTCTGGAAATAAGGGACACAGACCCTGGAGAGAGCAGCTCTAGCGCCCCAGGAGCACCAGCCCTGCAGAGGGTAAGGCACAATGGAAAACCGCAACAGCCAGTGGTCACTGCTAAGCAGAGGAACGAGTGAACTAGGCTGAGGATACAGGGGGGCAGATGACCAAGAGGGATCTGGACCAGGGAAGCTGGCCAGAGAAAGTGGCACGGAGAAGCCTTCATGGATACCAGCACCGCTGCTGAGCATCCTCTGGGCCCCGCCGAGAGCAGAGAGTGAGAAGAGAGCAGGGTCCGCAGTGCGCACTCATCATGGTCGTCGGGGCCAAGTGCTGAAAGAAGAGCCAGGACACTTCCAAAGTGTGGAAAGAGAAGGAGCAGGCAAGCAGGCACAGGGACAATCGTGTCCCGTGCTCCCAAGGGAGCAGGGTCCATTTCTACTGGACTGGAAGCAAAGTACCCAGCTTGCTGAAAGCCTGAGGCAACAGCAATCCCCAGGTGGAAGGGAAACCCGTGAAGAGATGCCGCACGGGGACTGCTCTGTACGTGTTCTCTGCCCCTGACCCCCCACATCCCTCTGGGCCCCAGAACACACATGATCCACCACACCACACCATCCCTCTGCCCTCTTGGAACATGTCCCACTCCATCCTTCCAGTGAGGAAATGTACACTCAGAGTCATTAGGGAGAAACTCCAATATCATACGCACATGTGGCAGCAGAATCAGAACTCAGATCCATGACTGCATGATTCCCAAACTTACATTTTTTTAGTTGATTATTTTTCCCACCAAGATCACGCAACTAGTAGGTCAGTCTTGGAAACGTGACTGGCTCTAAGAATTGTTCAAAAGCCTTCCGTCCCCTTAGGAGTCATTGGGGTTTTGTTCTCTTATAATATTAACTTTTTAACTCGAGAATGAAAAAAACACTGAAAATAATAATTAAAAAATACTTCTTCTCAGTTGTGCTGTTAGACAATACTATAATAATTCATAAATGCAAATCTAGAAACCTACTTGAAGTCATTGAAAGTCAAGTACTTGAAGTCAGTGAAACAGACCACAGGATAAAAAAGAGAATTTTAATAGGAAAATCAGGTTCTACCTCATTTGAGCAGCTGGAGTCAGAAGATTAGGTGACCTCCCCGTGGCAGGGAGAATGTTTGGCTGGCATGTCTCTCTTTTCTTGCCGTCTTTACTTTCTTTGCAATTTGCGCTGATGCGGGAAAAGGAGACACCTACTAAATGCCAATCCTGATTTGGCCAAAGAGAAAACATTCTCCTTAATGCTAGTTCACTTCAAAGGTCTACTGCAGAAATTGCCAGCGTCGTTAATGTTAATTAAAAAAAAATTGTACAAGGCTCGAAAAATCTACAATTCCTTTCTTGACATAATGACACATAATATATTCCATGGGATTAACATTTCAGTTTAGGGCAATGAAATAGCATTTGGCGCATTACTAATCTCTGTGGACAAAAACCATGCCTTAGCATATTAAAAAGCAGTGGATATCTATGTCAGCAGTGGAAAAACAACCTCCTGTTTGGCTCTCTCCACAGACAACGCTTCCAGGGGAGCACCCAAAGATCTAAGCGTGAGGTTACAGTTCACCTGCAAATACCTCGTATTGAGCTCAGGTCGTTATGGACAATATTGCTATGTATTTGAATTCGTTGCTAACACTGGAAATCAGGCTAAGCTTGAAACATAAGAAGGGCTGGTGGCACTGTCTGGCATGTCCCCTTTGTGGCAATCAGCTGCCCCTTCAGGAGGAACCCATGATCTCTGGTTATTGTCCGTCTCTTGTCTCTGCTGTCTGGTCGCTGGACTGCATCTCCATTCATCTGACTGATACGGCCATGGTTGTCACTCCTGGTGTAGGATCCACTGACCTGGGAAGAGTGGCACAGGGGGGATTCCGAAGTGGCAGCGGGCCGGAGGAGGTACGAATTTCACAGGAAAAGACCAGTTCCAAAGTACGTGAAGTGTGTCCCCAAACACTTCGTGTAGGAATGCGTAGTCATGGGATAAACTGTATGGGCGAGGGTGCTAATGAACAGGTCAGAGGCAAAAGCCCATGAAGTTGACATCACAGGAGAGCCTCACCAGTGGACAGCACTGTGCCAGGTATGTCCTATAGTCTGCTTGAACACCTCCAGCAACAAGAAACTCATCACCTGTCAAAGCCCCTTTGTCCACTTATGGACATTTAACATCGAAGAAAGAAAAGTGCATGCCATTTCTGTGTATGTACTAATCTAAGAGCTTAAACATATGGTCTAACCCTATCATCACAGTTGTCATATACGGGAAATGCTGTCTTCTCGTTTCGTGGGGGGAAAAGGGGAGATGCAGAGAGGGTTAGTGATGTGGCCAAGAACACAGCAGGGAAGCAGGGGAACAAGCACTTTGTGGTTATCTGACTCCACAGCCTGGATGTCATTGGTCTGAAATCCAGGGACTCGTAGTTAATGACACCAGAGATTTACTAGGTTACCAGTGTGTTAATTCTTAACAGACCGATTCACATTAGAATGGTAACAATGGCATGGTTTATTGGGTTACTCTCGGAGGGACTGACATGACAGGAGGCCTCCTGGATCCCTGGGCTTTAAACACAAAGGAATGTCTCTCCAGGAGCAGGGTTTCAGGCCCTGGGGGCGCTGCTTGGCCGAGTAGATGTGCACACCCATAGAACTTCATTCTCTCTGACCTTAACTGACATGTCTCCTTGGAAAATGGCCTCTCTTCTCTGGCCCGGGTTTCTTCTTGGGTTAAATGAGAAAATTGTACTTGATTATCTCAAGAAGACTTGCAGCTCAGTCTGTGAAACCACAAGATCCTAACTTCATGAGGTTTTGCCTTCTTTGACCTCTTCCTGATGATGACAGCAGAGATACCCAGACGGTCGGATGGATGGATGAACAGATGAACGCATGAAAGAATGAAAGGGTGAGTCAGTGAGTATGGGTGGGAGGTCTAGTTCATGGATCTCAGATTGCAAGAATAAGTTTTGTCCCATTGCAATAGATTCCAAGTTGTCTCAGAGCAAATGTGTCCATAAAAACCACCTTTTTGCACCTTGCCTCCATTACATGTAAGACCCTTACTCTGAAGAAGAGATCATGTCAGTAGTTCATAAGGCGCTGCCTTAATCTAGGGTCAGCATTTTGTGCTGGAGACAGGATGTGCTCTGGAGTTAGACAGGCAGTCTTGGGTCAGGATGCCAGTCTTGTACTTATAAACTTCATGACGGTGTACACCACCACCAAGCCATAGATTTTGTCATACAATAATTAGGCACTTCCAGAATTGTTGTGATAGAGGTGATATAATGAAACATCTAATTTGCTTCATAAATAATGGAAACTTAGTAAATGCAAATTATGTTATAAAATAGAATGTACATCTGGAGTAATATTTGATGAAATTCAGAGAAATAGGCATATTCTTAAAGAAATGTATTTATTTATTTCAGAGAGAGAGCACCTGTGCAGAGGAAGGGGCAGAGGAAGAGGGTGAGCAGAGTCTGCTGAGCAGAGTCTGATGTAGACTGGATCTCACAACCCTGAACTCACCACATGAGCTGGAACCAAGAGTCAGATGCTCCATAGACTGAGCCACCCTGGTATCCCAGAAATAGCCCTGTATGAATGAAAAGAATTAAGGGTAGTTAAGGAAGTCAAATAACACTATTTTATGAGATTATGTATATGATATTGCTATATTTCAGGCACCCACTAAATATTAAGGGAGACTTGCATATGTACTTGTATTATGTTTCCAATCTCCTAATGATGACTGTTGCATTATGAAATACAAACCCAACAACTCTATATACTACTCGTGCTCACCCACGTAGCTGTGGCTATCCTACAACGTTATATAGTATTATCAACTCCATCTTTTGTGCCATGCATTTCATTTCCCTGACTTACTCATTTTCTAGTGGGAAGTTTGTGCCTCTGAACTCCCTTTTATCGATTTGGCCCAGCCCCTCACCCACCGCCCTTCTGGCCGCCATCAGTTCATTCTCTGTATTGAAGTGTCTGGTTTTTTGTTGGTTGGTTGGTTGGTTGGTTTGGTTCGGTTTAGATTCCACACGGAAGTGAGATGACGGGTGTTTGTCTTTCCCTGTGTGACTCATTTCACTTAACACCCGCTAGTTCCACCTGTGTTGTCGTAAATGGCAAGTTTCGTGCTTTCGTTCATTCAATTCACTAAGTCTCTCTCCAGCTGTGTTTGGTCGACTGTTTACCTCATCCTCTGAATATTTTCATTTTAAATTCACATCAATAATTCTTGTGTTTTTTTATTTACGAAATTTCTGCTCAGATGTTTTCCAAGAGTGCCTTTTTATAACATGCTCTTATCCTTTTCATGAATGATTTTGCCTCCTGTACCTGTTCATTTTTTTAATGTACCTTTAAAAACACATTTTATAACATGTTATTTATTTATAGTTTATTATATTTATTTATCCTCTCTTGGGAGCCCTATGGCAGTGAATGAATGGTCGCCACAAATTTGTTTTGAATCCTACTATTAAGAGATGCAGTCTAACTCCCTTCCCTTCAATCCAAGCTGCCATGTAACTTGATTTGACTAATGAAATGTGTCATAAAAGATAATGGGCCAGCTACAGATCCCCCGTCCCTTAAGAGTCCTGGCAGTTCTAACTTTGCTTTCTGGAAGCTGGCTGTCTTTCTTTCTTTCTTTCTTTCTTCCTTTCTCTCTTTTCAGTGTTCCAAGATCCATTGTTTATGCACCACACCCAGTGCTCCATGCAATACATGCCGTCCACAATACCCACCACCAGGCTCACCCATCCCTCCCTCCCCTCCAAAACCCTTAGATTGTTTCTCAGAGTCCACAGTCTCTCATGGTTCGTCTCCTGCTCTGATTTCTCCCAACTCCCTTCTCCTCTCCATCTCCCCATGTCCTCTGTGTTATTCCTTATGCTCCACAAATAAGTGAAACCATATGATAATTGACTCTCTCTGCTTGACTAATTTCACTTAGCATAATCTCCTCCAGTCCTGTCCCTGTTGATAGAAAAGTGGGTATTGATCCTTTCTGATGCAGGCATAATACTCCATTGTATTGCCTTGCTTTAAATACACTGTAGCTGGACTGCATGGCCTCACCACCGATCAGCAGGGAGAGAGCGGTTCTGGAAAATAAGAGACCATGAGGTATCCAGTCCCTATTGATCTCCAGAGGAATGCAGTCTTGTGCATGACTTCAGCCATAGCGGGTGGGGGGGAAGGGAGCTAGAACCATCCAGCTGAGCCCACTCAACCACAGATTTGCCATAAAATAATAAGTCATTGTTATTTTAAGCAATTCCGCTTTAGGACATTTTCTTGTAGAGTCGTAGATCACTGAGACGCCTGGGCTTGACCACCTCTCTCTGCTGCGGTCTCGAGTTCTCACTCCTTTCCCTTTTCCATCTAAGTATTTATTACACTTTGTATCCCATTGTTCATCTTGTACTTCTATGTGATTGAAATGGTTTTGTTCAGGACGACAGTTGGTGGGTAGTTCACGATTGTGCAAGCCCCAATTTTGAACACATTCCATCACCCATCAGACTGAAAAAACAATCAACACACCATGCCTGGGTTTATAAATCCTACGTCTAAGGGGTGACATCTGGCTGACTTTTGAACCTTATTATTTACTATTCCTGCACATGCTCATCCCTTAAACCTTTGAACTACTCTGCGATGCCATGGTCCTTTATGCTGTGAGGCCAGTGTACATCCTGTTCCTTCCCAAAATACTCCCCACCCAGCAAATAACTTCTCAATTCCTTTAATCCCTCATCTTAAATCCTTCCTTACCATTTTCTCAATAAAGCTTGCCCAATCCTTCCCATAAATAGTTCCCTGCTTTTATTGTCTTTCTTAGGACCTACTAGATTCCTTCAGAGCACTTGGTATTTTTTATTTTTTTTAAGACATTATTTATTTGTTCGACAGAGAGAGATAGAGCGAGAGAGGGAGCACAAGCAGGGGGAGTGGGGAGAGGGTGAAGTAGGATCCCGTGGGGCTCGACTCAGGACCCTGAGATCATGATCTGAGCCGAAGGCAGACACTTAACAACTGAGCCACCCAGGTGTCCCAGTTTTTTATTATTTTTATTTGTTGTCTCACCTCCCCTACTAGACCACATGCTGCTTGGCGGCAGGGATTTTGTTCAGCCCTGCATTCCCAGGGCCCAGCAAGTGAATGGTGGGCTCTTGACAAAAAAGAGTTGTTTAATTAATTGAAGATGCATAGCAATTAACTGTATTTCAAGGCAGAAGGGCAGGAAATTTCTAAACGTCATAAAAGAGTAATCCACGGGAGTTCATGGAACACCAGTAAGTGGACGGTCCAGGAAGCCTGTCAGAGAAAGCGGACTTCGGTCTGGATGTGGAAGGAAAAAAACAAGGCAAATGGTGTGGCTGGAGGAGAGGAGGGTGAAGGCATAAATGCTACGGTAGCCTGTGGTGCCCCGCCCGGCCTGGACACGCATTAGTGAGGATGCAGGGATGTGCATCTCAAATGGTGAGTATGGCACTAGAAGGGAAGCCACACATGTCGATTTGGGCTAGGGATCCAAAGGTGTGGTCCAAGTGGAGCCTTACACCCCAGTACCTGCTTTGCATGGCTCTCAAATGAGACAGCCTGCCCCATTCCCATCCCCCAAAGTAGGAAATTTGCACACACTCCGACCTACCATTTCTGTCATTTTAGGTATCAGCCGGGGGCATCTGAGCAGAGAGCAGACGCCCCCGTGCTTGATGGAGACAAATGCACACAGAAACCCACACCCGTGCCTGTGAACCCAACCCATAATCACTGGACACAAGGTGGTTTATGGAATTGTTACCAAGGAAGCGTAGATGACATGGCAGAGTATATCCCAACGTTGTACAGAGGCAACTGGGAGAAGAGATGGCAGTTGGGAAGCCAAATATGTTGTTTAACTAGGCTCTGCCTGATGAACCCCAATTCCATCCAGTGCCCAGACTGCACCTAGAACATCAGCCGAGAGCCAGCGGTCCTCAGACGCAGGGGCGAGCAGTACTGTTAGAGCCTGAGGGTCCCTGATGTCCTGCTGGGCTGGCAGAGCACTCCTGCTGTCGGACAAGAAGGGTCACCGCAAATATTGAAGGAAGGAACCCCACCCCACTCCCTGAGGAGGGTCTGAAACCTGGCCTCCAACTCCAGCAGCCTGACTTGCAGGGAACTTACCTACAGTTCCTCCTCTATCTTTCCTAGGAGGGATTTTAGAAGCCTTGCAACTTTAATTTTGCCTCAGCTCAGGACCCCAAGGTCCTGGGATCAAGCCCTGCAGCAGGCTCCCTGCTCAGTGGGGAGTCTCTTTCTCCCTCTGCCTCTGACCCTCCCCCTGCACATGAGCTCTCTCTCTCTCTCTCTCAAATAAATAAAATCTTTTTTAAAAGGTACACAATTTAATATCACGAAAACCTGTGTATCTTATATTCCAACTAAGAAATACAATGTAACAATTGGTGTTGGTGGCTTTTGCCTAACTCTTCTGATTCTGTTTCTCTCCCCCATTTCCGCCACTGGCCACTGGTGCCCGGAATTTGATGCTAACCTTTGTCATGCATTCCAGTGCATTTGAATTCCGTATATGCCTGCAAACACACACACACACACACACACACACACACACACACACACCCCTACGAGCCTACCTACCTACTTACTTACTTTTTTTCTTGACACTTTCACACACACATTATATGGGTTGAATTGTGCCCTTCCCAAAATTCAGTGTTGAAGCCCCAATTCCCAGCACATCAGAATATGACTCTTTGGAGATGGGCCCTTTAGAGAGATGGTTAGGTTAGAATGAGCCTATTAGGATGGGCTCTCATCCAATATGACCAGTGTCTTCACAAGAAGAGGGGCATGTGCAGGGGAGAGAAGACCGTGTAAGGTCGCAGGAAGAGAGGAGAGAGGCCTCAGGAGAAACCAACCCTGCACACACCTTGATAACAGATTTCTGTCTCCCGGAACCCTGAGAAAGTCTACTGAAGGCCACCAGCCTGTGGTAGCGTATTTCGGTAGCCCTTGCCAACTAATGCAACCCACCAACTAGATAACATCTTATTTTCACATTTTAGCAGGGGGACGTTTAAATGAAATCACAAGATTTGCATAAATACCCTCAGATTACATATGCATTAATTAAAAGGGAACGTTTCAGCTTTACAGTGGAGAAGGCTGGCAGACAGCACCTTACTCAAGTGAGCATGGTAAGTAACGCCAACAGTGGGCCGTACCAACGTGGTGTGCTCCCGACAGGGGGCACTGGGAAGGGCCCATTCCCTCTGGGGTGTACTCCCTGACAGATACCTGATCTCAGTCTCTGTATGAGGAAACAACAAGCAGGCTGACATTGAGAGACATCCTGTAAAATATCTGTCCAGAACTCTTCAAAAGTGTTCATGAAGGTCATGAGAAACAAGGACAGATGGGGTCCTGTCCCAGAGCAACAAAGACTCAGGACGCATCAGAGCTCATTGTGACATGGAATCCCGGCATGGTTGTTGGAGTGGGACACGCAGATAGAGCCTGATGTTTAGCCAACGCTCCTGTACCAAGGTCATGTCCGAGCATGATCACCATGCTGGGGTGACGGAGAGCCCGGCACTAGGAGAAGCTGGAGGAAGGGCGTAGGAGGACTGTCTGTACAATTTTTGCAATGCTCCTCTGAGTGTATAATTATCTCAATATAAAGAATCCCAGAAAACAAAGACAAACACCTTCCATTCTGAAACGGGACCTCCAAGACCAGCCTCTCGGGTGTCACATGGTGAAATAAGGGAGTGTGTTTGCGGGGACGGGCATGTGGAAACTCCTAAAAATGTCTGTTTTGTTCCCCACCTGTGTCCTCTTGCATCTACATTCAAGTGGGTGAAGGACCACACTTCCCCCTTAAGACCAGAGAGGATGACTACGTTTAAGACAGATGTCGTTAGATCCCTGGCAAATGAAGTCAACCAAACAAAAGCAACAGAGAAGACAGAAGACGTACCAGCGGTGCTCAGTCCCTGGCCCCAGCCCGCTCATGACCCTGGAATTCGTGGCCTGACCCACCAGGGCCCCCTGTCCTCAGGTTTCAGGGCCACTGAACGTGAGGCTCTGGCAGAAAATCGAGGGGTCTGGGAGCCAGAAGTCAGGGTCCTTTCTCTGCCCTCTCCCTTCTGGGTCCCCGGCTGTGGGCAGTCCTTCCTACAGCTCTCGGCTGGGTCCTGAGAACCACCCTCTCATGTCACTGCACAAGGCAGCTTGGCCATGCCTTGCTACCCCCCTTCACCTTGCCAGACACGGTCAGCAACCTAAAAGAAGGCTTGGCTAAAAAAAAGAAAAAAAAAACAACTTATCCTGGATCAGTGCTATATTTTCCTCATTTTTTCTAAATCTCTGACTATGTTTTCTCTTCCTGGTAAACATCATAATGGACTACAGTTGGGGTTAAAAATCAATATCAGTTAGACCCCTTTGGCATTAACCTCAAACCTCTATAATTTTATGATTCCTTTGTTAGCAACAGCGGAGAACGGGGAGGTGGTTGTGGGAAGCCCAGACTTGGAGTGGAAAAATGACTGTAGATATCAGGACTGTTTCCACTAGGTGCATCTGTGGGATGCAAGGGTCATAAAGAATGACCAGGGATCCCATGGGCTGGGAGGCTTGATGTCCCCTATGGTCTGGGTCCTCGGAAGGCATCTTGAAATGGTTCTACCGCCTGTGTGAAGCTGGTTCTTCCAGTGGAGGAAGAGGCATCGACTGCTCTCTCCGGGGCTGAGCAACGGCTCCCGAACGTAAGCCGGTACTGAGCAGAGAGTCCACATCTCGACGCTTTATGCACAGTTGGCCCTTCCCACCACCCAGGAAAGCAGAGATTAATGAATCCCCTGATTCGAGGACACACTTACTCCTCGTTGCCTTCACATATGAATTTTGCCAACTTTAAAAGTAAATTATTCAACCAATTATTATTTCAGTTCTGGTATTTCCACCGATAGAAACAGACCAATTTTAACTTAAATTTGAAACTTTGAATGTCACTTGAAATGTCATTAAAATATCATACCTTGTTCTAGTGTTGGTTATAGAAAGACATTGTACACGTGGAATATTACGTGTCATATGCAATTAAAGGTGGTAGAAGTGGCCCAACGGCTCAGAATACGTCATAGAATTTTCGAAGCAAGGAGAAGTTGATGAGGCATTTGAGATAACCAGATAACCTGGTTGAGATCCACAGATAACCCTGTGAGGGAAAGTCCCCTGTTTACTTTGTGCATTGGAAGGGGTGTGGACATATCTGTGTTGAAAATTTGTAACGTTTCTCATTGATCAATATTTTTTTAGAATTCCAGTGGACCATTTATTGGTAAATTTTTGTACATGTCCCAGTAGTGTTTAGAAAGAATAAATATACTCTTTTTATAGAATATTCATTTCTCCACTTTTTAATTTGTGTCTTTATCCACAAAGACTTCCATCCATATAAACTCATCTTCATATATACCTTAATGTATATCAAATATTAACATAGATTAAAAACTCGACCCCATGGGCTGTATTAATCAAACCTGTAACTGTAATGAGTTATTATCTTCTTTGCTGATTTCTGAGCTATATGATATCTCCAAAAGTTCACTTTTTTCTGTCTTGAAGCTACATTGTGGGTAATACAAAGTTGATAGCTATTTTAACTCTCCAAATAAATATTCTTTGTTTCATTCAGTGATTTTTGCGATGAGTTCTCTTTTGAGGCCACTGCCTGAAGTGGGTATGTTTTCATTAGTACATGAGTAGTGTGTATTTTTCTCTATTCTCTAAAGTCCGTCCTCTTTGAAATTTTATTATAAACATTTCTTTTAGACTTTAGTCATATTTATCATGGTTCTGACCTATGAGGGCTCATTTCTGACAACTTTGTGTTCACTATTTACCATGATTGTGTCTTTTGTTTTTTTCCACATTTTTTTCATTTGCTTAGGTTTTCTTTTTTCCATTTTCTCTTCCTCTGTGGATTTGAATGAAATGCCCTCCATCTCTTTTTTTTTTTTCTTTTTCTAGTTGTTATTTGTAAATATTTGCCATGAACACGATACCTGGTATTTAAAAAACCAATTTCGTGACTATGACCCCCACCTCACCCCTACGAGCAGCATGGTAGCACCAACTTCTAAAAACCTAGAATGATTTATCCCCTACCCCAATAGTTCCCTGATAGGATTTTTTTCTCAAAAATGCTTATTTTTGTTTTATCTGTTCCAGTTCTTTCATGGGTATCTCTTTATTTCTCTCATGATCTGAAATTTACTTGCCTTCAAGCACTTTTTAGATTTTGCTTTTGTTTGAATTCTTTCATGTGTGGAGGGTTCTCTGCCTTTAATTGTGTTGGCTTTCCTCACACTGCTTCTGGGGGCTTGGGGCCTAAGAGAGAAATCGCAGCTCCTGCTCATCTTACCATGTTGAGTCTGGAAGTCTTCTCTAGCTGACTTTTAACAGATGCTATTTGTTCATAATTAAAGGAAAATTAGCAGTGTACATGTAAAAGAAATGTGGGGAAAATCCTGGTATCCTTCAGCCCACCTCTAAAATAAATTATCAACACAAAAGTGTTAAAGAAAAGAAAGTCATGAGTATGACTTAAAACAGTTATCATGATACGATGCACTTCATAGTAAAAATGATTCTGAAACATCCTATCACTGAATACAAATAAGATTCCTATGTGAATTCCAGTGCTGTCGGAGAAACGGTAAGGAATGTTACAGAAATATTACTATCGGCTGAAAGTGTGCGAATGTTATGACATAGTCCCTTATTCTGACAAGCCATTATTAAATTTACAATGTCTCTTACAATTAGTGGCTTTTTCTAATCAAGAAAATGTGGTATCATCCCAATTTTGCAGATGTGGATACTGAAGCATGAAGAGGTTAATTAATTTGGTCAAGGTCACAAAGAGGGGAACAGAATTTGAGCTTAAGATACGTGACTACAAGGGCACCGGGGTCTCTCAGTCCGCCGAGTGTCTGACCCTTGATTTCGGCTCAGGTCATGATCTCGGAGTCGGGGGTCTAGCCCTGCACAGGGCTCCACACTCAGTGGGGAGCCGCCTTCTCTCCCCTCCCTCTGCCCCTCCCTCGGCTCACACTCACACAATCCCGCACGCCATCACTCTCTCTAAAACATACAAATAAATCTGCCTTAAATGAAATAATATATATGACTACAAAGTTTTGGGGGGTTTTTGTTTTTGTTTTTTTCTCTTCTCCCTGTGGGAGGTCCCTTGACCTTTGCAGGGGAGGTTAACATGCTTCATTTCTTCTCAGAGCAGAAGGAGAAAACCTGTTGGGTGTGAATGTGGATTTTCATTTCACTTTCCTGATCACCCCAAGACTGGCTTCTCCTCATCTCCTTTTCCAAAATACCCCACTTTCCGCTTTTGTAGCACTTCCTAACAAAACAAACAAGCAACAATGACAACAACAAAAACCCACAGGGCTTGTCTTTGATGTCGTCCCACCACCTTACCGGAGTCCGAGTTCTCGCTTCACGTCCCCAGCACCCAGCACAGCCCCTGATGCGTCACAGCAGCTCGACAGAGAGCCGCAGAAGGAGCGAAGAGCAGTTAACACGATGGAAATAGACGTGATAACCCGAAGTTCGGAAATGAAATAACAGGATTATGGGTGGCTTTTTTTTCCCCTCTACATCCCAGAAAATTTTAGGATAAGATTTCAGTACCCCACGGGGTGGACATTGGGGAAGCAGAAGTATCGAGATGGCTGGGGTAGGAAACTGGGGTCTTCGGGGTAGATCTTCCACCAACACAGCAGCTTCCGCATTCTGGAGGTTAAGTGAAAAGCAAACTTAGGCGCTTGGATTAGATGCTCTCTAATGTCCCTTGTAGCTATCACAAGCAATATTAAAGAGCATATCCTCCCCCCTCCCTTTTTTTTGGATAAAGTTAGAAATCTTTCTTCTCCCCAAAGGTTTCTTCAAATATCTGACAAGGAGAAGATCCTGCCAGGAGGACAGCTAGCACAAATTTCACCATTATCTACTCTGCTCCCTTCATGAACATTAATGAAAACTACAGATGAAATTGAAACTACCATCGGACCTAAGCATGCCGATAGAATATCACAGAAGAAACCATCCCCACGTCTAGGCGTGTAGTTAGCACAAGCTTGGTGAGTAACTTGAGCCTCGAGCACCCACCCAGAAGTAGCCACGTCTGTATTTACAACCTGGTGGTTCTCACAAGGAAGGGGCAAGCTCTAAAAGGATGACCTTCCTGATCATTTTTAGACACACCCAGTGAAGGGCCCTTTTGAGGTCATTCAGTCCATTTGCTGACTCCCAGGCACTAGTTGGGAAGGTTATTAATTTTCTGTTGAAGTATTTGCAGGACTCTCTTTTGCATTCTGCCTAACACACTTAATTGTTACCTTACAGCACATAATAAGCCTCTTAGGGGCAAATGTACCACCCGAAAGATGCTTAAGTACTTGGATTTCAGACTTTTTTTAGTGACTGGAAGGAGTAAATAGGGAGAATGAAATCACATACCAGGATAAAGAGCAGCCAGAGAAAGCTCAGGTTGCCCCTACAAAGAACAATTATCCCAGCACTGGAATAGATCCACTCACGGCTCTATGATGCTCAGGCTGGGACCTTCCATTTTGCCTGGAAGATAAGCTATGAAACTGGAAAATCTTGCTTAACCAGAAATGTAGCTAATTGGAAACCCCAGATAAGCTATTAGGGGACAGTTCTCTATTTTAGAAGAAGGAAATGAGTCATAAGAAAGAAGGCAATGTATATGTTATGGGTTGGCTCCGTAGAGCAGAAGCCCATTTCCTGCCACTTCCGTGCGCACCGGCTTCTGTCCCTATACTGTTCTTTATAAGATGTTCTGAGACCTTTTAAGACCCTCTGTCTCTGTCCAATAATTTAGCTGTAATTTTTAGATCCAACATATCCGGGGAGGAACAGAGACTATGCAGAATACCTTTCCTCTAGGGTCAAAGCATATAATGCTTTCTGAAAAATCAATTAATCAGAAAATTATGTGTCTCGGGATCCTCTTCTTTCCCTGAGCACCTTTATTTTTAACCCCGGATGGACTGAAAGTAGAAGGAAATCAGGACAGAAGTGATGACATTAGTGGTGAGCAAATGAGGCACCAATTATGAAGTTGAATGTGACCAGTCTTTATATTAAAATTTGATTTTTAGAATTCTTACAACTCTGTATTAAAGAAAAGAACAAATAAACAAGTGGACAACAATAACCCAATTTAAAAACGCAGAAGACTTAAAAAGACATTTCTCTAAAGAACACATATACATATACATGGCCAATAGGTATACGAAAAACGCTCAGTGCCACTAATCAAGGAAATGCAAATCAAAGCCACAATAAGCTGTCACCTCCCACCTGTCAAGATGTCTGTGACCAAAGAAAGAAAGACAACAGGTGTCGGAGGGCCTGGAGAAATTGGAACCCTTGTGCATGGTTGCTGGGGATTTACGTAAAATGCTGCAGCCACAATGGGAAACAGGATGGAAGTTCCTCAAAACATTAAAAATAGAACTATCTTGTGATCCAGCAAACCTGCTTTCCATATTTATCTAAAAGAACTGAAAGCACGATCTCCAAGAGTATTAGCATTCCCATGTTCACTGCAGCACTATCCACAACAGCCAAGATGTGGACGCAAGCCACATGTCCACAGTGGACGAACAGATAAAGAAATATGGCGCATGCATACAGGGGACTACTACTCAGCCTTAGAGAAGAAGGGAACTCTTCCATCCACAGTGAGCACAAGGACCTTATGTTAAGTGAATAAGCCAGTCACACAAAGATAAATACATTTTATCTTGACTCCACTTATTTGAGATATCTAACGTGGTCAAATGCATAGGAACAAAGAGTAGAATCGCAGTTGCCAGGGGCCTGGAGGAGGAAATGGTCAGTTTCTGGTAAGTCACCAGCCCAAAGTTTCAGGAAATCCAGACGACTCGTCTCTAGGGCGCTAAGGTACAGCACGACTCGACGTCCGATTAAGGGAGGTAGATCTCGGGTTCAGTGTTCTTAGCAAAACAAAATAGAATAAAGAAAAAAAATGCATAAAATAAAATAGTTGAAGCTTGGTGCCTGCATTAAATGAGAAAATGCATGTGGACTCTGAGCTCCTGTTGAAATTACAAATGGGATATGCGCAGACTGTTCTGTTCCCCGAAATTCATACATTGGGACCTACCCCCAGTGCGATGGTGGTTGGATGTGGGGCCTTTGGGAGGTGATGAGGTCACGTGGGTGGGCTCCTCGTGAATGGGATCGGGGCCTTACAAAAGCCACCCCAGAGAGCTCCCTTGCCCCTTCCACCACATGAACCAGATAGCTGACTTTGCTGGCATTGTGATCTTGAATTTCCAGTCTCCAGATCTAGGAGACAGAAATGTCTGCCGTTGATAAGGCACGCAGTCTGGGATGCTCTTAGAGCAGTGTAAGCAGCTAACCCAGGATACAAAGGAGAATCTATGGACCTCAATTTGCTGTGTAGTAATAAAGGGATAATGACACCTGTCCTGTCTATTTCAGAGAACTACTTGAATCAAAATTGTTTTATACAAGCTTCCGTTTAATAGAAATTGAAAGGTGCCAGACAGATATTGAAAATCATCATTATGAGAAGCATATTAGGTTCTCTTTTTTAAATTTATTTTATTTTTTTATTAAATTTATTTATTTATTTTCAGAAAAACAGTATTCATTATTTTTTCACCACATCCAGTGCTCCATGCAATCCGTGCCCTCTATAATACCCTCTATAATAACCACCACCTGGTTCCCCAACCTCCCACCCCCCGCCACTTCAAACCCCTCAGATTGTTTTTCAGAGTCCATAGTCTCTCATGGTTCACCTCCCCTTCCAATTTACCCCAACTCCCTTCTCCTCTCTAACTCCCCTTGTCCTCCATGCTATTTGTTATGCTCCACAAATAAGTGAAACCATATGATAATTGACTCTCTCTGCTTGACTTATGTCACTCAGCATAATCTCTTCCAGTCCGGTCCATGTTGCTACAAAAGTTGGGTATTCGTCCTTTCTGATGGAGGCATCATACTCCATAGTGTATATGGACCACATCTTCCTTATCCATTCATCCGTTGAAGGGCATCTTGGTTCTTTCCACAGTTTGGCAACCGTGGCCATTGCTGCTATAAACATTGGGGTACAGATGGCCCTTCTGTTCACTCCATCTGTATCTTTGGGGTAAATACCCAGGAGTGCAATTGTAGGGTCATAGGGAAGTTCTATTTTTAATTTCTTGAGGAATCTCCACACTGTTCTCCAAAGAGGCTGCACCAACTTGCATTCCCACCAACAGTGGAAGAGGGTTCCCCTTTCTCCACATCCTCTCCAACACATGTTGTTTCCTGTTTTGTTAATTTTGGCCATTCTAACTGGTGTAAGGTGGTATCTCAATGTGGTTTTAATTTGAATCTCCCTGAGACCTAGTGATGTTGAACATTTTTTCATGTGTCTGATAGCCATTTGTATCTTTTGATTGGAAAAGTGTCTGTTCATATCTTCTGCCCATTTTTTGATATGTTTGCCTGTTTTGTGTGTGTTGAGTTTGAGGAGTTCATTATAGATCCTGGATATCAACCTTTTGTCTGTACTATCATTTGCAAATATCTTCTCCCATTCCGTGGGTTGCCTCTTTGTTTTCTTGACTGTTTCCTTTGCTGTGCAGGAGCTTTTGATTTTGATGAAGTCCCAAAAGTTTATTTTTGCTTTTGTTTCCTTTGCCTTTGGAGACATATCTTGAAAGAAGTTGCTGATATAGAAGAGGTTACTGCCTATGTTCTCCTCTAGGATCCTGACGGACATATTAGGTTCTCTTAAATGTTAGGGACTTTATCGTACAATGAGGGTAGGTAATCTGCTTTGACGTGACAAGGGCTGTGGCTAAGTGGCTCTGCACTCCAGCCTCAGTCACACCAGAAAGAGCTTGTTCGCGTCCCCAGGGCCAGGCAGTGACCTCCAGAATGCCCCAGGCTAAACACACAACGTGGCTGACTGGGACCCACGCTGCAATGGAGAGATGTGGAGGTAGGAAGGCATTACGACACCATGACATGTGGCACTGCCGTTCACAAGGGACTTAGCCGGCCAGCCGTGGGCGGTGGCCAGGAGCGCCTTCAAAATGCAGGACAGCCAGTCCTCCCGCAGGCAGACCTGCCGGTTCCAGACATGCAGGGTGAGGCCCAGCAAGCCGAGGGCCCTGGGGCAGGTTCCTAGACTGGAGCTGAGCCGTGAACACGCAGGCTTCCTGGGTGGCGGCGGGACAGGCTCCTGGGCAGGGCGATGGGAGGCGCCCCCGGGACCTCTGGGAGCAGCCCTCCCCACGCCTTCTTGGGGAAGAACAGCACTTTCCCTGTGACGAAGGGAGATCCTCTCACACATGTTCCAAGCGCAGAGACGAGAGAGCAAGACGTCCGAAAAATGACAGAACTGTCCTAGTCACAGACTCAGCGGCAGTCAAGAAGAGGACCCAGACTTCCCAATTCCCACTTCTAGATCCTTTCTGCTAGATGAATCCTCCCCAAAATAAACTCATAAGGGAGCTAAAACTGCTTGTCCCGGAGGGCCCGGGAAAGGCATTAAGGTCGCAGGACAGGCTCTGGCTTCAGGTTCTTGTGCCCGCTGCTGAGGGCACAGCCTCTCCCCCATCTGAAGGGGCAGGGGGTGGCCTTGGCAGCACCAGATCACAGAAATTAGTGTAGGTGAACATTCTAGAGCATGACACAGAAATGTGTTTCTTTTTTTTTTAAGATTTTATTTATTTGACCGAGAGAGACACAGCGAGAGAGGGAACACAAGCAGGGGGAGTGGGAGAGGGAGAAGCAGGCTCCCGCAGAGCAGAGAGCCCGATGCGGGGCTCAATCCCAGGACCCTGGGATCATGACCCGAGCTGAAGGCAGACGCCTAATGACTGAGCTGCCCAGGCGACCCCGGAAACGTGTTTCTTTTACAGGCAGAATTTTATCTCGGAAAGAGAGAGACTGAATTGGCAAATCCAGACTGGAGTCCCGGCTCCGTGAGTCCACTGTTCCTGCCCATCAGCCCTACTTCCTGAGCCTCAGTTCCCCTCTTCCACAAGAGCATTCCTCATGCTCTGCTTCTCTCAGAGATGACCACACAAGACCATGCAGGTGAGAGTCAATGAGATGAAACAAAAACACGTAAACCTAAGAAGAGTTCGGCAAACTGTGCATCCGCTTCCGGGGCCAGCTCCTGCATTATTAACAGTTTTGTAAAACACAAACCGAAGGGAAGGGAAAGGAAGGGGTATGGGCTTCACACCGCTGAAACCCCGCCTGTTAGGAAAGTAAACAATTAAATGGGATCACAATGAGAAGACTGAGAAGCTTATCATTAAGCCAATCAAATGCTAAATAAAACAGGTTTGTTAGTTCAAGAATGAAGTGCTAATGGAGGCCAAGGCTAGTTTGAGTCTAATTAACCCAAGGGTTAGTGAGGCAGCTAGTGGGATGCATTTCTCATCCAGAAACCCAGGGAGGAGCGGGGTGAGGAGGATGCCACCAGCCCTGCAGCCCCCTGGCCCCCGCTGGGTCTCGCCTGGGGGTCCACCCTGGGTGCTGCCCATCCGGACCTCAGAGGAGGAACAGGAGGTGACCTGAGAGTGTCACCGACACAACCTGTCTCTCCAAGCCCCGTTCCGTGTGCTCGCGTGAGGTCCCGCAGTGGATGACCAAGCAGCTTGGGGACCTGGAGTGATTTGGTGGAGAGTGTGGTGATTGATCTACTCTTTGAGAAGCACGGGGACAGGATGAGTCTCTCCCCGGGGGTGGGGGAGTGGAGAGGGATAGGCCACCACTGCCCACGATCCCGGAGGACGCGCAGAAACCGCGGAAGCATCCCCATCTGTTTCCTGACAGAGCAGCGGCTCATCTTCTCGAACTTCTCCAAGGACGCGGGGCAGTCGCTCCCAACTCTGAACCCGCCGTGCTGGTCATGTAAGGCGCTGGCTGTGGGACCAGGTCTGCCTGTCTGAAGAGGTCTGACCATTCAGGCGTCCCCGTTTCCTTCCAAACTGCGGCAGTTTGGAAAGTCAGTCGTACGCTTACTGTGGTTAAACAGGAAAAGGAAAGCATAAGTTATTTCATGATCATAATGATCACCTATTGGGGCGCCTGGGTGGCTCAGTGGGTTAAGCTTCTGCCTTCGGCTCAGGTCATGATCTCAGGGTCCTGGGATCGAGCCCCGCATCGGGCTCTCTGCTCAGCAGGGAGCCTGCTTCCTCCTCTCTCTCTGCCTGCCTCTCTCCCTACTTGCGATCTCTGTCAAATAAATAAATAAATAAATCTTTAAAAAAATAATAATGATCATCTATTGTCCTAGACTCTTCTATGAGAAACAGAGTCTCACCAATGTCTAACCATGCACACATCACTTTAGAGTATAATCTCTTCCACAAAATACAATACACTATAAGGTACTATAAGGGAAGAGAATTGTTACTTCTTAACACCTTTAATTATTCTATTTGCAGAATGATGAGAACTTGTAAAGGTGTGACAGTAAGTCATGTCCTACATCTGCGTATATGTCACAATGTACACACTGTATACTGTGTCCTCTTGGAACAATTGACCGTAGGTTAGCGAAAAAAAGGAAAAGAAGACATTTGCATGTGGACCCAAAGTCCTTGAGGAGGCTGTAAACATTCCGATTTCTGATTCGTGCTGCTCAGCGCCCTGGGCTCCACACACGAACATGAAGGGGAAGCGTCAGGCGACTTTGTTCACCAACATCTCTGACACTTGTCTCTCGCCCTTGAAGCGTGTTTTTAGGAGGAGTAACCCCCAGTGAAGGGCTGAAAACGGGATTCTCTCCAGCCTGGGAAGAAGTTGGCTCCTGGCAGTGATGGCACTTCCTGTCCCCTTCCCAACTTCACATTTTCTGAAACAAAACCATAGCAGTGTCAAGCAGTCTGTCCCAGCAGCACACCGCCCGGGGAGGGGCCTGCCTGTGGCCACCCCATGCTCGGGTGTGTGGGCCCGGACCTCTCCTGAATGCCTTTTCTGTCCACAGTGACCCACATAAGAGAAGTTTTCTCTCCCTGTGACTTAATCACTCAACTTCCGCCCCAGTTTACCTCCCAGAGAGAAGCAGTTACACTGATGGGAGCAGGTTTGAAAAGATTGGAAAGTAGTTTTTTCGTATGTCCTGCCAGGCATACGGTGACCCTGCTTATGTCACGGGCCTGGTAGAGTCTCCAAGTTTGATGTTTCACCCTTGATTTACCTATAACCCTTGTTTCTGAAATTAAGGACTTTTATTCCTCAAGCCACCTCTCCACTGTCCCTGCCTTTCTTTCTTTTGTCAAGATGAGCCTTTTTCCTTCCTTTCATAAGGAAGCACTGTTTTTGATGACTTCACAAGAGTTTTTTCGGACATGCTCAGCAGCATGTGTGTGTTTAGCAGCTGGCCAAGCTCATTTACCAGCTAAGTGACATTTTTCTGGAGCTAGATTTCAGAGAAGAATTCAAATTTTTGTAGGAGGGAAAGATCAATATCCATTCATTGAAGAAATCAGTATTAAGCATCTACTGTGTGCTGGGAGAAATAAAAATGATGAATTTCTAGGGGCATCCCTCGGAAGTAATTGACAGTGAAAGCGTTAAAAGTGAACTTCTTGCCTTTGCGCAGTATTCTAACATCTCCATTTACTTGTCAACTTCCATTTCATTTTAAAAGGAAGATTTTCTATGATCCAAAGAGGGACTAAGTAATTTGTCCTATAGTTCAGGTAGGGCTTACAGATCAATTTTCACATTTTCATCTTTCTACAATAGTACAGACAAACGTTGCTAAACACACTTGTTTGTTCTTGTCCCCTAGTCTGGCCACACACTCCTCTTCCCTGAAGCTGGACAGCAGCCTTCCAGAAGAAGGGAGCTCTGTCTGCCTCTCCCAGTCCCATTGTGCAGGTCACCCTGATCTCACATCTACCACTGCCAGAGTCCAGCAGGCCAGCTTCTCCAGGAGCGAGGGAACTGGCTGGGAAAGTCACCGGAACTGGATTCCGGAAAATCTGGGATTGGATCCCAGTTCTCCTGGGACCTCACGTCATCAAGTCTTGGCTTTCTCACAACATGAATTGAGGACGGGCATAGCCCTCGGGGGGCTCTTTCCAGGCTCTTCTTAGCTTTTACCCAGATTCATGCCGTGGCAGTGCTGAGTGTGTGTGAGCACGCCTTAAAGTGTTAGCTTTCCACTCCCTTGCTGAGTTCTCCCTGTCTTATAGACATCTCCTGAATTCTAGCTCTCCGTCGAGAGGAAGTCAAGAGCACACGGCCCAGCATGGCCCAGGCACTGGGGGACTAGTGAGTCTTGCATCAACCTGTAGCATGCAGAGTCTGGGGTCTTCACTCAGATTACACCACTCCAGGATCAAATAAGATGAATTTAAACAAATGCCACTTGAGTTAAGTGACAAGCTCCTCAAGATGTCCTCTGACTTTTGTAGGGAAAAAATTGTGCAAGAGGGTAAAAGGAAGGAATGAAGGAATCCCTGCTACGGAAGCACCTTGAGGGGTGGGACTCACGCCTGCCAGTCCGCCATGAGCGTGAGAAAATGTCTGTGAAACAGATCTGCAACTGCAAGAAGGGATTATTCTTACATCATAATTATCATCAACCAGTAGCTGAAGTGTTATCCTCCATGGAAAACGGAACTTTGATGTGTTTTGGGTTGCTCCTGAGAACAGGCAGTAGACCAGGGATCAAACTTTGGACACAGGGAGGCATATTTTAACCTGACGCAAAGACTGTCAGATAAACGTGTCCGACAGTGGATTGCACCGCTGTGAGAAAGAAGGCGGTCCCTATGTGCAGACGACATTGTGCAATGCATGAGCTCTGGTCAACGATGCTGCAGAAGAGATTCCTAAAAATCAGGGTCATGATCCACATTCTACAAATATTTTCCGTAGCAAGCACATGGCATTTATTATCTCCAAATGTATTGTCATTAAATTAGAATTTGCACAGATGTGGTTTTTACTATTGTTATCCTTATTATGGCTGGTATTTTTAAGTAATAATTGTTATTTAAATCAATAATAATTCTGAACGTAGCAGCCCCAGCTCCCTGGCCTTGGAGTAGAGCTGAGAGTAGTTCAGGTGTGCAGTTGTGCAAAGAGCCTTCAGCCTTTCGTCCGTGCCCTGATTCCCGGTGAAGAAGAAGCACCTACATTTCTTTGTCTCGGAAGATGCAAAGGACGTTCTGTTGGTCCAAATGAGGCTGAGATGGGG
This sequence comes from Mustela erminea, assembly GCF_009829155.1. NCBI lineage: Eukaryota > Metazoa > Chordata > Mammalia > Carnivora > Mustelidae > Mustela > Mustela erminea. The sequence continues at coordinate 138,060,637 of NC_045620.1, forward strand.
CAGGGAGAGGGAAACACGGCTTTCTTGTTTTCACGATTACAGCCACTTACTCAGTTATAGACACTAATTTTCAAAGGAGAAAGGTTTCTTAAAAATCATTTACCCTTTTCCCCCATTTCCCACCCACATGACTTTTTATTGACTTTGGAAGCAAACTGAGTCTAGCAGAGGCTTTTTAAAGTGGGACCAGCACTGTGATTCCCAAGGTAAAGGAAGGGCCCCCGGGAAGCCCAGGCAGGGATGCCGGGAGAGCTGCTAGATTCTGTCCTCCGCGCTCAGCTTCCTGCCTCGGCTCCGGTGCCCCTACGTCCCCGCCCGCCCTCATGCCCCCAGGCTTGGCGACCCGGAATCCCGGACCAGCGGTGCTGAGGCCACCAGAGCAGCCGCCCCCCAGCCGCCCCCGTCTGCCCTCCTTTGGCCTCACTGCGCCTCTGCAACCAGGCCTCGCTCACGCAAACTCGCCAGTGTCACCAAGGACCCGGACTTCTGTCTTTCCCTTCCTGCGTCTTTCTGCCCTTGGCAGTGCGGCTCCTTCCCTTCCTCCAGAACCCCTTCCTTTGGCTTCTCCTGTAGCATCTTTGGCTGCTTCCCTTCCTGTACTACGTGCGTAGGAGCACTTGAGGGTCTCCACTCATATCCCTCTCTCTTCGCACATTCTTTACATCAAATTTAAATGCTTGTATTTTGCCATTCCCACTGCCCTCGGTCAGCTGAGCCCCGCAGACTCATCAACCCCAGCAGCAAGCCCTGCGACACCTCACTCTCAACCCCCCCGCTGTCATTCAAACTCCCCTCTCTGCTGAAGGACCTTCTTTCCACCCTTCCTTGGCCATGTCGCGAGTTCTGACGTCCTTCCTGTGGTGCACCTCTGTGTCTCCTCCCCAAACAAAGCTTCTCTGCTGCACACCCCCAATGCACTCCACGACCCCTCAGGCGAATTTGTGTCCCGTTTGCTAATCCCCTCGGTTACCTGTCATGTCGGAGAGGTGACCTCCTGGAGGGCAGGAGACACCATCACTGACCATATGAGCCAGCACACTGCTTGGCAACTGGGGTCCGAAAAATATTTCAGAAAGGAGTTAGGGGAAGCCTCGAGCTCGCACAGCAGAGAGTAGAGCCAGCGGCTTTTGTTAACGCTCCTGCCGGATTCCCGTTCCCCTCTTCATGTAAGAACACCAGGGACAAAAGGCAAAAGCTTCCAACAACAAGGAAACTCCGTTACATTCTGCAAACATCTCCGTGATCTGAGTGACCTTTCTCCACATTTAAGACCAGTGGAAGCTGGAGGAGAGAGACAGACAGTGAGGTTTCCCTCATGCCTTGTGAAACCGGTCAACCCCGCTTCTCCAGACAAAGAAGTCAGAAAGACACTTCATCCTTCCTTCAAATTTTGCTTTCTGAGTCAGACATTTGAACCAAGGGGAAAACTCATAGTTATGTCTTAACTGAACACTCACAGACGTTGAACACTGAACACACACATATACAGCAGTAGTACATACTTCTCTTTTCTTTGTTTTGTGTCCGCTCAGAAACTACAACAGAAGTCGAGAAGCCGGGAGACGCTGGGAAGCATATTTCATTTCAGTAGATAGAATACCAACTGGCAAAGAAGGGCTTTACATGTGTGTTTGGTTAGAGGAAAAAAAAAAAAAAGGAGGAAAAAAAAAAAACACTAGGATACCAAAAGGTTGACCCGGGTTCTCTATTGGTAGTGAGATCATTTTTATCTTTATTCATTGTGTGTTTTCTAACAATGTTCCTTAATGAGCTTCTTAGTTCTTTACAACCTGGGAAAATGTATTTTAAAATTTTACGAATAAGCAGAAAGCTGCTGAATCAGGCAAAAATCAGAATGCTAATATTCAAATCTGAAACTCTGAAGCCCAAGTCTTTCCAATATAAAATAGCTTTTAAATATGACGTACGGAAACTTCCTCTGGCCCCAGGTCCCTGTTCTCCTGCCTGCAAAGGAGCGATGGTGCCCAGAGCGGCCGGTCTTCCCTAGGAGATAAGATTTACTGTCCGGGTGGGGGACGGGACGGGAAAATGTTAGCAGATATTGATTACAATTAACTTTGCCACTGATGGGTGTGTGACTCCAGGTGAGCCCTGCTATTTAGTAAATGGGGTAAGACTCTCCAAGATTAATGGAGGTTGTCAACAGGGTGGTGGGTCCGGCCCAGGGGGTCACATAACTCCATTTTTCCCACTTTGAAAGTGAAATGATCGGAGAAACATGGACAGACATTATGAGAATGAGGACAGTGATCAATGCCGCTCCTCATATTCCGGTCCCTAATCGCCACAACTGAGCCCAGAAAAGACAAAGCTCCTTTTATTGATGTTCTGGAGTGCATGGCCTGGATGCCGTCCGCAATTAAATATAATTGCATGATTCTGTTTGCTTCCTGCCCGAGGCGCTCCGTTCTGGCTCGCCTTGACGGGGTCCGGGTGGCACCCCGTCACAGCGGTCCCTGCACGAAGTGCTTCTTGTGTATGGAGCTGGAAACCCCACAAAGCCGAGGGCACCTGAGAGGGTGCTCCCGGGCCCCCCTTACCTCGTGCCAGGTGCACGGCCAGGAATATAGATGAATCCCATTAGGATCGATTTCGGGGGGAGTCATTTCTCCCGGGCAACAGAACAGAGTCAGGAGACGGCAGATAACTCTGTGCTTCTCCACGTGTCTTCCTCACTTAGCAGCGTGAATCTGTCTCTTTATTGATTCACTCATGTGAAGGGCCACCAAGGTAAATGTGATCGTTCTTTGAGCTGATTAGAGAATGCGGGAAATCAGAATAGGAGAGCAGCCACGACGCAGAAACGTGCAGATTCCAGAGGAGCTGCAGAAACCCTCCGGAAATCCGGTTTTTGGCGGGTTGATGAATTCGAGTTCATCCTCCAGAGATCCCTTTACAGTCCCTTGGAACGGGGAATGCAAGCTCCCCTAAATCAATATGTTTTCTCAGGGACTATGGTGCCCCCAAAAATCACCATTTGCATGACATATTTCTCCTAAGAAATCCACCTTGCAGAGAGGGACAGAGAGGAAAGTGGTTAACAATAAACCCACAGTCCTAAGCCATAGGGAGAATAACGCAAAACCTGAGTTTCTACGGACACACAAATTTGTGTGGCTGCAGTCAAATTAAATGAGTTTCCTTCCCCAGGGGGCTGTGGCTGCTGGTTGGCGTGGAACCGTCCTGCGGAATGTGCCTTCCCTCGGGGAGAGGAGGCTGAGCGCTCCTCATGGACAGGAAGACAACCAAAACGCGAAGCCGTAAGAGAGCCAGTTGTAAGTTCATTTGTCTTGGATTCTTCTCAATTACTTTTCCTAAAAGGACAAAATGGAGCAAGTTTATTTAGTGGTTTGGATAGAGAAGGGCGAAATGGATTACTCAACAAAGTAAACATTCCCTCTGGAGCCCCCGGTGAAGGCTCAGCAACTGGGAACATTCCTAACAAGTTAGGGAGAAGCCAGATGTGCCGATGACTTAGTGATGACATTAGACACATCTTCATAGTTCCCTAACTTGATGGCTGTTTTGAAGAAGAATAGTCCTAGCCTTTTCTACACAATGTTTCACATCAAATGTACAGAATTCTTGACAATGATAGTGAGAAAGTATGGGCTACGGGGCCAGACAGGTTCGGGTTGGAATCTTATCCCATCATCTGTGCTAAAGAAGATGAGTTTCCTGAGCTCTGTGAGAGGGGTGGTAAGAGCTCTAGGTCCTGGGGGTGGCGAGAGGATTGTACAGAGGAACTGACATAGCATTATGTTACTTTTTTTAAAAATGCATCAAACAGTGACAACAGAGAGCTCAGAACCAGACACAAACAATGTGTCCAATATTGTTTCTTAGTTTGTTTTTTTCCATTTTTAATGGAATGATGTTCTTTGTTCCTTTAGTTTAAAATCAGAAATCATAGAGCTGGAAGGGGCGTGAGAATGTGTCTGTCTCATCACTGCTCATTCCACATTGTAGTTAGACTTCCTCAAAGACTTGTTGGAGTCGCTCAAGAGGACACGCTAGTTACCAGCACAGGAGAACAGGACCCAGAACTCTGAATTTCCAATTCAAGCTCTGCCCACAACAAGCCATTCTTTCCAAAAGGGGGTATTGATTTATTCTCTCTGTTTACCCAAATAAAACTTGATTATAGCTGATAAATCATACAAAAGTAAAAAGAAATCACTGCATGCAGGGATAAATGCTGCCCATGCTTCCGTGTGAGAAATTTAGGATCGCCTGTCTGGGTTTCTAACCGCGCACCTGGGAGAGAAATGGTCTTCTACAGGTGTAGCCAAAGAACCAATACAAGTTCCTTTTCCTTTTTAGATGCGGGGTGTTCTGTCTCACGTCTCGTCCTTTTCTGACAAAGCGTCTCCAAAACAGCACTACCTTGTTTCGCGTGTGGAAACAAAAGCAGCTGTGCCTACCGTCTTCCCTTCCCACCAGCCAGCCGGAGAGCAAAGGCCACTGTGGGCCAAACAGTCACTAGCTGGACTCTACTCAATTTGGAATTAATAAAGTTTTCAACTGAACTATTATTTTATTACATGGTGGAAAATATGCACTGATCCCTTTGCCCAAATGTTTAAATTGTTTGGCGTCAAGAAAAGCCAAGTTTAAAATAAAAATGCTTGGCAAGAAGGAGTCTCCTGATAAAAAGCATGTGTCGAAGGAAAATAAAAACATAGTGAGGGTACATGTTTTCACTCTGAATTGCTGGACTAATCATTTATCTTGATCTATATTATAAATTAAGCCCCTATATTGCAATGCTTACTTAAAGAATAATGTGCCCTGATTTTAGAAAATTATAGGATTAGGTCATACAATTGCATATAATCACATCTTTGTATGTGAATGCATCTGTGTACTGATGGAGGTATGTGCAAACGTTGAGTGTGCACCCATGCATGTGTGTCTGCAGACACAGATATGGATATAAATGTGCGTGTGTGAATGCTGTTGTGTGTATGTCGAGAGTGCGACAGGCAGAGACAGACTGCTGGGGGGTGAAGATCTGGCATTGAGACCTGGTCTGAGGCATGTCAGGAGCTGAAAGCGATTGAGGGAGATGATGATTTTCTAAACTGTCCATCCTCTGACCTTGATGTGTAATCTAACCCTCATCCACACAAAAACCATAATAGGTTGCTTGCTCTCATTAGCTTTGCTTTGCAAAAGGAGAAACAGGTTTAAGGAGACAATCTAACACAATGTCACACAACCAGAACTAAGCCCAGCTCCAAGTATGTTCAAATGTTCTCTTTCTTCACCATGTTTCTTCTTCACTCTTTCATCTGCTGGAAAAAGGGACAGATTTAAATAACAGGGAAGGGAGCACAGCCCAACAGATACAGAGCAAGCCAAGGCTTTCGTCTAAAGAAGGCTGGGAAGTGAAGAGCACACACTGACCTTCAGGAGGAGATCTGGGAAGTCGACACCTGTAGGCACTTCCCGGAATGATGACAATCTCAAGCCAGAGTTGGCAGGAAAGTCACTCTGATCTTCCTATCTGCCCAGCAGTGGGTGACCTGGCATATTCGCCACCCAGTAAGGATCACTTTTAACACCCTTCTTGTTGATATGGCAGAATTATCTTCAGGGTTAATCATGTAACAATCAGGAATGATCACTATTTTCCTGACTCATTATTCTCTTTTAAATGGAACATGAGGGGCTCCTGTGTGGCTCAATCCATAGGGCATGTGATTCTTGATCTTGGGGTCATGAGTTCAAGCCCCATGTCGGGTGTAGAGGCTGCTAAAACAAACAATGAAACAATGATTTAAGTAGAAGAAAGCATTTCAATTTTAAAGATGTAAAAATTCAATAAACAACTTTGTTATGGATTACAATCTGCATTTTCTACTTCACAGTCTGTGCATCATCAGGCTGTTTTGGGTGTTATACACTAGTAAGAAACTCAGATACCTACACTGAAGGACAAAAATTGAAGGAATTCAAGTTCCACTTCACCTGTATAACCACTGTGCTAAATCTAAAGCTAAATCTGAAACTACTGTTGTAACAGGAATATATGGCATCCCAGCGTGGGAGACAGCGGTGTGCCTAGAGTGAACTTGCCTGCTTCCAAACCATTAGGAACCTACTGAAATGGAAGCATGACACTCAGTGCATGTGCGTTGGGGCAAAAGCAAGGGCAGGTCCCCAGGCTGCAGCCAGGCTGACCGCTGTCATGCTGCTACCCCCGCCCCCCGCCCAGCTGCATTATTATCACCGTCGTTGTTGTGGTGGTTGTCATTGTTCTTCTTCACCCTCCCAACATCATTATCATTTTTTGTCTTATTTTTTCAGGCAAAACAAAACACAAAACAAAGAGGAAAAAATATTTGTGTGCAATTTACAACACCTAGGCATTCTCCGCCTCCTGTGAGATGCCGGGTCTCTAGATAGATAGGCTTGGGCTCTCATGCGGAAGGAGGTAACAGGACATGCCCAAGGTATTGAGGGTGTGTATGGGAGACAGGGTAGAAGCCCGAGGCATCTAACTCCAAAGCCTGTGTGCTTTGCCCCTAGGACCCTGGGGGCACATAGAGGGACACTGAGTGGGATGTAGAGGACAAAACCAAGCCCTGTATAGGCTGAGTGTCTGCCTCATTAGACTTTCTCATCCAGCAAGTGATGGGGCAGCAGAAGGGTGGGTGTGAGCTCACTGTAGGCGTCTGAATAAGGGCAAGGTATGAGAAGATTAGACTGATGGATGGTGTCAGCCATTGCACAAAATGTGGATGTGCTCAAATTCACTGAATTATACACTTGAATACAGTTAAAATGGCAAATTTTCCGTTAGATATATTTTATCACAATTTTTTAAAAAGTTAAAATAAGAAGAATTACATCAAAAGTGGAATCGAGTAGAAATGGAGGGGAAAACCATGATGGGGAGACCAGGTATCTTCTTACAAGACTTTCCAGGGGGGGAAAAAAAATGTGGTATATTCAACTTTAAAAAAAAAAGTAAAAAAGGGTATGACTTTAATAACTAGGCATTCCTTTGGGCAACCAAAAAAAAGTTATTATATGTCTTCCCTTTGACGTTGGACTTTTACTCGTGGCCGACTTTCAGTGATTTACTGGGCCTTCCAAGGAAAGCAATGAAGTCAATTAGACTCTTGTTTGCTGAAAAATAAATGCCTATCTGTGACCCTGTGTGTTTTCATTCGAACCAACATCCCTACAGCCTCTCTTTCTAGTGAGGGTGGACGTGCTCCCAGCTTGACCAGAGAGACTTGGCTGTGTGTTTCGGGAGTCCTTCCGGGCCAGCCGTATTACCAAAGTGGACTCCACATTTGGAACGGGGGCTTCCTACACTGTTTTATGCTGATCATCTTTCATTTCTATGTGCTCTGTATTTGCCAAAAGGCTTCTTTGCTTAATTAGGGAAACAGGTTTGGGGAATGAAATTGCATGAACCAACAGAAAATAATTGCATCTCAGATGCGGGTTTTAGGAAATTGTCTGCTCATCCTTCTCTTTGGCTTCTTACCTGCAGCAGCCCCTGCCAATATGTGTCCACTGGGGAGAATATTCTAAAAGACAGCAGGTAATTAAGATGTTTTTGGCATTGAGTGAAAGTTCCACACGATTTTTCATAGAGCAGTGGGCTTGAAAGCATTCCCATGCGATATAAAGAACATCCACAACTGTCAAGTAAACTTGAAAATCAAATTAAAATTGAGACACACACACACACAGAAAAAATAGCATTTTAAAGTAGGAAATAACATTCACAATTTAGCTTAATCCCCTCATTTTACAGTTGAGCAAACTGAGGCATGGAGAGGTTCACTGACTTGCCACAAAACCGGACAGAGCCTGAGCAGAGAGATCCCAGATGCCCTGTGTCCTGTGTCCCGGTATTATTCTATTTTATTGAAGAAGAATAAGATCTGCTTGTATTTTATTTTACAGTTGTAATATATATCCAATATATTAAAAATGGAGTTAAATTTGTTTAAGAAAAAGCATTTAAATTATGAGCATAATTGTCCTTATGAAACCACTACAGTATAATATAATATTAATATACTATGAAGCTAGCTCAACAATTAAAAAAAAAAAAAACTTAAAACTGGGGAACCAAACTGAAGAGGTCATGAGATGTGGAATCCTTTCATTCATTCATACGTTACTTTATTCAGCAAGCTTGGCCCTTCAGTTTGTTGAGGATAGGGGAGGGTGAATAAGACAGTGTTACACCCACATTTCAGCCAGAGGAATAGAACACAAAACCAAAAATGTATGGCATCAGTGGCCGTGTCCTCACAGTGCTTCAGTGAAGGGAACGCGCCTGTGGTGCAGAGCTCCTTGTGCTGGTGGCTCAGCTGGGACCTGATGCCACCTTCCCGGGGTACCTGCAGGGGAGAGACCAGCTAAACCCAGCCACTGTCCTAGGGTCAGGGTCTGCCATCTGACTGCACAGTGAGAGATCAGAAGATGACTTTCTACAGCTTTCTCTCCAGAAGAGGCAGTGTGCAGGGTCACCTGAGGGAGAGTTCCAGAAACGCCTTGCAGTCAAGAGCGGCCCTTCCCCACGGGTCGAGAACACAAAGAAGTGAACTGGGGAATTGGTGTTTCTCCTAGAGGAAGAATGAAAAGCAAAGGGAGCAGCAGCCTTTCAGAAACTCGGGGACACTAAATCAGAAGCAAGGAGCCTGAGCAACCAGAGAGCCTCCTGCGAACAATGAGGAGAAACAGTGGGTTTTGGCGACCCAGAAGAGTTTCTGCCTCCACACGGTCACTCCGCTAAGCAAGAGGAGGCTGGGGGCAAGATGACGTTGGAAAAGGTCAAAGAAGACATGGCCAGTTCATGAGCCAGGGCAGCGGCATGGGACAGGAGGTAAGGAGGAGATTTTATGAAGAGGAACATGGCGGCTTCGACCGGACAGGAAGGACTTAGGAGGCTCTGCTGTAGCTCTCGTGAGAGTGACTGGCTGGATGCCAGTAGACTTGGAGTCAAGATAAAGGCTTCAGTGGTTAAAGGAAGCTATAGGGCAACATGTGTGATCCCATGTGATGCTTTCACAAAGATCTGCCAGGTAAAAGGTTCTGCTCATTTACTACAAGGAATGGTTATATTATTACCAACAGCCGCAAGATTAATAATTAATGTCAATAACTATTAAGTTAAATAAAATGTTTTCCTCAGCACCTTCTGTAGGTGCTGAGTCTCACTGGAGAGTGGTACTCTCCTAACTCACTTAAGAAGTCATTTGAGACGAGGTCATAATTGGGACACCTGGGTGGCTCAGGCAGTTAAGTGTTTGCCTTTGGCTCAGGTCATAATCCCAGGGTTCTGGGATTGAGCCCCTCTTGGGATCCTTGGTCAGTTGAGGAGGGGGGGCTGCTTCTCCCCTTGCCTGACACTCCCCTGCTTGTGCACAATCTCTCTCTCTCTGACAAACAAATAAAATCTTTTAAAAAGAAAAGAAAAGAAAGAAAGGAAGAGAGAAAGAAAGAAAGAAAGAAAGCAAGACAGACAGACAAGACATAGTTGGATGAGAAAAGTCTCAATCTGGAATCCCAAGTTCTTTCCAGGCCCACGTGTCGTAACAGCATGTGTGTCAGCATAAACTGCGTGTTTGTGTAACATCGAACCTGTACGAGGACTTGCAGAAGTCCCTACAAAGATCCACCCAGTCCCACAGCGCAGTTTCTATGACCCAGGCGTTGTGGTCACCTGATCAGGAGGGGCACAGGAGGCCCCGACACCCCCTCCCCAGCACTCTAAGGACTCCAAAGACTGTATTCACTGTGGTCCCCAACACGATGTCTTGTGCAGCTCTCAAGTGCACCTGCTCCCCGTGGCAGCGGCCATCCTCGTCCTCCGGCTCCTGGCAATGGGTTTCTGCCAGCCTCAGCCACCCTGGGCATCTGTCCTGATCCTAGGAGAGCGCTTGCTCAGGTGTGGGCCTGCCTCCCAGGGCCAGGACTCCAAGGGATCCCCTGGAGTTCCTGCCTCCCAGCTCGCTCTGTCTGTGGAGACCCAGAGGACACTGATATTTGGCCAAGGAGCCCTCCCACCTGCTTCTGGCACAACGCCCAACCTCACCCGGTCAAGGTCATGAGGACGATGAGCCGACCTTTGACTTAAGTCAGATGACACACTTGCCTCCCCTTCACTTAGAACGAGCTCTTCCCCATGTGCGTCCTTGGGCTTCGAGCGGCCGGACAGCCGGGCAGCCGCAGGCCCAGCCCCATCCTTTCCCGTCCCGGAATTCTTCGTCAGCTGAGGACAGCGGCATCCCCGCAGGTCTGTGCCCCCTGAGTGCCACGGGAGCCCACGGGCCCCTCTCTTCACTCCTGGCCGCTCTCTGGCCCTCGCTGACTGTTTCCCCGCGTCCCGCAGCCCTTCCTCATGTTTTTCTGTATACGTAAAGCTTTGTTAGTTTGCTGTATGCCCTCTCCTGTTAGGGTGTATGCCCTATGCAGGCGGGACTTTCCTGGTTTCGTTCAGTACCCACAAGGGTGCCCCCAGGAGCAGATGCTTGACAAGTATTTGCTGGTTTCTGGAATGAACACGCTGGCCCCAATGCATCTGAGCCTCTGATGACAACTGCCCGGAACTTACAGAAAGCGATTCAGAGCTCATGGTGGACCTTCAAGGGCATTGTCCTCTTGAAGAACGCTGTTAGGTAGTCAAGCTGTCTTCACCCCACCAGGGTCACCACGGTTAGAGAGGTTCATGGACCTACCCCAGGTTCACAGCTCTGAAAGATACTTGGCAGACCCCCAAGTTGAATCCGGGCCTTCTGGCTCCTGTGTTGGATTTATTTGCTTCCAACAACCCTGCCCTAAATGACTGTGCAAGGTTCTCAGAGCTAACGGAATCAGTGGTGAACTCTGATGACCCGCCTTCATGCCTTCCTGGGCTCCGGGACCCCAGACGGCTTCTCGAGAGGACTCAGAATACCTGACCTAAAACCACTGGAAATACAACAGATTTTCCAGGAAAACCCTAGCTGAACACTCAAGCAACATGAGGAAAAAAGAAGCAGTGTTTGAAATCAAGGGTTGTTTTGATGGCATCCCTGTTGTCTGCCTGTCACTGTCTTAAATATCATTTATGACTAATAAGTAACGTCAAAATTCGGCAGTGAGGAAGCTGGTGCCCCACAGACATGCTACTGTTTATTTTTTTAAGTCACCTAAATCAGTCCTCATCGGAGCATTTGGCTTGCCTGAGTGACTCTGCTCCTGACCTGAAGCAGCTCCCCCGACCCGTTCTTACCAAATACCTTTGACACCCGGCTCTCCTTCCAAGCAAATGTGGGTGGCAAGTTTTTTTATAAAAGACCTTAACACTCTTAGTTTTCCCTTTGCTGACTTCACATAAACTACCTCCATCCTTTGGACAAGGAAGGTCCGATCTCTTGAGCTAGCTAAGGTAGAGTACTTAATATAGATGATTTTGCATTTTAATTTATGGGGTGAGCGATGGAGACAGAAGGACGCTTGGGCTTCCTGCTTGGGCTTCCTGCTTGGGCTTCCCTCATCCTGCTTGGGCTTCCCTCATCCCGGGACCAGCTCAGACACAAGATGTTCCATCTCAATTGGATTCTCCTCCTAAAACCCGTTAATAATTTTTTTTTTTTTCTTTTTTAAGTCCTGTTATATAAGCTTGTATGGTCTTTTTATAGTTTGCTGTAAACGATTTTAGTTGCCTCTTCAATCTTTGTCCTGGCCTTCCCATTTCTAATTTCAAGGCTTAAAAGTTACTTCTGAGAGCCCCGAGAAAACACTGTTAAGTCGAGGATGAAAGAAAGGGAGAGATAAGACCCCGTAAACAGAAATGACGGCCAGGTGAAGTCTGACAGAGCTGTTTTCTCTCGTACCTGCCTTTTACAGCCTTGCGGAGTAAAGACGCTCCAACGTCCCGCCGCGTGCTGCCGGAGCCCGGGCTTTTATGGGGCTCCTTCATCAACAGCACGTAAACCCCCCCGGCTTTCTCAGGAAGCCTCGTCTCTGCCTCTCCCGCTCTGGGCCGAGCCGTCGGGTAGCGTTTGCCTGAGCGAAGAGCCGGGCTTGACTTCATGACGCTGCTGCGGGCTGCTCTGCCCGCACGGGGTGGGCTGTGACCGACCCCACACGGTGGGGAGGAACCAGCAGCCCCCAGGGAAGACACGGCCCCGGGAGCCGGCAGCCCACCCCTCTTGCCCGCTGGTCTCAGGGGGTGCTCCACGAGGAGAGAACCCCAAAGAAGGAGCTCAGGGCAGTGGAGACGGAAGATCAGGCCCTCCTTCTGGAACGGTCACGCGCTCTCCCTGAACGTCCCCCGCCCCCAGGTGCACGGCCGGCTCGCAGGCAGGGTCTCTGCCTTGTTTGTCTCTGAGGCTCAGGGCTCCCCAAGCCGGACGTACACCACGGACATCGGGCTGCTGCTTGCGAAGGCTGCTGAGTCCAGGAATGACTCCCTTTACAGCTGCACGTGCAGAGAGACAGCCAGGACGCGTCTCACGGACAGAACAGAGAAAAGACACCATGGGGACATCCGAGAGGGGCCACTACCAACCCCAGGTCCTGCGATCCCCCGGTGCTGTGTGTGTGCAGAGTCCGAGAACATGGGCAAGTTCCCAGTGAACTTGGAGACACCCTTCTGGTTTCCTGAGGCTGGAGGGTCGGAGGTCGTACTCCCTGCGGGAAGCTAGAGCGACCCCAGACGCCTGCCTCCCAGCTCAGGGCTCTCCTGTGCACGCTGCTGCTTCTAGAACGCGGCAGCCTCCTGCAGCGCGGTAAACTACTTTGATGTTTTTATCTGCACCACACAGGAGAGCCTGCAGACAGCAGGTGCTCAATAAATGCTTAGCCAATAAGTAAATGAAGACAGGGATGGGTGGAGGGATAGATGGATGAATCGTGAGTCCCAGTCGAGGATGCTCCGTCTGAACACAAGGAAGCTTAGAATTCACCAAAAACATTTCTTGGATAAAATAACTCTTCAGCCAGAGGATCCCCTGTCTTCCCTCACAGTGCGGAGCCGTAATAAAGATTGTGTCTCCGTCACACACGTGTGCTCAGCCCCAGCCCATCCCACGGCGATGCGCGGAGTGAAGAAGGAACTCGAAGCCACGAGTCAGAACCGGGGCCGTCACGGAACGAGAGAACTGCGTGTGCCTCTGCGGGACGCGCGGGCTCGCGCTCTCTCTGTGTTCTGTGCATCCGCGCGAGGGACAAGATGTCTCTGCAATGACTCCCGTTAAAGCCCGTCCCACGCACATTTCAAGGGCACTTGAACGCTGATCCATGAATGAGCGTGGTGACCGGGGGTCCGTGCATCTCCCTCTGCTGTGCACCTGGTGGCTGCGACCCGCGCACGTGTTCCCGAAGGCTCCCTCTCCCCTCCAACCCTCTGCCGGGGCATCCGTCAAGCTGGCATCTCTCCCGCAGAGAACAAGGCAACAGCTTGTAAAAACGTGTCCCCCTCTCTGCCTCCTGCACCTTCAACGTGGCTTCCAGAATGGTCTTTCTGGGACACGGTGTGAGGGTGTCGGGATCCTTCCGCGGTTGTCCCCTGCCTGTGGAGGTGCACACGCACTTTAGGACACGTGCAGGGAGTAGGAATTGCAAGAAATGCCCCAGGCTGGCGTTGTGTTTTGCTTTGTTTTGTTTTTATAAGAAATAATAAATCCTAGACTACTGTACTGACCATGAAGCCAGACTGCCTGACCCTGAGTCCCGGCTCCCCTGCTTACAAGCCATGTGGACTTGGGAAGATCCCTTGCCCTCACCTGGAGAAGGGGTAGTAAGGACACTTACCCCCGTGGGTCACTGGGAGGATGAAGTGATCCATGCAGCCTAACTGCCTGGACAGCGCCAGCACAGGCCCGGCGCTGTGGTAGCCTTTGTGCTGGGAGCCACTGTCGTGGTCACGGCAGAGAAATTCCCCTCTGCCAGGCAGACAGAAATGACCACCTCACTATTGCTGGTGCTCTCTGCCACAGCCCAGGGTTTTCTGAAGACCCTGGGGTATGCACTCAACAGAGTGCCGAGTGGTAGGCTCCTGGGCTCAGGGTTTGGGGAGGCATCCGTGTGTCCAGAGAACTGCCAGCCGCACTGCCCCTTGGCCTGGCTGGGATCTTCCCCCACGGCCCCCCAGCATCTTCTTGCCCTCAGTGTCTCTTCCACACCGTCCTGGCAGGCCATGAGGGACCGGAATCACTCCCTCTCTGGGACATGTAGAATCCCCTGCCCAGGGGTTAAGACTCATTGTTCGTTAACGCCTTTTGGACTCAAAGACCTACTTGCCCTTTGAGAAACTTCAGTACAAAATGGGGAA